>NC_062978.1:1970656-2289932 GCF_023078275.1 Leguminivora glycinivorella | reverse complement strand
ATTTTTTAGGGTTCCGTAGTCAACTAGGAACCCTTATAGTTTCGCCATGTCTGTCTGTCCGTCCGTCCGTCCGTCCGTCCGTCCGTCCGTCCGTCCGTCCGTCCGTCCGTCCGTCCGTCCGTCCGTCCGCGGATAATCTCAGTAACCGTAAGCACTAGAAAGCTGAAATTTGGTACCAATATGTATATCAATCACGCCAACAAAGTGCAAAAATAAAAAATGGAAAAAAATGTTTTATTAGGGTACCCCCCCTACATGTAAAGTGGGGGCGGATATTTTTTTTCATTCCAACCCCAACGTGTGATATATTGTTGGATAGGTATTTAAAAATGAAGAAGGGTTTACTAAGATCGTTTTTTGATAATATAAATATTTTCGGAAATATTCGCTTCTAAAGGAAAAAAAAGTGCGTCCCCCCCCCTCTAACTTTTGAACCCTATGTTCAAAAAATATGAAAAAAATCACAATAGTAGATCTTTATAAAAACTTTCTAGGAAAATTGTTTTGAACTTGATAGGTTCAGTAGTTTTTGAGAAAAATACGGAAAACTACGGAACCCTACACTGAGCGTGGCGCGACACGCTCTTGGCCGGTTTTTTAAATATACATATATACAATCACGCCTGTAGTTCATAAAGGGGCAGGCAGAACACATGAAACTACTCAAATTTTAGTGCCACTCTTGGCAAAGGGTTTTTGTTCTTGTTAGATACGAATGCACAATATACATATACCTACATATAGTGAGACGCATTACTTTTTTGTTGTCCACAACTAGATTTCCAAAAAGACAATGAGATAAAATTAACGTCACGGAAAATTACATTCATTGTATGGAGAAAATAAACAGCGCCCCAGACGGTTACTTACTTTAATCAAAAATAACATAGATACAGTTTTGGTGACGTTTCTACGGTCGATTAAAGTATTTATTTAAAACACCGATTGTTTTTAAACGTTACCACTATTAACTATTTTTAAAGTATATAATTCATAATTCATTATCATATCAAACTGAATTGCTGACTATTACAAGTCTGTTCACAACTAACATAGTTACCTACTTAAAAAAGAACTAGTTAGATCACAGTTCTGTTTGCTTCCTTATGACACCAATAAAATACACAGAGTAATAAAATACAATTTCCATTTTAATTGCGCAGTCGCCATTAGTTGGCGATAGAAACAAAGTGACAACCCCGCTAATCCGACTCCCCCCCCCCCCCTCTTCTCCGTTCCCTACATCGTAGACCCCACTTCTAATAGCGGTTGACGAACAGAACCAACTTTACTTGCCACTAGAGAAATGTGTGCACACACAGTTCTCAAGGTTGAGTAATATTTCTAGTTTTCGAGTAGTTTCTGCTAGCCGCGGTCCTGGGTTCGAATCCCTATTTGTTCCTGAGTCATGGATGTTTTCTATGTACATAAGTATGTATTTATCTATTTAAGTATGTATAATTGTATATCATGGCTTAGCGCCCATAAGTACAAGCTATGCTTAGTTTGGGGCTAAGTTGATCTGTGTAAGGTGTCCCCAATATTTATTTATGTATTTCACAGTGGCGGCGCGTGAAAGTTTTTGTTGGTAAAGCCGGAGGGGTTTTTGGGATCTGTTTTGTATGGTCTTCAACAGATACTGCAGAATTTCAGGGAACCCGTTGGGAATCGAGTTGTAACGACGCTACGCCACTGGTATTTCATAACATGTTGAAAACAAAATAGACTGTGATTACATTTTGATTTTTATTATTGTACACACCTGTCCATGTAACTTTATTAAAACTAACTGTAAATCTTTCAAACCACAGTAAAACCTATATCTTATAAAATATTACCAATAGAAAGGTAATAGATAGTACAATAATATGTTTAACATGGCATTCCCCTTAATTACTTTAATTAGCATTGCTGGACATAACATACATGACAATTTTTATAGGAATCAAAATGTACTATATTTCAAGAATCGGGCCCACTTATATTGGCCTTATTTTGATTTTTGATAGGCCCGCCTCAGCAAGGATTAAAAATACGTATTGTAATGCCCCATTAAGTGCCCCATCACCAAAATTAGGGGGAACTGTCAAATCTTAAAACCCGACAACTGCAATAGAATATTTGAAGTCTGACATTTCAAATAGGTAGGTATTTAAAAATAGAGAAACTAAATAAATACAATTTTAACGTTTAAAATAAAATTGGTGAGGCTGCCGAAGCCGGTGCCAATTTATTTTAAACTGACTCAGTCGACACAGTCCATGTTACACACACAACTCGCCACTGTGTTCGTAAGTGCCAAATGAATATTGTTTCAAACGCAATGAAGCGGAGGGAAGGGATCACTTATAATTATTATTTTATTCATAGAAACAACAATCCACGGGGATGGGCGATCAAATATTTTGCTTTGCCGCCTAATAGAGGGAGACTGTGGACATAGCGAGTTATGTATTGTGTGATTGGGATGTCTATGAATATTATTTTGTTTTGAGTGTTTGTACAGGTACCCAGTTAAAATGTTTTCTCATTTTATGATTTTAATTTAAATACACCTAAGTTACCTATGGCATCATAAAACAGTATTAAAAGTGTTCTAAAAAAATCTAGTTTGGAATGTTTAAGGTACAAGGGGATAATTTCGACTGGCGGTAATTTTTACTAATCAAAATAAATTCCATAATTATTTTATATTATTAACTTGATTGCATATGTGGCCACTCAATAAGCGCGCTACGTGTGACTAAGTAGGTTAAATAGAGTTATTTAACAGTGTCTGTAAAATTAAAGACGAGAAAAACATGGGGAAAAAACGAGTAGTTGCTTTCAACTACTACCCGCATGTCAAAATTGTCTCAGTATCTTATATTATTTTGTTTGTGTTATTACTATAATGTAGGTGGTACCGGTGGTAAGTAATAAGACAAGACTGTGGTGTGGTTTCCGTGTGCTTGTGTTACCGTGAGGTTTACGAATAATTCCTCTAGTTCCTGGCCGAATCGTTCGATTGACCTATTACCCTGGCTTACTGTCATCATTTTGGTTTGTATTGCCGTAGCTGATTTTTTAGGTAGAAGCTGAAACTTCATCTCATCAACTAAGTCGCTCACCTTTGTGTGCTTATTTGATATTCTAAGTTTAGCACTTTGAGTTAACCTTGTCTTAATTACAAAGTTTATTAACAAGTGTGACTCTGATTCCTTTATCATCGTAGAGTATAGCTCTATCGCATCTATGAGCTGTTTAGTGACGGCTTCCGACCCGTCCATGGCTGGCAATAATGCTACCGCCGTTTTAAGGCTAAAACCGTCGCTAGACGCCATTGTGCTTTGATTTGGATCTGAACTATCTTTTTCATAAGTTATTAAAATTTTATTGTAAATTTCTTTTATTCCTGAGAAATAAGACTGGATTAACTCAATGTCCTTAACAGATATTTGTGCTTTTTTGATTTTAGAACTGTAGTCTTCTAAGTAAACTTCGTACTGGGTATACAATGTTCTAGCTACTTAGTTCGAGCTTTGTTTGTCCTAAAGGTTCTCTTCGACGTTTAGGTCCTAATTTCCTAATATCTTCCTGTAATAATTTTAGTTGATTATACAATTGTTGCACATCGGTCATGACTCACATAAGTGCCCAAAGTTTTAATTCATATTTAGCATGAGACTTAAAGAGTATAGCTCAAATAAAAATTTAAGTAATGTAATCTATGTTAACTACCAATTATTGTACCTCGGTCGTGCTGCTGTACGCGTGGTGGCGGCTGGGGTGGTGGCTGGTGTGGTTGCAGTTGCTAGATGTTCTGCTCGGGTTTTGTGCGCATCACTGCTGCCGTCGCTTGTCGCTCAATTTTCTTCGTTAGACATTTGTGTATCTTCTTCCATAGGGCGTAGGCAAAGATAATGCCTATTATTACCAGTACCGCCGAGGTGACGTATATTGTGACTTTCCCGCTGTCTGCTTGGTTAGTGCTTGCGTTATTGGCGGCCCCGTTCTGAGCGATGATCACCTCTTCGCTTTTGACGTCCTTAGCACATTGACTTCCCATAATCGTTAGTGCTGTGATTTTGGCGAGCCTCAGCGTGTGGGTGGCGTTGTTGCTGGGTTATGCAGTCTTCAGAGCGGGTGGCGTGACGGCTGGGCTGGGGCGGATGCTTGGCTTACTCATGGTCGGCTGGGACGGCGTTGTAGTCTTAGAGCGGGCGGCGTGGTGCTGCGACTTGGGCCGTGATGATGGAGCGTTGGTGGAGTCTAAGCTGGGGCTGCCTGGTGCAGCCCGACTGGCAGGATCGCCATATAATGTAGGTGGTACCGGTGGTAAGTAATAAGACAAGACTGTGGTGAACTCTGTATATTTGTACTGAAGATACATCGTGTTTATATAGTAGGATATTATCTAATTATCTATTTATGTGGGAGTTATCATGGTATCTATTCCATGATACTATGTTCTCATATTTCAAAGGTTAATTGGTACTTGATACTTGATACTTTATTATCTTATTTTTAATCTAATGTTCTCTAAAGGTTATCTTTTTAAGATGTGTGAGTGTATGACGCTGCTATGACTGTGACCTCACTACAATTACCATGTAAACATTAAATAAATTTCATATACAAAGAAAAAGTGACCAAGGCATCCAAGTGTTCAGAGCTGCTTAAAAGGTACTTAAAAATACAAATTAAAATAAATACCTATTTTCAAATGAAAATAATTTGATTTGATGTAAGATTATTACAATGTGCCAATATTAAATTATGTAGCATATGCGTCTTGAAACTATTCTACTGAAAGCTTTGTATGTGTGAATGAATAAATGAAATGAAAAGGTAACTTTATAATTTCTAAACTTTGATACTCATAAATGAATAACAATAAAAAAGAGTATGTATTTGACATTAGTATATCAAGAACTAGGACATTTATCTTATCTAATTCCCAATACAATTCTAATTTTCGCAAAATTTACATAAAAAACGCAGTAAGACCGTATCACCCTCTTATAAAACATGCAACGTAACGCAGACTAATCCCAGAACATTAGGCTACCTGTGGCCGCGATACCGCGATTATCCCGCTATCGCCGCAAATCCCGCAATCCCGGGAATAGCAAAAAGTACAAACTTTGACACTCCGTAACGTGCCGTTGTAAGACTCTCTCTATCGCTCTTCTTAGAGCGCGCGACTGAGCCAGTTGCGTATAACTTTCCAGGGAGTTTTGTAGATTACATTGTTGGCTAAAGGACCAGGATCATTAAGTATCGCTAAGAAAGCTATCCGCGGACCATTACCATGTTAATAAGTTGGGGGAAACGGTGATTAATCAAGTTGACGTGAGGCGGCCCTGACGCCGCAATGCCACTGACAATTTATGCATTGGTTTGCAAAGGTCTTAGGTAAGATGTTGAATAAATTTGGTTGGAGATTAAAGTTTTGGCGGTTTACTATTCAGAAACTTATGAATATTAGTTGCATTAAAAGGTACGGAGTAAAACTCAACTAGCGGGTGATTTCGACCAACCTTTTTTTTGATGTTTTTCATTCCTAATTAGAGTGTTACACCTGAACACGCGAGCCTTAGTCCGTTTTTACATTATCCGATCCGATATCTAAAGTCGGAAGGATTTTAATGAAAAAATCCAAGCTGGCGCCTGTATGTAATGTTATTGTATAGGATATTGGTCCGATAACCGATATCGGATCCGATAATGTGAAAACGCACTTAAAGTATATCCAGTTGACTTGTATGGCACCATATATAGTTGATGGTGTAAAACGTGGAAAAAATTAAATTACCTACTTGAAATTACCCGCTTGTGGTAATTGCCCCACTAGTATAAGTGTCTTAAACCTATTCATTTATTAAATTGACTAAAAAAACGAAAAGAGCCCTAAATACGAAACATTCAAATCTTATCCTACTTAAATGTGACATTGATTTAAAATGTTATGTGAGCATCACCAAAACAGAACCATTACACAATTTTTATGAAGCCTATTTAAATTATAAAAGCACGGCAAACGAATTCAAAACAACGTAATGTAGGTACTTACCTCGTGCGACGGTCAAAAGCTGATATTCCTCTTTTAATCCCCGTCGGATTATTTAAATTCCCACCTGCGAGCAAGAGCGCGCCGTTTTCCGGAACTTTTTTATATTTAACCAAATAAAATATAAAAATATTCCCGTATTTGTTTTGGACGGATGGAATCCTTTAATTTTCGGCACGGCTGCGTGACGGTTTGCCCACTGTCCACCAGTTTTAGGGGCTTTGAGAAAAAATATTTAACCTTTTCTACCCGTCATATTAAACTCAGTGGACAGATGTTTTTCAGTCGTATTTTATTTGCGTGCGAGTTTATTTCAATTGGACGATTATTTGTTCTGCCGGCGTATCATGCTGCCAATTTTATCACTTATCCACGTGGATAAGACGTCTGTCACTCTCACACTGACGTACTTGCTAAAGCGTGACGGATGCTTTATCCACGTGGATAAGTGATAAAATTGGAAGCATGATACGCCGGGGAATTATATTTACTAACGAAAGTCACAGGTCTACTTTTTGGTAGATTTTGGGTTTTCTGTGGACGAAACAGAGTACCTATAAAATAATATTATAATATAGACGGTCAATCAGATCTTGGCACTAAATATGGCGGCAAATTTGACAAATATAGGGCTTACCGGCCAATCGTCTTCATAAAACGCATGCTTTCCTAATCCTTGACGTTGGCGGAATCGTCGACGTACCATAATACATAAAAATTAACTTGATTATTAACTTATTTGTTCTCAATATAATTTAATGTTGCACCGCCTACAATTTCTCTGTTTTCCCCGAAGGTCGACTGGTAAAGAATGCCTTACAGCAGTCCGCCTTGTGTACAATTGTATTTTCTTTGTGCAATAAAGATTAAATAAATAAATTCAATAAAAAATGTAGGGACGAAAATCAAATTTCGCGCCATTAATGCCAAGATTTGGTTGGCCGTCTATGGTATACTTTTTTATTAAAAGTAAAAAAAACATAGTAAGTACAGTCCACCAATTGGAACCTACTCACGTTATAAAACAGATTGTAAGAAATCTTTTACTGCTTGTCATTTTGACATTGTAGATGTAGAGTGGCCTAGGGTTCCAATTGGTTGACTGTACCTAATGTTGGTTCCAAACATCACACAACAGTTTGTATTACTAAATTCAAAGTTAATATTTAATAACACCGTAAACAAAAGTCAGAATAGAATCAAGCATAAAAGAATTGTAAAAATACATTCAGTTTCCGAAAAAACCCAAATCACAAAGCTTTTCATTTGAACGTTTTATCCCGCAATTTAGTACGAAAACAAGATTTAAACGGTTAGGACAATAACGCAATATATTAGCATCATGACAATCGGACAAAGCGGTTTTTGCAGACGTGCACAGAAGTGCACTGTGGGCGCAAAAAGAACATTCGTGTTTAGTTGGCCAGAAATATTTTTCTACTAGCACTGGTTTTAATTTCTCGTTTCAAAATGCTTTGGTCAGTTGACAGATCAAATGTAAAAAGTTTCGGAACAAGGAAGTTTAATCATAATCGGCTCTTCTCAATCGCAATAAATAAAATGTTTAATTGGGACACAACATCTTTTTATTAGGTAAACATTTTACTTTTCAAACGCTTTACCTACTACATTATCTGTATCTTTATATGATTAGGGGCCTTATATTTAAGTAGCACTTATGTTTTAATGAATCCTAATGTTTACCTATCTACCTAGGCGTCGTACCATATTATATTACTACTTTTATTTCTTTGTTTTAAATTTTTATTTCATTGTTTCACACTATTTTCAATACTTACCGATTAGAAAGACACATTAATGATGTAACCATTGTTGTATTGTTTTGTTTTATTTTGTCTTAAAACTTTAAGTGCTTGTTACCACTTAGTAATTTTTACCTTTACTGTTTCTTTTTTTTTTTTTTTTTTTTGAAGCGCTGGTGGCCTAGCGGTAAGAGCGTGCGACTTACGATCCGGAGGTCGCGGGTTCGAACCCCGGCTCGTACCAATGAGTTTTTCGAAACTTATGTGCGAAATGTCATTTGATATTTGCCAGTCGCTATTCGGTGAAGGAAAACATCGTGAGGAAACCGGACTAATTCCAATAAGGCCTAGTTACCCGTCGGGTTGGAAGGTCAGATGGCAGTCGTTTACGATTACGATGGCCTACGCCAAATCTTGGGATTAGTTGTCAAAGCGGACCCCAGGCTCCCATGAGCCGTGGCGAATGCCGGGATAACGCAAGGAGGATGATGACTGTTTTTTCTGTTTTTCTTTTATATGTAAGAAGTTATGATTTTATTTTAATTGATACCTAAGACTGAACCATCTCATACACGGGACAGGCATCTGCCTAGTGTGGAGGTCAGTTTAATTGTATACATGACTGTATTTTCTTGGAAATAAACATTTTTTTTTAATGCACCAATAGATGTGGATATGTCAACTGCCAGCCTAGCCGAAGTGGCAATCATAGACGCTACTTGGCGATCACTGTTGCGCAACAACAGAATAGGGAGCTAACTACGATACACTTATAAAGCCTTGATGATGATGATGATGAATTCCTGTTATCCCTCACTAGGGACATAGGGCTCTTAGAAGAATCTTCCACTTTTCACGATCCTGGGCGACTGCTTCCAAATCCTTCCAGCCTAGTCCACTTGCGCCAGCCTCCTCCACTGACCGCCTCCACGTGGTACAAGGCCGTCCCGACCGTTTACTGCCAGGTGATTGCCAGCAGAGACCCTGCTTGGACAGGGTGGTTGTCTGCTCTGCGTAGCACGTGCCCTATCCATCGCCACTTCCGTGCGCGTATTTCCTGGACTACGGGTTTTTGTCTGCCACAATTTAGCGTTTGAAATAGTTGTCAGCTAGTAAATACCCAAGATGTCGGAGACACTTGTTAATAAACAAAGCCTCAGCAATTGTAATGTTGGTTAAGTCCCCAGAAGCCAGCCCGTCCCGTACCAGGAATGTACAATTGTTGTGTCGGTAGCTCCAGGCTTTTTATTTGCTCAACTCTACTTGAAATTCCTTCCCTCGCTTTATGCGAGTTTTTCCACTCGCGACGCTCACTGTACCGCGAAAACGTCTCATAATGAAAACAACTTTTTGAATTAGCGCTGCTGCATTCGATGGCTCTTGCCTTTGTATTGAACATGAAACTCTCATATCAAGCGGGTAATGGGAAAAATTCTGCGAAATTGTTACTAAAAATTTACTGCACATGTGAAGTTTGGTTTGAAATGTTGTCAAGCACATGGTTTATTTGTTTATGATGTAACTTTTTTGCGTATGCGTGTGTAAAAACAAGCTAAGGTACATATATACCGTACCATGCGAGATATATATACGGTGTGACATGAGGAAACCAAAAGATTTTAACTAGGCATTTCTGAAGGCCAAATAAAGATATAATATTAAATTTTATATAACGTCAAACAAATTTCGCAATTTTTTTTTGTGTCATTTTTTACTTTTTTTGATGTCTTTTTGCATAAAAAATAAATGTCTAACTAAGTAAATGTCTGTAACTGGCCCTTATTTTTTTTTTTTTTTATAAATAGTCTTGTTTGTAAAAAAACATTTTTATACAAAAATTCTTTTTTTTCTGAAAAAATACTTTTTTTGCAATGCAATTACTAGCTACTTTTTGATATCTATCAACGAGGGTAGTTAGATTATGTCCGATAACGGCATCATCGCCATCATAACAGCAATTTGTTCTGAGAAATAAAAAGGTATCGTTATTTTTTTTTAATGAGTTATAACTCTGAAAGTAGGCGAAACCCAGAAAAGTTTATGTGACATTTTATTCTTCTAATATGATGAGGAATACGCTGTTAAAATGATTCCGTTTTCTCATGTTACACCGTCACAGAACTTTATTTATATAGAAGAAACAAGTTCATCTATTTGTATAGGGGCCGAGCGTGTCAAATTTTGTACTGAAGTTGTTTCTTGCCTGTAATTTTAAATATGTCTCAGGCTCTTGATTGTTCATAATTTTTGTGTTGTTGCAATTGAATATCACGTAACGAGGCATTTTTTATGTTTTGATTGACTTCAACTTACAAAAATTGACGCCCGAAAGCTGCAAGCTGCGATTAAAGACGGACAACTCAGTGGATTTCACTGAGTTCATTTGACACGCTAAGTAGATACGTTTGCTTGATCTACACCGTGTATTTACCCTTATGTAGAATTAAGTCTCAGGTACCTGAACTGCAATATACTCGATATTCCGTCCTGCTAGCATTATTCCGGCATTAGCTTTTGTCAAGACACGTGATACCTTGGGGTCCGCTTTGGCAACTAATCCTAGGAATTAACATAGGCACTTGTTTGCAGTGAACTTCATTTTATATTTTATTTATTTGGGGCATCAACAGCAATACAAGGAAAAACATTGCTTATGTTAAAATACAACACAGAAAGCCAATAAAAGATGTCCACAAGAATACAATGATGATGAACTTCATAATTACATATGTGTTTTTCATTTGTAAATTATACGTTTGTGTAGGTACCTATTAAGTACCTAACATCCATACTAATATTATAAATGGGAAAGTGTGTACTGTGTCTGTTTGTTTGTCCGTCTTTCACGGAAAAAGGGAGCGACGAATTGACGTGAATTTTTTAGTGGAGATAGTTGAAGGGATGGAGAGTGACATAGGCTACTTTTTGTCTCTTTCTAACGCGAGCGAAGCCGCGGGCAAAAGCTAGTTAGTTATAGATCTACATATTCTTTTTCTTCCCATTTAACATAAAATATTTATTATTATTATTATTTATTTATTAAATACAGCAACTATTTTTACAGGTTAATCCTAATACAATACAATCGCATGTCGATATTATAGGTACACAGAATTCTAATATTATTAGTCCATATTACACGATTATTCCTTAATTTATTTTCATCATTCATTATTACACAATACATACAAACATTATAATAATAATAATTTTTAATAATTTTTCTCCTCAAAACCTTCCACATATAATTTCAATCAATTACCCTCAAATCGAATATTGCAAAAGACACCTCAACGGATTCGAACCCGCCGAGCAGCCGATAAATCACCGACAACTTCAAATAGAAATGTCATATTATTTCCACAAAAGATTTAACTCGAAAATAAATTATATTTTCCCCTTCCATTGTTCAGGAACGTGTGGAAGCCGCTGCGATATTTAAAAAACCATTAAGTGCACGCTTTTGTACGGTACTGTTGCTGTTTTGGACTAATGTGGAGTTTGTCTTGTAAATATTTTTCCCCTCACTAGCTCGGAAACACGTGTTTTGTCCTTTAATACCAGCGGGTAAAAACGCATTTTATCCACTAGTGGGTAAAGTAATATGACCTTGAATAAAGTCAAATTAACTGCTTTAAAATTGATAAAAGTAGGTGAATCTAGTAATAAAGATGATTTACCACCTGTGGAACTACTGGAAGCAGTGATAAACGCATTTATTGCGTTGTAGTTTCCTCGCGTGTGTTAAAAAACTCGCAAGTTCAGGATCCTATTCTCGAACCACTCGCTTCGCTCGTGGTTCAACTATAGAATCCTTTCACTTGCACGTTTTTCAATTACACACTCGGCGTTAAAATACAACTTTGCCCCCTTGTATAACAAATAACTATTGTGAATCAACACAAATGTATCTACATATAAGTAATAGAATATCTGGGCGACCGAGCTTCGTGCTCGTTTCTATTCTATTACATCACGTCTTAAAATAAAAATAAAAACTCTTATATAAACGAAAAAAAAAAAACAAAAACTTAATTTCTTCCCTGGATTCGATCCCGCGACACCTGCGATCAGTCTGCAAACATTAGACCGACCTCGTACGACTGAGCTACGCGGAGCCGCCGCGGTCGGCGAAATTAACGACCATATTTTACGTTTACTAACGCGAAAGAAAAACGCCTGAAAACTCGAAAATTCGCGTTTTCCGGGATCTAACGCTACACTAGATCGATTTTTCACCCCCGAAAACCCCCACATAACAAATTTCAGCGAAATCGTTAGAGCGGTTTCCGAGATCTTCGGTATATATTCCTGTATAAATAAATAAATAAATAAATATACAAGAATTGCTCGTTTAAAGTTGGAAGATTTTTAACTTATCAACATCCTCCTTGCGATATCCCGGCATTTTCCAAGGCTCATGGGAGCCTGGGATCCGCTTTGGCAACTAATCATAATATAACTCGCGACATCCGGATCGAAAGTCGGACGCTCGCTCCTACTGCTAGGCCACCAATGATTTTTCAATAGAGTTTTAACTCAATACTTTGTAAAACCGACAGTTATATTTTTTTAAATAAAATATAAATACGAATCGTTCATTCAGCAAATAAGTTACAGGGTACGTATACAACTGCAAAAACGCTTACGATAATATTTATTTACGTTATCGTAGCTATCTATCTCTATCGCTCTCCCCTATTGGCGCGACAAAGCCAGACTGTTTCAATCAGCGTTTAGCGTCAACGATTGTCATTTACCTTTCCGCAGCTTACTTTTATGTACAGTCAACCATTTGAAACCCTAGGCCACTCTAAAACCATGTCAAAATGACAAGCAGTAAGAGATTTCTTACAATCTGATTTATGACGGCACTGTGACATAGTTCTACAGTGGCCTGGGGTTCCAATTGGTTGACTGTATATTCCGTGAATTAGTTCGTGTATTGATTAATTAATTGGCAAATGGATGTAGTGTAAATAAGTCCCGTAAAAAATGTAAATAACATTTAATTTGTATTCAAATACCAGTGTAGTCATCTATTTACACTAAAATTTGTAACAAATACCCTCTTTTACTGGAGAAAAATAAATTAGGCTAATGCTAGGCCACAGTATAAGGATATATCAGTAGTTAATCTCCGGCAGCGGCGGCGCGGTCGTTACTACTGCGCAAGGTCACGCAGGGTTGTACATGTACAACGTTACTATAATCGACTTCGTACAATGTAAGTTGTTGTAAATCTAATAGGTACTATTAACTGTAAGTAGGTTTTAGTATAACAATACCACGTCATGACACCACATTAGTCAGTATTGAAGACACAAAAAATCATTATAAATATATTACTCTCATACGCGCAATAGTAGATTGTGTAACAATAATTGCAAAAGCGTTAATTTAAGTGTTCATTTTATATGTTTTCTCTAGAATACACCCAATCCATCACAATAAAAAAAAGATTCGTTTGAACTAGAAACGTAGGTACCTACTGTCCTACTCGTATTAGTAACTGTGTATGGCGCTATGCTAGTACCAACGCTCTTTCTACCTTTTTATCTAATAAAGATTCAAGTACGTATTTGTTTCTTAAATACTGACGAAATCATATTTACATAAAATGTTTGAATAGATGTTTGCACAATATTTAAGTAGGTACCAAACTTTCGAGCTAGATAGATCGCAGCATCTACCTAAATGTCGTTACAGATAAATCCTTATTGATTTTAATGTGTCATTCTAGCTTTAAATCTCACTTTTACGCCATTTACGTAAGCAATAATGTACCTAACACTGCAAATATATAACAACCACTTACTTTTCTGGGTGTCTAGGAATTCTAAAGAATGACATTTCCGCATTTTGAGAACTTTCCATACACCCATAAACACTACAGTAACGAAAATATGTCTTCGGTGCTGACGTCATTTTCTCCCGAACTCAACACGTCAACACAGCGCGCAAACGCGGCCCCGACTGTCCAGCCCAATAATCACCAGTTTCGCATGTTTTCGCCGCATGCGAGGGGAGGGAGGGGGACACACCGCGCGGCGTGAAGTCTTCTTCTTCTTCCTGCTAGACCTGTTCCCATTTACTTGGGGTCGGCCTTCCTTGTCCTCAATTTCCATCTAGCACGGTCTTGTGCTATGTCTTTATTTAAATGAGCTTCTTTTAGGTCTTTTTCAACCGTCGTCCACCAGGTGGTAGGTGGTCTGCCTGAGTTGCGTTTGGCGGTTGGCAGTTTTAGGGCAAGCTTCACCATATGGTCATCTGAACGCCTTTGGATGTGACCATACCATCTTAAGCGTTTCTCCTTAAGCTTTTCAACAATGGGTGCAATCTTAAAACTTCCTCGGATATACTGGTTACGGATTTTATCCAGTAGCGTGACTCCCGCTGACCAGCGTAGCATGCGCATTTCTGTAACGTGTAGCTTATCAAGATGCTGCTTGTTGGTTGCCCAACATTCTGACCCATACAGAACAGCTGGTCTTATGGCGGTCTTATACAAATGGCCTTTTACTTTGAGCGGCATCTTCCTATCACACATCACGCCTGTTAGTTGACGCCACTTCATCCATCCAGTTGTGGTTCTATGCGTAACATCGTTGTCAATTTTGCCGTCATTACAGAGAACGGAGCCTAGATATCTAAATTGCGTTACCGTAGGTATAAACGTGTCTCCTATCGCAATCTTGATACTGCCAGCATCTGTGGCACCATCGAAAACGCAGGACATGTGTTCCGTCTTTTTTCTGCTAATTTTGAGACCATTGCTTTCCAATGCTTCCACCCACGAGTCTAAACTCTGTTGAAGTTCTTCTACGCTATCCGAGATAAGTACAACATCGTCGGCGTAGAGAATGTTCCAAGGTAGAGACTTTTGACACTTTTTTGTGAGGTGGTCCATGACAGTATTGAAAATTAAGGGACTTAGAGTGGAACCTTGATGTACTCCGACGCTGATTTCAAACTTTTCCCCTTTGTCGGCTGGGCTTAAGACTTGAGTAGTAATGTCCTTGTACATATCTTGTATGAGGTAAATATAAAACTCTGGTACTAATTGCTGTCTTAGAGCTTCCCATATGAGATCGCGTGGGACATGATCGAATGCCTTCTCCAAGTCTATAAAAACCATATGTAAGTTTGTCTTGTTTATTTTGGCTTTTTCGATCATGATCCTCACTGCTTGAATAGCGTCGGATGAACTTCTCTCTGCTACGAATCCGCATTGATTTTGTGTAAGCGATATGAAGGTTTTCAATCTATTATTTAATATACGCTCCCAAATTTTAAGGGTGTGAGACATTAGTTTTATGGCCCTATAATTACTACATTCCCTGACATCTCCTTTTCCTTTATAAAAAGGAATTAGAATGCTATTTCTCCATGAGTCGGGCATTGAGTGACCCTCGATTAGTTTGTTGAACAAGTTATACAGCCAAATTACTCCACAATTTCCGAGGCGCTTCCAGACTTCGACTGGTATTTCATCAGGGCCCGGTGCTTTGTTATTTTTCATTTGGTGAATCGCTGCTTTAACTTCTTCTGGGGTTATGGTCGGCAGTGGCCCTTGCACTGTGCCTGGTCTGCAGTAATCAAGGTTTCTTTTGTGGCTAACATTTAGAAGGTGCTGGTAGTACTCTTTCCATCTATGTCTGATGTCTTCATCTTCCGTAAGTAACTTGTTGTTTTTATCGTAGATATATTTCACATTTGTTATGTCTTTTGTATTAAAATGACGAGTTTTTGCTACTCTGTGTATGTCTACGTCGGATTTAGCAGACTCCAATTTACCATAAAATTCGGCGTTCGTTTCGGCCATTGAAATTGCAACTTGTCTTTTCGCTTGCTTCTTAGCATTTTTGTAATTTATGTAATCAGCTTCTTCTTGAGTTGACTGCCACCACTTAAAAGCGTCTTTCTTAGCTGTGACTGCGTTCTGTACTTCTGGATTCCACCATTTTGTTTCTTTGTTGGGACCTTTTTTACTTCTTGTACGACCTAGGTATTCTTCGGCTTTTTGGATGCAGACTTTTTCAAAGCTATCCCACATTTCGTTTGGTGTCATGGCACTAACATCCATGGATTTAATATGCTCAGTTAGTTCTGTCAAGAACGGTTGCCCCACGGATTCGTTTAGAGTTTTCCATTTGATTTTTGGTGTTAGTTTGCGATTACTTTTAAGTGGTTTTGGAAGCTTGTATATGCTGACTAATAATCTGTGCTGCGTTGTAAGTGATTCCCCGGGTATAACCTTGCAGTCTTTGTAATTACCCAAATGTTTACGCCGTGCAAGGACATAATCAATCTGGGTAGCATGCCCTCCACTTTTGTAGGTGATTAGGTGGGATTCACGCTTTTTGAAGAAGGTGTTTATTATAGCAAAGTCTAGACCTGATGCCATGTTTAAAATTGACTCCCCATCACAGTTGCGAGTGCCGTACCCGAAACCACCATGCCATCTCTCCACGTTTGTGCTACTGCTGCCAACGTGACCGTTTAAGTCTCCGCCTAGATGTACCGTTTCTTCTTGAGGGATGTTCTGCATGAAGCTATGAAGATCTTCCCAAAATGCTTCTTTATCGCGATCCGAACAACCTGTTTGTGGTGCATAAGCAGATATTATATTGAAACATGGTTGTCTATCGAAGGCTAACTTGACGGCTATTAGTCTGTCACTCACTCGTTCTACGTTTACCAGGCGCTGTGTTAGCTTTTCAGACAGTATGATTCCAACACCGTTTTTTCCTGAGATAGTTCCATTATAGATCAGCTTAAACCCGTTGCCGATGTTTTTGGCCTTTGCACCCTTCCACCTGGTCTCTTGCACACAGCATGCATCTATTTGCCTTCGCTTTAGGACGTCGCTTAATTCGGCACTTCTGCCCGTCATAGTACCTACGTTCCAGGTTGCTAATCTTAATGATGCGCTAGTGTTGCTATGACCGTCGCTTTTGGGGTACGCCCTAGTATTCCTGATGCCTCGACCGTCGCTTAAGGGGGACGCCCTAGTAGTAGTGCTCATTTCTTTTTGTTGTACTTTCATTTGGACAAGGAAATAAGAATGGCATTGTAGTTTTACAGCCGGCTGCCGCCTGACGCCAAGACACTAATCCTTCTAAGGACTATGAGTGCTGCCGTTGGACCGCTAGGGCCTCGTCCGCCACCATCTCAATGTCATTATCGTGCCTGATAATGCCACTCCAACAATGACCCATTTACACCAGTACGTGGGGTTGGCTCATTGTCGGGTATGCCCCTTCCGCCTGCTCCGCCGTTCCAATGGACTCCATTTCCGCCTTCACAGCCGTTGAGGTCTTCGCCCGTATCCCTGGGCAAGGGAGCCGCGTTATACCCCGCAGCACTGGGTCCCTGCTTGAACTCAGCCACCACCCCGTTTCGGCCTACTAAAACGGGAGGTGCCCACCCCCGCGGCATGGACGCGCCAGGCAGGAACTACTCCAGTGGAGGATAGAGAAGTGTGACTCTACCCCCCCTGGAGCCGGGTTAATGGACTCGTCTGTTTCCGAGTCCAAAGGCACACGAGTGATGAATTTAAAGAACATGTCAAACAATTTTCGAAACAGTTTAAATTAGATTGTCATACCGCTAAACGTAATTATTTAAGCAAGAAAATTAAAAGTAGTTCCGATATAATTAAAGCAACGTGGAAAGTAATTAACGTGGAGACTGGTCGATCAAAGCAAAGAACAAATGAACTGAAATTAAAAATTGATGGCAAAATTGTAGATTCCAATTTAGAAGTAGCAACAGAATTTGAAAAGTTCTTCACTGATATACCAGTTTCCACAACTAGGCACTTAAATTCATCACCTGCATCTGCCGTTACATTGTTAGAAGATAATGTCACAGAATGTAGTAGAGACCTTGTATTTGAACATGTTAGTACCTCAGATATAATTAAGGCATTTCAATCAATTAATGTTAAAAAAACTTGTGACCTTTGGGGAGTCTCTGTCCATGGTGTTAAATCTTTAATAGAAATTGTAGCGCCTGACTTGGTAGTTATCTTTAATAACAGTGTTGATTGTGGTGAGTTTCCTGATCTTATGAAACACAGTAAAGTCATTCCATTATTTAAATCTGGTAGCACATCCGACCCCACTAATTTTAGACCGATATCAGTGTTACCGACATTCAGCAAAATTTTTGAAAAGTTAGTGTTATTTCAGCTATTGCAACATTTTAACATCAATAATCTAATGCACAATAAACAATTTGGTTTTACACGGGGTCGCTCAACAACCGACGCTGGTGTTGAGCTAATCAAACAGATTTTCGATGCCTGGGAGGAGTCACAGGATGCCTTGGGTATCTTCTGTGATTTATCTAAGGCTTTCGATTGCGTCTGTCATGAAACACTGATCAGGAAATTGCACTACTATGGAGTGAGAGGATCGGCACTGAATTTAGTCAAATCTTACTTACACGATAGAATACAAAGGGTCGACGTGAATGGACAGCGCTCACCGGGGTCACTAGTCTCTATGGGTGTACCGCAGGGATCAATATTGGGGCCTTTCCTGTTCCTTATCTACATTAATGACCTGCCATATCTTGTAAAGACCCACCATGATATAGTATTGTTTGCAGATGATACTTCCCTTATTTTCAAAGTCAAACGTCAGCAACAAACTTGTGAAAATGTAAACAATGCTATTTCCGAAGTAGTTAATTGGTTTAGTGTTAATAACTTATTGTTAAATGAGAAAAAGACTAAATGTATTAAGTTTGTAACGAGTAATGCTAAAAATGAACAAGCAAGTGTCGTTGTGAAGGATGAGGAATTGGAACTGGTAGATAGTACAGTTTTTCTTGGCATAAATTTAGATTCTAAACTTCAGTGGGGTCCCCATATTGCTACCCTCTCGAATAGACTGAGCTCTGCAGCATTTGCAGTGAGCAAGATCCGTCAGTTAACAGACGTGGAAACAGCTCGATTAGTTTATTTTAGTTACTTTCACAGCATTATGTCATATGGTATTTTACTATGGAGCAGTGCTTCAGAGATAAATACCATATTTGTTCTGCAGAAGAGGGCTATTCGAGCAATATACAAAATGAACCATAGAGACTCACTTAGAGATAAGTTTAAGGACATTAATATAATGACAGTGCATTGTCAATATATTTATGAGAATATTATGTATGTACTATCAGTTGAAAAAGTGCATGGCGAATTTATCAATGAATTCATTCATAATTTCTCCATGCGCTTTTGCAGCTGATAGTACATAAAAACATTTGTAAATTTAAGAAAAACTGTGATGTACATAATATAAACACTAGAAATAAGCATAAGCTTGCAGTGCCCTTCACTCGGCTCCATAAAATTAAAAAATCATTCATGGGTAATTGTGTAAGATTTTATAACAAACTTCCTAATGCCATCACTGAACTGTCTTTTAATCGATTTAAACATTATGTAAAGCGTATACTGATCTCTAAAGCCTACTACAGCACACAAGACTACATGAATGATGAAACACCGTGGGATACAAGTATTGTTGAAAACCATTAATTATATAGCTTATTAATGATGATAATTATTGATAATTCAATGTATTTTTATACAATTTTTTTGACATTTAGAATTTATTCTAGAAGTTTTTATACTAGTATTTTTTTATACAATTTAGATTGATATCATTTTATTAAATCAATGTAGTTTTAAAACAATATTGTTTATTGCACCAATAAATTGCTCTGATATTTAGAATAAGATGAATATTGTACACTGTTGACAATTTAAAAGTGCTTATTGTAAGCCTATTTGAATAAAGAATATTTTGATTGATTGATTGATTAAAAATAGGCAGTCTCAAGACAAAACTTAAAAAAATAATGTTAAGTAATCACCATAGCAGTCTTCGTTAGCCTCAGTAATTCTAATTACCAAGTTATACAACCTGTTTTTATTGATATCCGTTAACCTATTCAACCTATTGTATTGTGTTTACTCTTACTTATACTATAGCATAATACTTATAGTAAAAATAATAGATACATGTACAAGAGCGTACCGCCAACAAACTGTTATACAGTTTGGCGATAATTTGTAACTTTAGACTTTAAGGTTTTTCTTTTTTCAATAAATTAAAAAAAAAAAATACTTTGTCCACTGATTGGAAAAAACATTACTTTGACCACTAATATAAAAGTATTTAATCATTAACCATGAAATGTTTCTTTTTGTATGTTTTTATTTGTTTAGTAAATCCATAACAGACGTTCTCTGAAATCTAAACTCATCACCGCATGGGTACGTGATCATGTCACGGCATAAAAGTCTAATCAAATAAACATTTGAAACATTTAAGAGGATACGGTAGCGAAAATGCTAAAATGAAAAGGAGCCCCCCTTTCAACTTGGGAATTTTAGTTAAATATACATACATACATACAATCACGCCTGTATCCCATAAAGGGGTAGGCAGAGCACATGAAACTACTAAAGCTTCAGGGCCACTCTTGGCAAATAAGGGGTTAAAAGAAAACGAAACTGTGACATTGCAGTGACAGGTTGCCAGCCTCTCGCCTACGTCACAATTTAACCCATATCCCATAGTCGCCTTCTACGACACCCACGGAAGAAAGGGTGGTGAAATTCTTAATCCGTCACCACACAGACAAGTATACAGTTAAATATACAAGTGTTATTAACTAGATTTATCGAAAAAAATTGTCCATTAAGAACAACTCAGTCAAAAGATATTTCAAAAAAATCTTGAAAATCGAGTTTCCGCTCTCGAGTCCTCCTTCAAAACTTAATCAATCGGAACGAAATTTGAGAATCTGAATAGCAATGAAATAATCTATGTCGGACCGTTTAGCTTTTTTGGTTAATTGTTACCAATCTTGAGTATCACACCTTTTTTGCGCCACAATGAAAAAGGTCGTTTCTGGAAATTTTTGATTGGCTCTACCGTCTTTAAAAATAAGAATATCAAAAAAATCAAAACGGTCCGACACAGATTAAAATAATAATAATCTGTGTTGAAATAATCAGTGCTCTATCTTCTAAAACCAGGGAGGAAATAGTCGAGAGAGTTCCTATACACATGACGATGTGAACAAAATATTAGCCATATCAAAGACCTTCAAAACACCGTGTATTCGTTAGACGTGTTTGCGTACGTGTGTACAGTCAGCGTTAATATTAACGGATGAAACAACGCACCAAAAACATCTGACATCCTGAATATCTTTTGCGAAGTACAATAATAATTCCGGCTCTGCTGCTAAAATTAGAGACATTTCTCCATAGGTACTATTAGGTACAAATATTTTCATAGTTTTTTTATGTACGTCCAACAAAAATAAAATTAACTAAAATAAAAAAAGTTCAAAACTTCGGCAAAGGAAAGTTCTAGTTTACGATTAACATGGATTTCCGCAAAGTAACGCCTGATTCCATCGATTATTTAAAATCGACTTGTTGATTCAAATATATTGCCGATTCAAATGACAAGTAGCTTGTTGTTTGAACCAAAGAGCACGTAGGCGCTATTTTAACCAAAAAACTTGTTGAACGAACATGAAAACTGGTTGTATTTTCTCTCAGTGTGGGCCTCAGTCAATAGTAAGAATGTCCTATAATATTTTATTTTATTTATATTTATAATGATAGTTTATTGAAGCGCGTTATTTGATCCGCTCTTTTGACGCCGACTGTACTTGTTTAGCCACAGCATAAATTGTGCCAAGTCTGATTTACAGCGCGGCTAAATGTTTGATTTGTGCCCGTAAATCGAGATGAGCCCGTTATGTCAGCCGAACACACCTGATCCACGGGGGATACTAATAGTGACAGCTGTACCTATGATGCTATATGTATCTGTTAGTGAATTTTTAACGTGTATATAAGTTTGACGTGTATGTCTGTCTGTCTGTTTGTCTGTCTGTCTGTGTGTGTGTCTGTCTGTGGCATCGTAGCTCCTGAACGGATGAACCGATTTAGATTTAGTTTTTTTTTGTCTGAAACATGACTACCGGGACCAGCTAACGGGAGTGTTCTTAGCTATCTTTCATGAAAATCGGTCTACTTAATGTGGCGGTCGGGGTTTTTTCTAAATTTTAATTTTGTGGTTATTTGTATCACTGACAGTTTTAAAACTGTGTAAACCTAGATACCTATTTGAGCAAAACCTTTTGTTGATGTAATTCTGCTATTTCTCATTAAAGACATAGGACTCTCAGAAGAATTTTCGATTTTTGACTCTTAACTGAAATCGGTGTGACTTGTATATCTATCTCTATCGCTCTTGCGTATTGGAGCGACAGAGCCAGACTACCTTTCGCGGCGTTTCGTTTTCGTTTCGCGTCGGAGAAATGCCATTCGGCTACGGCACCAATTCAAATTTGAATAAATCTATGTCAAGGTCATGCATTTAACGGTTAAGATTTACTAGAGTGAGACGTTAAGTGTGACAGTGACAAGTTAAAGAGAAAACTGTTATGCACTAATGTGTAACGGTATAAAATTAACGTATTTTTAAGTTCGAACTACCCCGTAAACCAATAAAAGTCCCTCAAATGTGCCCCGCAGCACGAATTTAACCGGCAAATGGCGGGCGTCGTTAATTCGCCGATTTAAATCGGAAACACGCGATGTATTCACCGTTTAGCGGTTCGGAATTCAAATGTCCACCGCGACTATGTGGTGGTACCATGGGTTGTCATACTGCACTTGAGAGAGGGAATGGCACGAAAAATACAAATTTAAACATATCGGTGACCGTAGTCTCAAAGGGTAAGGGCTAAGGGACAAAACACGATTTTTCAGGAGAGCCAAAAAACTATTTATTTTTGAGAAAAATAATCATAACTCTTTTATTTCTTTATGAATTTTGGTGCTTGTTTTTCATATACCTTTGAGCTTTTTTTTACTAAATAATCAGTATTACGCTAAGTGGGTTAATAACAGAGATAGATGTAGGTACGTTACGCCAAAAAAAAATTGAGTTTTTGAAAAGATTTGTACGTTACACCAAAAACAGCTATATTCAGTTCATGAATATTTAGGCGTATCGGACACAAATATAAATACTTGTTTTATGAGAACGATTTGGCGTAATTCCTACACTATTATTAACAATAATTTTGTAAAATCTGCGACAAATTTTATGCAAGTACCTAGCTATTTTAATGCGTATTTTTATTATTGTTATTATGTAATTAAGAGGCCATCATTAGTTTATTTTGGAATTAATCAAATTAAAACTTCCAAATATGCAAAATGTAATTTTACATTGTGCGTTAAAATTGTCTTATATAGCACTGAGATCGCTCAATGTATAAAAAAACTGTTTTCGAGGTTTTCGAAAACGATGGGTGCGATTATGATGCCTCTTATGGAGACCGTTCTTAGAAAAATAATGCAAAAAATATAAATTATTGGTAAGTGCCTCCAGAAAGCTATTGAAAGTAATGAATAAAAATATATTAAAAAAAGTGTTTTGGAGCTTAACTATTTAGTACTATTATATTGGTCATAACTCATAATGGTCATGTATGTTATTGTTTATTATTATTGTTTATTCTTTTTTTAGGGTTCCATAGTCAACTAGGATCCCTTATAGTTTCGCCATGTCTGTCTGTCCGTCCGTCCGTCCGTCCGCGGATAATCTCAGTAACCGTTAGCACTAGAAAGCTGAAATTTGGTACCAATATGTATAATTGTATATGAATCACGCCAACAAAGTGCAAAAAAAAAATGGAAAAAAATGTTTTATTAGGGTACCCCCCCTACATGTAAAGTGGGGGCTGATATTTTTTTCATTCCAAACCCAACGAGTGATATATTGTTGGATAGGTATAAATGAATAATGGTTTACTTCAATCGTTTTTTGATAATATTAATATTTTCGGAAATAATCGCTCCTAAAGGAAAAAACGTACGTCCCCCCCCTCCTCTAACTTTTGAACCATATGTTTAAAAAATATGAAAAAAATCACAAAAGTAGAACTTTATAAAGACTTTCTAGGAAAATTATTTTGAACTTGATAGGTTCAGTAGTTTTTGAGAAAAATACGGAAAACTACGGAACCCTACACTGAGCGAGGCCCGACACGCTCTTGGCCGGTTTTTTTTTAGTTTTTCACCATGTAGATCCATAATTCCTGTAGCGTTACTATAAATATCGACGAGGGTACATATTAGTACATAGCAACATACATAGCCGAGTTATTATGTGTTATATATTTGAATGTTGTATGTTTTTGTAAAACATTAAAAACAGAAAACTGTTATTTTGACCGTTTTTTTTTTAACCGTTGGTTTTTTTTTCGATAGCTTTGTGTAGGCACTTCCCATTATTTAATATTTTTTTAATTATTTTTTACGTACCCTATAGAGCACCAAATCCGCACCCATCGTTAAAAGATTTCTTAAGTTTAAAAAAATGATCCACTCTGTAACGTACATGAGATTGGGGAGTTGGGGAGTTACGCCAAAACGAACCAAAGTTTTTTTTAACTTGGTGGATACGGCAAAACGCTCAAACTTGGTAGAAATGCCGATTTGTCCAAGGCAAAACGGAGCGACCAATTAATGTGATTTTTTAAGTGGAGATAGTTGATGATAGGAGATTGTAGATGGAGAGTGACATAGGCTACTTTTGTCTCTTTCTAACCTCCCACTTACATAAAATGGGGAGGGGGGGTAGAAGTTCGTATGGAGCATTTCGCAATTTTTTTTTAGTATGAATAGGTAGACGTTTGACCACGATCACACCTGATGGTAAGTGATGATGCGGTCTACGGTGGAGCACGCTTACCTATGAATTTTCGATTTTAACGCGAGCGTAGCCGCGGGCAAAAGCTAGTGTAATTTAAAAATACGCATTGGGTAGGCATCTAAATAAGAGAACAAACCTAATATCGTATTGATAGGTTTGATTCGACCCTCCCGTTATTTATGGGCGCAGATATCACCGCCCGCGGCGTATCATGAAATATTAAACGCATTACAAGTGGCATACAGAAAAATAGCTCATTTGCCGGTGACAGTGTTATTGTACATTGTGCACGTGGGGCGGAAGTTAAACATTTCAACTAGAGTAAGATAATACGCAACGGCTTAAGACGAGTTTGCAATATATTTAGTTACGCTCGTAACGTAAGAACACAATTTTTTTCATCACACTTGCAATGTAAACAATTTGTAAAAAGATAAATAAGTTAAATACGGTGTTGGAAATTTCATAACTACCTTGGGAGAACGAACCTGCGTGCAATAGTGATGAAAAGATTTAAATATGCTAAATAATTATCAAAATTTTGGCATTTGGCATACCTACGCGTTTACATTGTTCAATACACCGTACATACATACATAGTTTTTATAGGTCACTTTTCGGTAAAAGTATTACATCGTGAGGAAACCAGACTGATCCCAATAAGGCCTAATAGTTACCCTTCGGGTTGGATGGTAAGATGGCAAAACTTAGGTTTAATCGTCAAAGAGGACCCCAGGCTCTCATGAGCGGTAGAAAATGTCGGGATAAGGCAAGTAGGATCATGATGATGACAGATTTAATGGGATTTTCTAGGCGAGCTCGCTTCATCGTAGGCCGCATCCTCGCCTCGGCCAGTCTATGGCCAAAGAACATAATATTTATCCATTTCTATGTCTGATTCACGGTTAGTCAGCATTTTAGTTCTCTAACAGATTTTTCAGTACAGATGGTGTTTTTTTTACGCACTAGTGCGAGAAGTGGTTCATTATAAGTTGAAAATTCGAAGGGGCAAAAGGGAAAAGGAAATTCGTAACTCGTGTCGATTTAATTTTAAAACACTCCCTTTGGTCGTGTTTTAATTTATCGCCACTCGTTTCGGACTTCCTTTTTTACGCACTTGTATCGTAATGTAGAACGAGAGGATGCTTGAGATTGTTCAGCTGCCCAGCCTCTTTGCGCTGCTAAAGCAGATACGCTTGCGCTGGTTGTGGCATGTGCATCAAATTCGAATGCAACCTAGTCGTTTGCGACGGCGTGTAATGCTTGGTGCCATTGCTGATGAAAAGAAGCGTTGGTCGGCCAATGTTACGATATAAAGATTGCACCAAACGTGACATACACGCCTTCAACATCCCGGTCTACAAATGGGAAGAGCTTGCCGAGGACAGGGACAAATGGCGCAAACTGGTGTTCGACTGACGCAAAATCCACGACAATGCTTGGTTTGCGACACTCGCAAGTAAGCGCGCAGAGCGTCATCAGCGCGATACGTGTTCGCCGAGTACACACTTCACCTGCCCGAGTTGTGGTCGTGTTTGTCGCTCCCGTATTGGCTTAGGTACATAGCCATGAAAAACGTCACCCCACTTGACACTGCTTGTATAGTCTGTTATTCAGATACCATATTCTCAAATCCGCAACACAAGCTTCGTCAGCTGAATACAAAATCCCGTTATTAGCTACAAGCTTCGTCAAAAAGTAAAACAATAGGAAATCCGCAACATGCATCGTCAATTAACTAAACCTAAAAGTACATACTTAAAAAAAAAACAAAAAAAAACACACACCTACATACCTACTCAAAAACACCCTGTAAGTCGCCACCAACAGGCAGCGTGCCCAAAAGTCTGGCCGCATTGCCTCGCTGAATGGCGATGCTTATTCTCTGAGCATAACCACAAAATTAAAATTTTGAAAAACCCCCGACTGCGACATAGTAGACCGATTTTCATGAATCATGGCTAAGAACACTCCCGACTAACTCAGTTTTTAGACAAAACAAAACTAAATCTAAATCGATTCATCCGTTCGGGATTCGGGAGCTACGATGCCACAGACAGACACACACAGACAAACAGACAAACAGACAAACAGACAAACAGACAGACAGACAGACAGACAGACACACACACACAGACAGACACGTCAAACTTATAACACCCTGTCGTTTTTGCGTCGGGGGTTAAAAATACTGGCCAGCCCTTTTGTCACCCGTCACATCTGCCAAACGAGACGCCAAATCCTTATAAAGGCGCCGAGCACCGGGCCCCCAAGGTCCAAGCCAATGATGATGGTGATCGTAATGTACTATTAAGTATCTATAAAAACAGTATAAAGTCTTCCTGAAAGTTTTTAAGATCCGAGCACAGTCGTAACAACGTGAAGAATCTTTTAGTATCCACAAAAGTTATCATTGTTGCTCGTTCATCTCTTATTCCGTCGCAGCCATAAATTCTTTACCGAACTTCCTACGTGAAGGATTATAGGACGTAAGTATCTAAACGTTGAATGGAAGTTACCACTTTTTGGCGAACAAGTAAAGAAAAGCTGTATTCGATTTCACAAAACTGACATTCCACGTTGATTCTCCGTTCTTTGGCTTCCCATATTAATCATAATATATATACATGCAGGGGTATTATCCGTAACCTTAAACTTTCTCCTTAACAACTATACAGAGTGGGGCCTGTAACAAAGGCGAATAATTGAACTCTAGGCTATTCTCCTTATACTGATCAACATTTGTTCGGCGACTTTTAAAAATAACTTGTATTTTGATTTTTATCACCCTTGAAAGTTTTTTCTAAGAGGTAATGTATTGCGAATTCTGTTAAGTCTAAAGTGTGACAGACAACGTCAATGACAACAATAATGGCGTACATCGAAGCTAATATTTATTTTGTATGAAAAATTAAAAATTTAAAGACTTCATTATTGTTTAAAGTCACTGAACAAATGTTGATCAGTATAAGGAGAATAGCCTACAGTTCAATTCTTCGCCTTTGTTACAGGCCCCACTCTGTATTTAATCACATTTAATTATCTTTTTAATAAAATTGCCTGAAAATCAATTGACTAGTTTTCAATATCTAAGCAAACAGGGTACGTAGCCGAATGGCACAAACGCTCACGAAACGAAACGCTCGTAGATATCTATCTCTATCGCTCGTGCGTATTCTTCTTCTTATTGTGTGAAGAGATCATAAGTTACAAACTAAATAATATTTTGCCAATTAAATATCTTGCACCTCCAACCCTTGAGGGGTAGCGGGCGACAGAGCTAGACTACCTATCGCGGCGTTTCGTTTTCGTTTCGCGTCGCAGAAATGCCGTTCGGCTACGGCACCAGGGATAGATAGACAGACAGTGGAAAGTCACATTGCCTTTGTTTTATACTATGTAATGATCAAAGTAGATTTTATTGCTTTATTCTTTCAATTAAATAATACTTTTTAACAGTTGATCAATCAAGACTGAATAGAATCAACGTGCTATAGTATCCACTGGTGAATTTAAAACTGTGCTACTTTGGCAGTTAATGTGAGTGGAATAAGGCCCCAGCAGTCGCGAGCTGCGAACATATCTCGCTTAGGAATCACGCAAAAGTTTATTCGTTCTTTTATCGTAGCGAGTAGGGCGCGTTAACGAAAATGATTTATACGATTTATCATAAATAACTTATTCTGACTCCATTTGGAACTATCGCGTACAAAAGGAGAGGGGAAATTAGATTTTTTTGCTAAAGTTGGTCTCATATTTAATTCAGGGGCCGAGGTATCGAATAACAATGCTATAAATTATTGTTTGATTTTGAAAGATGTGTTTAATCGCATTAACTATTGCGTGTAATGGCAATCGTTGGTAACGCGCGTACTTACAATAGTCTTTGAAACGATTTCGTTATGTAACAAACGTCTTTTGTTTGAATATTTATGATATTCTGTAGCACTGATATTTTGAAAAAAAAAAAACTTATATAATATATTTATATTTATTTGAGAGTACTTTCTTCTATTTTTAAATGTAATATTGTATTGTACCCTAATTATGATAATTTAACTTTAACTTTGACATGTAAAATTGTTAATTTTATGAATAAATGAATATGAATATATATGTATATGAATAATACCTCTCTAGACAAGTTCAAGTAACAGAACTGGCAAGAGTGGCGAGCAGCACCGTGTGTAATCCATACTAAATATTGTAAATGGGAAAGTGTGTGTCTGTTTGTTTGTCCTTCTTTCACGGCAAAACGGAGCGACGATGCGGTGATTTTTTAAGTAGAGATAGTTGAAGGGATGGAAAGTGACAAGGCTACTTTTTGTCTCTTTCTAACGCGAGCGAAGCCGCGGGAAAAGCTAGTATATAATATATCCTACCTTACCTACTTCAAAGAAAAAGCGATCAAGTCTACTGGTGTCCTAGCCGGGAATCGAACGGGTCTTCAGCTTACACGGCTAACGTTACCTATACACCACTTAGGCAGCGTTCCCACTTAAGCGTCGCGTGTCTCGGGGCGCGCAACGGACGTCCGTTCCGCACCTCAGGACATGCGTATTATCTTAGATGTGGCCGGTCACTTAGACCGCCGTGGCATCCGTCGAAAAATCTGTATGCTAGGCTCCTTCAGGGATAACATACGCCTCGCTAAATACATAAAAATGTATATTTCAACCTTCCAATATCCTTTTTTCAACAAAACAGTTGTAATACACAACAGAAAAAGAGTTATCGACGACCAGTGTATAATAAAGAACGCCAGCCCGCAATACTTCTAATATCGTTGTAATCTACATATTATTCCAATAAGTGGGTTTCCTCCAATATTGCGGAGAGAAGTGGCCAACCCTCGGTAAGTTTTTACCTTTTATTGTTTTATTTATAACTTTGTGATTGATGACGGGCGAGAAGTTGGCTTCATAAATATTGAGACGGGTGCAAGTTGATCGTATAGTTATCGCACTGCTAGTAAACAGGGCGGCTTACTATTGTAGTTTTAGAAAATATTATAGGTAATTGTATTTGTGAATTCGGCACACACTTTTCTCTTCATGATCATCTGTACCTAGTTTCATTCAATTACGTGAAAACTATAATGTTAAATTATGACCTAGTCTTCATTTTCCCATTTTTTCCTTGAATATAAAAACTTGAAGTATCTTTAGCGGACGTTTCGGCTTGAATTGATTTGGTCTTAATTTGTTTCCATTTCATGAGTTTACTTCAACTGGGCCATTTTTTTTTTCAAAGTTGTCCATCCCACTGTTTTTAAATTTGAAAATTTTTATGTGGTGTCTGGTGTCCACAAAAATCGTGAGTTCTTTCAATCCTGATAGAGAAAAAAAATTCCTGTTTTTTCCAATTCCGTTACCATTTTTTCATACATTTTGTATGGCGGTAACGGAATGAAAGGTCTGAAAAATTTATGGAAATCTTGGGACCTTTTTTTTCTCCTATCAGAATCGTAAGACCTCGCGAGTATGAATCGCGTAAAATATACCCCATGTTACAAAAAAAGGCGGGTCCAACTAACTGACTGGGTAAGTAACTTCAAGAAAAAAGGCGGGTCCAACTAACTCAAGACTGTGGGGGATATATATAATATATAATATTTATAAATACTTATATACAAGAAAATCATGCCACCGCTGTGATCTATTTTTACGAACTTTGGTACATAGATATTTTTGCGGTCAATGCTCCCAACCAAAAACTCGCACCTACGGCACATAATACCTGCTATCAACGGGCAAACGTACAATAGCCCTATCTTTCGCTCGCCTATAAAGTGCGGTACCGCACGGACTCCTATCACAATGTCCCTCTAAAAAGGGTATGCGCGGGTAAAATGGGTGCCGTTTACGCCGTTTCTAGCGCGTGGTGACACAATGCGGCAAACGACGGCGCTTCCTGTTCCGGCGCGGACCGCCGTCGCAGATTTATGCGCGGCGTTTCCTCCCGCCATATGCGGAGGGCTGATGACATGCAAGTGGAAAAATAAGTAGAAAGGCCTTCTGAACTTAAGTTTAAGTTTTTAAATCGGGACTTCATCATCCTCCCTGTGTTATCCCGGCATTTGCCACGGCTCATGGGCGCCTGGGTCTGCTTTGACAAATAATCCCAAGATTTGGCGTAGGCACTAGTTTTTACGAAACCGACGCCATCTGACCTTCCAACCCGAAGAGTAAACTAGACCTTATTGGAAATTATTTCCGGTTTCTTTACGATGTTTTCCTTCAACGAAAAGCGACTGGTAAATATCAAATGACATTTCGCACATAAATTCCGAAAAACTCATTGGTGCGAGCTGGGGTTCGAACCCGCGACCTCCGGAACGAAAGTCACACGTAGGACCGTTACCGCTAGGATAGATATCTACGAGCGTTTCGTTTCGTGAGCGTTTGTGCCATTCGGCTACGCACGCTATACTGTTATTTGTCAAAGGTTTTTATTCGTATTTTTCAATCGCCTATTGAGTCACAATAATAGAGTCTGGCTAATGAAAGTTGATCCCGAAAAAACGTGGCAATTTCAAAAAAATTGGAGCTGGCAACACATTGATAACATGGTTTCATTTTTATTATTTCTAATTTATTTACAGCACTTACTTTACTAATTTTTATGACGTTATTCATTATTATTTATAGATTTCGCTGTTAACTTTTACCGAAATTCGTTAAAGTGACAGTCACACTGACAGATGACAATCGATGATATAACATCCAGAATTGCTGTTTTAAAAAAATACTGGGTTCAAGTTTCATTAGCCAAACTTTGTAGAAAAAAAACATGTTTTTTTTTTCCATTTGGTATAATTATTCTCACTTACTCTTCCTTTCCACTTAGTATTCCAAAGCCTGTGAATCATTTCCATGCATCGGCAGCCCTAGCTTTCCCCATTTGCACAGAACTTGAGTTTTAAAGCACCTATGTCATACATGAATTCCCGCGAAGGTTTTTGCTCCCTCGTGCGTTTGACGTCGCACGTTATGGTACTCACGTTTAAATATTTTCCATTTTAGAATAATTAGCTGTTATTATGTATTTGAAAAGTTTTGGGAAGCGGTTGTGGCCTAGCGGTAAGAGCGTGCGACTTTCGATCCGAAGGTCGCGGGTTCGAACACTTGCCGGCTCGTACCAATGAGTTTTTCGGAGCTTATGTGCGAAATGTCATTTGATATTTGCCAATCGCTTTTCGGTGAAGGAAAACATCGTGAGGAAACCGGACTAATTCCAACAAGGCCTAGTTACCCTCCGGGTTGGAAGGTCAGATGGCAGTCGCTTTCGCAAAACTAATGCCTACGCCAAATCTTGGGATTAGTTGTCAAAGCGGACCCGGGTTCCCATGAGCCGTGGTAAATGCTGGGATAACGTAAGGAGGATGATGATGATGTATTTGACAGGTTTTCTTTTTCTAGCCTATTTTTGTCACTGTTGTGCAAGGATGACTATTTTTTTAGCTCGGAAACACTGCTTTAAAATTGCTAAAATTAGGTGAATCTAGTAATAAAGATGATTTACCACCTGTGGAACTACTGGAAGCAGTGATAAACGCATTTTTTGCGTTGTAGTTTCCTCGCTATAGTGAGGGAAAAGTTTTGTGTTACACTCGGGTGCAAATGTATTTTACTTCTCGTGTGGAGTTGATTCTATTTCGAACCACTCGCTTCGCTCGTGGTTCAATATAGAATCCTTTCACTTGCTCGTTTTTCAATTCCACACTCGGCGTTAAAATACAACTTTGCCCCCTTGTATAACAAATAACTATTAATACGGGACTGACAAAGCCCATACAAAAAAGCGTACCCGTGAAATGTATGGGCCTTTTAAGCTTAAAACTAGATGGCACTGTTTCGCAGCCTGGAAGTGGCCAAAATCATATTTTTCCCACATATTTTTACGTGTTTATATTTTTATAAGAACAATTAATGACATATTTCTTTATTTTAATATCATGATATCACGTCAATACACATTTTGAAAAAAAAAATTGTAGGCATCATCAGTGTAGTTACGATAGTATTTAATAGGTGGCGCTAAAAAATTGAGGTACGATTCTTAGTGTGAAGATTGTAAATCCTAGGTATATAAATCATTCTTGATTAGAACACATTCATTAATTCAGCAGTTCCTTAAAACTTTGTAGGTACATAGCCACGTCAGCAAATTTTAATTGATCCTATTTTGTTACCAGCATTGACCTTAATGACGAAATAAAACTTACTAAAATCTCAATTCATCAAAAAATCTTGGTAACAAAATAGGAATAAAGAAACACAAATTTAACTTTTTCCTTAATTTTTGCACAAACTTTTTGAGAACTGCTGAATTATCTATTTGTCAATTGTTTTGAACAAATAGGTTCTAAAACAGGATATTCATTAACATTCCCTGAACGATAAAAGGTGTCTGTTCACGTATTTGTAACACAAATGATTTTGTTTACTTTCCCTTATACATTTTGTGCAAAATCTGCGAGATAATGCGATTAATCGGTTCAGGCAGGGCGAGAACACAGGGGAACAAAAGTGAGCCATGCATTGACACATATAAGTCTTCGTAAGGATGTGGCATATAGTACTAGCTTCTGCCCGCGGTTTCGCTCACGTTAAATCCAAAAATTAGGCATGCTCCATATAAAATTCCCCCCCCTCCCCATTAGGGAAGTGGGGTGTTAGAAAGAGACAAAAAGTAACCTATGTCACTCTCCATCCCTTCAACTATCTCCACTTAAAAAATCCGTTTTGCCGTGAAAGACGGACAAACAAACAGACACACACAATTTCCCATTTATAATATTAGTATGGATACACCCGCAAAAATGGTCACCGAATGGGACCCACGGAACACCGTAGAGGGTGCAGGCTCGGTTCCAGGCAGACCGAAAGAGAGATGGCGGAATGCCTTCGACGCATTCTTTCCAAATTGGCACGATTACACCATGACAGGGTTGAGTGCCTTGAGTGGAAGAAGAGGCCTTTGCCCAGAAGTGGGACACTAATTTGAGCTATTAAAAAAAGGATATGACATACGGGCACCAAAATCGCCAGGGTACTGCACAACGTCACAATCGCTTACGCTTGCCAAGTGTTAATGTCACTATGGTGAAGTAGTTCACTGATCCCATAGATTATTTAAAATTATATGAATTGCCCTATCCTACCATAAATCTTTGGAGCCATGCATAATAGACCGGCAACTCGCGGCGTCTCGGAATATCTGAACAGTTTCACGTCAGCCCGCCGTGTGCCGACGCGTGACGACGAATATCTGACAAAGAAACTAATACGTTAAAATAACAAGAAGGAAATTAATAACCTAACCACAAAATTAAAATTTTGAAAAACCCCCGACCGCGACATAGTGGACCGATTTTCATGAAACATGGCTAAGAACACTCCCGACTAACTCAGCTTTCAAACAAAAAAAAAATTAATCTAAATCGGTTCATCCGTTCGGGCGCTACGATGCCACAGACAGACACATACACAAACAAACAGACATACACGTCTAACTTATAATAACACCCCCTCGTTTTTGTGTCGGGGGTTAAAAATAAAATAAATAACATCATAAAATAGTATATCCGTCCGATTCAGATGTCAAATCATGTAATAATTATGAACTCGTTCTGATCTCCATTAAATACATTAAGTATACATATATGTATTCATCATTAAAAGGTTATACATAATTATAATCTTTTTCCCTCATTATTCACATTTATAAATCAATTATTATCCATTAGGTTAGGTTAGAAGTGAAGTATACATATATACATCATTATAACGTTATACATATAAGCTTTTTACCCTCATTATTCACATTTGTATCCATTATTCCAATTTTAATGTCCCCTGACGTCAAAGTTATAATCATTATAATTATGTTTGTTTAGATATTTATCGCGAACGACCATACATGTCAATACGATACGCAAAAAAAAGGAATGTAGACAGTTAACATTTCCTAAAGAAAACTCCCGGCATGTATTTTTGAAAATCAACGCACCGAGGCGGCACTTTCTTCACTTGTGAAGCAAAGTTTGATATAAATTTTGAACAACAAGCTTTAGTTGACGTTAACTTGGGATCTCTGTCTGACACGTGGAGCTCCGGGATATGGGAGTCAATCGCGAAATTATTGATTCACTTAAACGAGGGTTTTCACTACTTATTTAATCAAGTTTAAAGATCACTTAAAAATCCCGTGTGGTGACGGGTTAAGAATTTCACCACCCTCTTTCTTCCCGTGGGTGTTGTAGAAGGCGAAGGCGAATGGGGCAAATTGTGGCGTAGGCGAGAGGCTGGCAACTTGTCACTGCAATGTCACAGTTTCGTTTTCTTTCAGCCCCTTATTTGCCAAGAGTGGCACTGAAACTTGAGAAGTTTCATGTGCTCCGCTTACCCCTTCATGGGATACAGGTGTGATAGTATGTATAACTTAAAAATAAAATATAATTATTGTAATTTAATTGTTGCCGGTTGGCAACCAAAGAGGATCGAGTATAACACTGATTTAAACTTTCACGGTTATTACACATAATTATTTTTAAAATCGGGACTTAATCGCGTATAACTACATATTAAACTGACCTCCAACGTTTCAAGGACGGCGTTGTCCCCGTGGTCTCGGAGAGGTGGTCTTCTCCGTCAAGCGGTATGCCTGTTCACTCTCGACTTGAAGGTAATAAGTATAATTTTCGTGTAATTGGCACTATAAGACGCTGTATGTTGTCTTGGGACCATACTCTTTTGATAAACGAGTACCAACAGAGTGGAAAAAACATGATACTCGTAGTGCTTTTTGTTGTCTGCAAAAAAAATGTGTCTGGTTTCAAATCGATGTTGGGTTACAAAAATTACATAATAAAGAAAATAAGCATAAATAAGCATTTAGCATTTGACGACCGGTCTGGCTCAGTCGGTAGTGACCCTGCCTGCTGAGCCGCGGTCCCGGGTTCGAACCCCGGTAAGGGCATTTATGTGTGATGAGCACAGATATTTGATCCTGAGTCATGGATGTTTTCTATGTATATAAGTATGTATTTATCTATTTAAGTATATCGTCGCATTCGTCGCTTAGCACCCATAGTACAAGCTTAGTTTGGGGCTAAGGTGATCTGTGTAAGGTGTCCCCAATATTTATTTATTTAATTGCCGTTGTTGTATCATCTAGCTACTTTCATAATTCGGTTTAGACGAAAGCTACATGGAACATGGAACGTGAATTTTATTTATAAACCGAACAGCAACTTTTTCTGGCTTCTAACTTGGGTTTTTTCGTAATATTAGACGATCGAATAATATTTTCTTTCCATTATTTTTTGCGCTTATTCCCATTTTATTTTTAAAAGTTGAAAAAGTGAAGCCCAATAACACAAGTGGCTAGAAGTTGCGCTTGCGAAAGCGAAACAGCTTTGTTCCGTACTTCAGGCACTGGTCCACCAAAGCGAGTAGTGATGACCTATCGGCGACAGAAAGGAACAAAAGATAGTCGCTCCCGTGCAAATAAAAGAGACGCGATGATAGCTCGGCGAGTTACGCCGTGTCTTGCGTGGGCGACGGTCGCGCGACCGTCGCCGTCGCGTCTCATCGCGTCGTCTACTTCCATATCGATAAGGTTTGTTTTCGTATGCGTCGCACCGCCACCGTCGCCCACGCAAGCCACGGCGTTATAGTTCGTCGCCGAGCGATGAACTATAACTCGCTCGCTCTCTCTTTTATTTACTCGGAAGAGCATCTTTTATTTTTTTTGCCTTTTTTTATTTTGATTTTTTTAGGGAATTTTAGGTCAAATTGTACTCAGAATCACGAGTACTTTCAATCTCACTGGGAGACAAAAAGTGTCCCAGAATTTCCATACATTTTTGTTACTTTCCTTTTTTGTTACCCCACACAACATGTACGGAAAATGGTAACAAAATAAGAAAAAATCGTATGGGACAATTTATTTAACTGCTAGGATTGAAAAAGCTAGTCATTCTGTGTAGAAATAGCATATTCTTTTTTTTTTTCAAAAATATTACATTCCATAAAAGTGGCGAAAAAAAAATAAATGCTCGGAAGCGACTATCTTTTGTTCGTTTCTATGGCCGATAGCTCATCGCTTACTCGTTTTAGGGGGGAACAGTGCCTAACCATTGCGAGTTGACGTCAAAGAGAAGTTTGAAGCGTTTCGCAACAAAACTTGCGATTAATACAATCGAGTTCTATTTCGGTATTTGAGAAGTGTTTTAGGAAATTAAATTAAATTGTATGTTAATGTGGAGATTTGGAAATTGGGATTATAAGCGGTAACTTTACGTGGTACAAAGCAACGAAATTTGTTGAACAAGTTGTGTATATGAATATATTGCTCCAGATTAACTGAACATTAGACAATAAGGTGTCGCCTGATGGATTGATTACCGTCGATTTTTGACACCAAGTGCGTTGCCGCCTATTCAGAAGAAAATAGGTAGGTACGGTCTATTCTTCTTTTTGTAAAGTAATTTAATTGTTGTCTTGTTTTTTTGAAATTGGTGCATTTTTCTTTCGTAAATGCTAAATTCTTGTGTAGGTACGTACCCTTTTTGTTAGTGAAATAATTTTACATAAATCCTATTCTATTCTAATCGCAAGTATGTCACCCTCGGCAGTAGTTACATATTTGCGGCGTTTGGGGTCGAAACCATGGGGCCGTGGGGGCCAAGTGCACGTTGCCTCTACAAAGAGCTATCTAAGCGCCTTATAGACGCTTCTGGTGACCAGAAAGCTGGCCCATTACCTTGCTCAGCGGATCAGCATTGCTATCCAGCGGGGCAATGCGGCCAGCCTTCTGGGCACCTTACCCAACGAGCAAGACCTGGGCCAAATATTTTATATTGTAAGTTTTAATGTAAGTGTTTATTGTATTATTTTATATGTTGTTTATAAATAAATATCACCCACCGACTGTACCTGAAACAATTTGGTAATTAAAACTGGATGCATAGTTTTATTGCCCTTATTGTACATAAATACGCATCGGATGCATCGCATTTCGTCCACTGATATTCCGGTCCGCGATCGTTGGACGCACTTGTGTGACTCTCTGTACAAATAATACTAAATGCTTTTGTCTTTCGCTTACCGTAACCGTCTAATCCTATGAGATAGTCTGACAAACAAATCGAATCTAACAGTTGGTATCTGTTGCCAAAGTAACATTCCTCTAGCAGGCTGAGTGGCTCTCCAGTAGCTAAACTCTGCAAGGAGTGACCACTACAGTAGGCAGACTGTGAAGACAACATTAATAACAACATGTATCTACTGACTACTCAAAACAGTAAAGTAAATTGAAATCCATACTAATATTATAAATGGGAAAGTGTGTGTGTCTGTTTGTTTGTCCGTCTTTCACGGCAAAACGCACGGCAAATTGACGTGATTTTTTAAGTGGAGATAGTTGAAGGGATGGAGATTGACATAGGCTACTTTTTGTCTCTTTCTAACGCGAGTGAAGCCGCGGGCAAAAGCTAGTAATTACATATTTGTGTGTGTGCGTGCGTGCAAAATGGCAATTTTTTTTTTGAATAGGTAGACGATTGACCACGATCACACCTGATGGTAAGTGATGATGCGGTCTAAGGTGGAGTACGCTTACCTATGAGATACCTATTTGACCGCAGCAATATGTATGACTGTATGTCCGGATGTCTCGCTCTACACAGGTCGCAATTTTCAACCGATTCGCGTGTTTTGTGACCAGATTCTATGACTCAATATTTTTTTTGTCGTCCCAGATTCTGGAAATTGTTCAAAACGACAAAGTCATGCGGCCTCGCGCCATAACTAACTATAGTCGAATTGATATCAAACAAGTTTCGTCTTTTAGATACATGTATATAGAGTACATGGTACTCTTTCACTTGCAAGATTCGATTACAGACAATGAGATTAGGTCATTATAGCAACTGAAGTCGACAGTAAAATTGTAGAAATTAAAGTTTCCATCCATTATATAGCGTCATCCCGTTTTATTACATTTATTGATTCGTTAGGGACGACAGTGAAGTAACGTGTTACCACTTTGAAAAGTCTACTATTTATTGTCGGGTTATAACTACTATCCATACTTAATATTATAAATGGGAATGTGTGTATGTCTGTTTGTTTGTCCGTCTTTCACGGCAAAACAGAGCGACGTATTGAGGTGATTTTTTAAGTGGAGATAGTTCAAGGAATGGAGTGACATAGTCTACTTCTTGTCTCTTTCTAACCCCCCACTTCCCTAATATGAAGGTGGAAGTTTGTATGGAGTATTCCGCAATTTTCGAATTTAACGCGAGCGAAACTGCGGGCAAAAGGTAAATATTGGGTTGGTAAGAAAGTAATGAGCGATCGATTGAATTCCACATAAAATTTTTGAGAGAGTTCTAGAATCTTCTATGGTCGAAAGTATATAAAGGGCGAGTCGCACAGTTTCTCGTCAGTCATTCACTAGCTGTCGCCGAGCTAATATAAGGAAGAAAATGGACGAATTAAAAGTGCATGTAAGGCATTGCTTACTATATGAATTTCAGTCTGGCCATTCAGCCGCCGAAGCAGTGCGTAATATATGTCATCGTGTTGCTCCTGAAGTTGTGTCTGAGGCCACGGCGAAACGATGGTTCCAGCGGTTTCGTAGTGGCGACTTTTCATTATCAGATCAACCTAATTAAGTCTGGTCGACCGGTGAAGATTGATGTAGCCAAATTAAAAACCTTAATTGAAGGAGATCCGAGGCTAACGAGTCGTACTCTTGCTACCGAGTTAGGCTGCTCTCATGTCACCATAGAAACACATTTACACGAGTTGGGAAAAAACTACAAATACAGTGTTTGGATACCGCACGAACTTGATAGAGATCAACTAAACCGCCGTGCCGATATCTGTATACAACTTCTGTCTTTTCGCCGCACATTCAACTGGTTGGACCATCTTATCACTGGAGATGAAAAATGGGTCTTATATATAAATCACACACGCAAACGTCAGTGGCTAGCTCCAAACGAAAAAGGAATAGAGGCACCAAAAACAAAAAAAAAAACAAAAACAAAAATGAATGAATGAATGAATGAAAAACAGAGCCTCACCTGAAAAAAGTTATGCTGTCCGTTTGGTGGGATATTCATGGCATTATTCACTGGGAACTCCTACCAAGAGGAATGACTGTTTCCGCATCAGTATACTGTAATCAGCTTGAAAATTTAAACCAAAAAATCTGTCAGAATCGTCCACAGCATGCTAAAGTTTTTTTCTTACACGACAATGCTCGCCCACACATTGCAAAAGTGACTCGGCTAAAGCTATTGGAGCTAGGTTGGAAAGTGATACCTCATCCACCGTACTCTCCAGACTTGGCACCTACGGATTAGGTACGCATTGTTCAGATCGCTAAGCAATGCCTTGAATGAAAAAAAGTTCGATGATCAAGCCCATCTACGACAGTACATAGCTGAGTTTTTTGAATCTAAACCTAAGAACTTCTTCGCCGATGATATTCATTCTTTACCAGAACGATGGAGACAAGTAGTAGATAACGAATGCCGTTATATTTTTGATAAATGATTAAAATAATAAATTAAATAAAAATTACAATATTGGTTATGATTCGCTCATTACTTTCTTACCAACCCAATATAATAATAATAACGCCCTGTCTTGCGTGGGCGACGGTCGCGCGACCATCGCCGTCGCGTCTCATACTTCCATATCGATAAGGTTTGATTTCGTATGCGTCGCATCGCCGTCGCGCGACCATCTCGCGACCGTCGCCCACGCAAGCCACGGCGTAAGCATTTGTCAGATTTAGGGCTGGTTTTTCAATCGCCAGATAAATAATATCTGTCAGATAAATGTTAGCTGTCATTGTCATTTATACGTGTGATGAAAAGGATAGTGATAACTTTATCTGGTAGATATATTTATCTGGCGACTGAAAAACCGGCTCTTAGAAAAAGACTACTGGAGCGGTGACAGCTGTGGCACTCTACTAACTAAAGTTGAGTCTGGTCCGACTGTACAAAGCGTGGCATGCCGCCGCGATGCGAACTTAGATAACAAAGCGATAGGCTAGCTCAGCCAGCTCTGGCAATAAGACTGCGTGATTGTTCAAACTACTTGGTTATACTGTGATTTATGACGACCGGTCTGGTGTAGTTGGTAGTGACCCTGCCTGCTAAGCCGCGGTCCCGGGTTCGAATCCCATTGCAGTAAGGGCATTTATTTGTGTGATGAGCACAGATATTTGTTCCTCAGTCATGGATGTTTTCTATGTAAATATCTATTATAAGTATGTATATCGTCGCCTAGCACCCATAGTACAAGCTTTGCTTAGTTTGGAGCTCGGTTGATCTGTGTAAGGTGTCCCCAATTATTTATTTATTTATTAAAATCGAAGAAAAAACCGTACTTCGGAAACATAAAAAAATATTAATATAATTTGTCAATTTTAACACGTATGTTAAATAAGAAGTTGGGTATAATTCTCTATAAATATGCACAATATTCTGCAAATTACTGGTCTGCATATATAAATCATTATCTTTTTAAAATTAAGTATTTCAACGAAAAATACATTGAATTAAACATATCGTCAAGTATACATACCTATATCGGCACATGACAAGACAAAATACTTAATATTAGGAAGAAATAAATTAAGGCATTTATTTTAGTTTCATTATTCATTTGAACTAAACGTTTATCAATAACAAATTAATTTATTTTCCTAGCAGGAAAAAATACATTGCTTATTAAGAACTAGGTATCTTAAAATAAACCAACAAATTAAACTAAATAAGTAAACCTAAATGTATCTAAACTTAAATAAACAGTATAATAACAAATATTGTTTTTATCAATAATAATAGTTTGTATAAAAATAATTTTAATTACAAACTAGTAATTTGAAGACTTGTGTTAGGCCGGCAACAGACAGTCTTTAAATTCATAATCTTATGAAATTGGATCGAGTGCACGGATTTCCATACAATTTCGCAACTGTCCACACACAGTCTTATTTTTTAAGATTATGATTTTTTTCAGATTGATCTGACAAATTGCGAATAATTTTAAGAATGTGTGTGGCAAGGCACTCGATCTGATTTCATAAGATTATGATTATTTAAGTATGTTGCCAGCCTTACTTTCAGCTATCGGATTGGACGTGATTTTCTCTTCAATCTCCCAAATTGTAACACCCTGTAATATATTACGTAAACAAACTACGGAAGTCCCTCAAGGTAAATAATCCATATGTAAATGTTCCCGAAATCGGATCTAGTAGCCGGCCGTACATCACCTTGACGGCTCACATAATTGCTTAAGTGCGATCTCACTTAAGGGGAACAGGCCTGAGTGGACGCTTGAGTAGCGAGTAGCGGGGCGGGCGACCACGCGTCGACTCAGGGCACTATGATATGAGCTTCAACATGCTACTTGACCCTTTTTTAAAGTCTATTTTATATTATTTATTACTGTCCAATTAACCGAAAAAAAATACTACCATATTTTATTACGATTTGAAAACCATAAAAGACATTTATAAAGTTTACTTTAACTTAATTAGGCAAAAACATCATTAGCCATGTTAATCTATAGATTGTCTGCGCATGACATAAATCAAACTAAACACAAAATTTTCTGACATTTAAGTTAGGTTCTATGACGTCACTACACGTCTGACAGCGTTTTCGGACATTGTGAGGACACCTTGCACAGATCAACCTAGCTCTTAACTAAGCAAAGCTTGTACTTACCTATTATGCGTGCTAGGTGAATGTAGGTACACATCCTTACATAGATAAATATACACTTATATACATAAAAAACATCCATGACTCAGGAACAAATATCTGTGTTCATCACACAAATAACTGCCCTTACCGGGATTAAAACCCAGGCCCGCAGCTTAGCAGGCAGGGTCACTACCGACTACGCCAGAGCGGTCGTCAAATATGAGCCTGCACTCAAGCCTTACACTTGGCTCTCGGCCCTTTGCTCCTTGAAAGATAAGGGTTGTTGCTGCGCGTAATCTTCTTTGCCTAAGATAACAGACGAATTAGCTTCGGATTGTTAACTGTTTACTGCCTTCGGGCCATTTCGTGTTCTAGCCAAAGTTTGCATCTTGTTAGTCAGCTTATTTTAGTGGGTAGATAACAAACCTAAACCTACAAGGAGTACGAGGCCAGTAATCTTAAGGGTATGGCTTCGAATGGGTTTGAATCCCGGTAAGGGCATTTATTTGTGTGATGAGCACATGAGCACAGATATTTGTTCTTGAGTCATGGATGTTTTCTATGTAACTATATAAGTATTTATATATTATATATATCTTTGTCTGAATACCCATAACACAAGCCCTCTTGAGCTTACTGTGGGCCTCAGTCAATCTGTGTCTTATATTTTTTTATTCACCCACGGTCAACTTTTGTCGCCGGAAACTTTTTTGTCTCTCACATTCAGTCTATGGTCAGACAAAAAATGCCCTTTGATGTTGTAAATGTGTTTCGAATAAAGTCTCATTCATTCATTCAAGTCTCATTCATTCATTCATTCATACCCTAAGGCTAATTTATAATAAAAATGCCCATAAATAATATGGTAAAATTTTCATTGAATGTGAATTTTCAAGCAGCCCTTTTTTCTTTTACATATAGTATATATTTATTATTTACATATAGTATACATTTTTATAATAGGTGGTCTAGGCATTTTAGAAGTATATATATATATCTCATGGTATGAATGTTTTTTGCACAGTCCTCTGGGAACTTTTACTAAGTTTTCAAGTTTTTTTTTTTACTTGTACAGTTTTTTTTAACTTTGCTACCAAGAACCCGACTGTCGGGCACACCGCTCGTAGAAGCGTAGCCACGGACTTTAATTGTTGATCCACTTCTAGTCCATTTTATACTGGATACGTCATAGCTTAACTATGAAATATCCAGTATAAAATGAGCTAGAAATGGATCAACAAATTAAAGTCCGTAACCGTACCTTTATAGGTAATCTAAATAATACGTACATACATCATCATCTCACAATAGCAAAAGTAGTGTGTATAATAATCTGCGATTTAGGTACGACTGCTTTGTAAACACATATTCATGTGTATAAAACAAAGTTTCCAAAGACGTTGATAATGCTCCTGAATATTTAAATAGTCGCTAATTAGACGCATGTAAGAAATTCGAAAGAGGGTCTCAACCCTGACGTGTGTCTTAACGCATTAATTATTCCTGTCTTAAAGTTCGGATGAGTAAACAAACATACTAAATTATTTCCCGCACATCACCAGGGCTAGCACATGATTGGCGCGAGATTATACAACGAAAGACTACCCGGACTTATGTCATTACTACAATCAGAAAAAGAGATATATCTACATATCGCGTATCCATATTAATATTAATATCTGGGCGACCGAGCTTCGCTCGGTTCTGTTTCGTATCCTTGACATGTGTCGCCATCTAGTTCAAAAATGAATAGTACCTACATCGAGCGAAAGAATTCTCAGCCTTAACAACACAACTACTCCACACGAGATGGCGCGCGATTCGCCACAAAAACTCAGTGTATTTTTCTATTCATTTTAGCCTTGACCTGTGTCGCCATCTAGTGTTTGCAATAAATAGTACTTACATCGACCGAAAGAATTCTGTCTTAACAGTACAACTACTGCACACGAGATGGCGCGCGAAGAAAAACACATGAAAACTCGAAAAGTCGCGTTTTCCGGGACCTAAGGATAAGTTAGACCGATTTTTCACCCCCAAAAACCCCCACATAACAAATTTCAGCGAAATCGTTAGAGCGATTAATTTCCGAGATCGTGAGTATAAATAAATATATAAATAAATAAATAAATAAATAAATAAATATACAAGAATTGCTCGTTTAAAGATATAAGATAAATGGGAAAGTGTGTGTGTTTGTTTGTTTCTTTCACGGTAAAACGGAGCGACGAATTGACGTGATTTTTTTAGTGGAGATAGTTGAAAGGATGAAGAGTGACATAGGTTACTTTTTGTCTCTTTCTAACCGCCCACTTCTCTAAAATAGAGGGTGGAAATTTGGATGGAGTATTCCGCAATTTTCGAATATAACGCGAGCGCAGCCGCGGACTAAAGCTAGTTATCCATACATCTAAAAAAAGCACGCGATAGCATAATAATGTCTTTTAAGGAACCCCGTGCAAAGCCAGGACAAGTCACTAGTAATATAATACACGTAAGTGCCATCAACATTATTCAAGTCAGGCAGTATTTTCAAGCAAATCTGACATTAACATGACCGATATTCTCAAGACAATTTGCATGTCCGCTCCTGAATAAATTAGAGACACCTGCCCCTAGACCCTATGAATATGTAAGACAATCAAATGGCTTCCAAATCTTAGGCCCAATTAGGAGGGGCACAGATTACTTCAACTACTAGACGGAGCATTCAAGCCCTCAGAGACACAACACATACGAGTATGATCTATAATTAATTTAAATACGGTTGTACTCACGTTATTATATCGCTACCGTGAGTACAACCGTATTTAAATTAATTATTTGAATATGTCTCACGAAAGTTTAACGTGTAGTATGATCTATCTTAGTAATTTAACCTCTTGATGCCTGGAAGCATTTGCTTTGTTTTTAAACTTGGAACCTTTTTTGTTACTGAAGAAAAGTTCAAAATAAATTTTGGAATATGTACCTACAAATATGTGTACACGAGGACTGAGGAAGTTAGGATCGGTTGAACCAAACCGTTCCGTTACCAAATCTTGCCTTCACAATTTTTTTGTTTCTATTAGAGTTTCCATACACCTCTGCTGCATGACGTTGATGTGCCTATTAACTGTGGTTGATGTAACTGGCCATACGGGGGCGCAACCGCGTGAGCCAGCTATGTCAAAGTTCAAGTCAGCAGTCTATGAGACTTGGGGCATATTTAGATGGTACGAGAACTCTCATACGAGTTTTATTACATTGCGGTATTTGATGGCTAACTAAAATCGCATGGGAGTGGGGCGCCGTCTAAAACAGGCCTTATTTTACATAATTCATATGCGACTGCGTTCATTAGCGACGCTTCAAATCGCATTCAAATGTATGAGAACTCGATACGACGCAGCTCGATTCCGCCTTACGCCGTGGCTTGCGTGGGCGACGGTCGATATGGAAGTATGAGACGCGACGGCGACAGTCGCGCGACAATCGCGCGACCGTCGCCCACGCAAGACACGGCGTTAGTGTAGACGTCAGGCTTAATGCGGTGTCTACATAGTCTGTGGGAAAGGGTCATTATACCGGGTTGATTACTACCTCGACTTGGCCGAATGCATATTATATTACGTGTTCTGAAGATGAATATTGAGTTTCTTGCAGGAACAATATACGGTAATATCAAACGCTGGCGGATTCAATTAAACCATGTATCTGATACCTTCTATGATCGGCAGTCTGCAAGGTGGAACAACACTTTAAGTTCTCGCGCTTTGTACACATATTTAAAGTCACATACAGGTCGAAAGCCACGCCACCACGACCACGGCGTGCAACCTGGCCGAAACGTTGGGAAAAAAGGTAAAAATAATGTTAATTAATCGCGTTCGACCTGTATGTGACTTTAAATAAGGTGGAACTAGATAGAGGGAATCCGTTTAAGGTCGAAGAAAAATGTTATTGATGCAAAAATAATTTATATAGCCCACCACACAGGGACCGTTTTTATTGCATCAAAAATAACTTTTGTTTCCTAATCAGAACACGAGATTAAATTGAACTTAAGCTAAATATACCTATGAAACGATCCCCACATTTTTTTAAACCTTAGTTCTATCAAAGAGGATCGAGTATTATAGAGCGTTACTGTTAAAGTAAAATATGTAACACAGTGCATTATACTGCCATCTCTCGACACAGGCTTAAAACTTTTGGACCTCAGTTTTGACAATTTGGTCCATATTCTTAGCTTGATATGTGTTAAAATGTCACATATTAAAGTAATATTAGCGCCATCTAGCCGAGCGTCCCCCAAAAGTGTAACGCCATCTAGGCCACCGTACTTTTCTGTATGGTTTTGAGGTACGTTTTTTTCTTAGATTTTATCTGTCTATACGGAGTTACATATGTCTTTGGTTCTATATAAACTAGTTATAACTATAAAACTTAGTAGTGCATGTGCTTTGCCTACTCCTTTATGGGATACAGGCTTGATTATATGTATGTATGTATGTAACTATAAAATTCCCGTGAGACTCAATTTAAAAATATTGAAATATGTATGCGCCGCGTTCTCGACGAGTAAAGACGGGGTCGCAAGTGTCGCAACTCTTGAAAAAAATCCCCGGAAACGGTTCAAAATATGTCAAGCGTTATATCGACTTATTACGTGAGTAACCCGCTCAAAATATGTTTAAACTAGTTATACTTTTTGTTTTTATTTAATACCATAAATAAACCTGATGTAACGTATGTGAAAACATAGATTATTCCGTTTAACTCGGTCAGCAACACGGTAATTGTGGAGGATGGCCGGCGGCTCTCGGCTCGGTCACACTAATCTGGTTACAGTGTTAATCGTAGGTCATCGATACCGCAACAAGTCAACAACTTTAGATTTAGCTTTTATTGCCAAACCTTATTTCTTAAAATATAGCCCACTTAGCCCGTTAGTAAAATAACAGTAGCTCGCAACGCAGTTAATATTAGTCTACTAATTGTTGCGGACGGTAATCGGTAACCGGCGGCACTTCGGCCACGCTAATCTGGTTACAGTGTAAATCGAAGGCTATCGTCGATACCGCAACAGCTTCACAGTTTATATGAGGTTCGACCATACATTGCTCTGATATGGCCTAGCGTAGCGCCAGTGTCCGCTCCGATGTAAATAATAAATAAATAAATATTGCGGACACCTTACACAGATCAAGTTAGCCACAAACTAAGCAAAACGTTTACTGTGGGTGCTGAGCGATATACATACTTAAATAGATAAATACATAGAAAACGATGACTCAGGAACAAATATCTGTGCTCATCACACAAATAAATGCCCTTACTGGGATTCGAACCCAGAACCGCGGCTTAGCAGGAAGGGCAGGCAATTATTCAGAATGAGATGATAATTGTACATTGTTGACTATTTAAAAGTACTTATTGTAAGATATAAAAAATATTGATAAGTTGAAATGTAAAGGTGTAGTTGGTTATTATTTAATAAAAATCTATGTCATTGGTTAACACAATCGATATGTCAGATCTGTCTTTCGTTTCGTATCAAATATCGAACGTTTTAAAATTGAATTTAGGCCATAAATGTCTTTATTTTTGAAAACTTATTATATGGACAGGCATCAAAACAATCGCCTTTCAGCTCGTTTCATAAAACAACACACGTGTTTTAATGTCTCTCATTATGCACACATAGGTAGGTACATACATAACTATAAGCATAAGCACAGCACAGTAACCGGTAGCCGGTAGCACTCCGGCCGGACACACTAATCTGGTTACGCGGTAATCGAACGCTTCGCCATCGATATCTCAACCGCTTTAGCTTTTACAATTTCTGCTTCGGAAAATGCCGTTGCATGTGCGGGAATGTAAAATGCGTGCGGATTTTAATTGCACGTCACTTTCCTGTGTCCCGGTCTCTTTTTCATGGTTTAAATTAGTTAACGTGATCCACTGTATCGTAATTGTTCATAGATAGATACGTACTACGTAGTATAAAGAAGAATTATAAATCGTATGGCTATAAGTTAGCCGCTTACTAATTGAGTATAATAATAGTTAACCTTTTTCACGTTTCATTCACTTATGTAGTTAAATACGATACGAATATAAAATGCTGAAGTATAAAAAATACACACTGATAATACATTCGCCTTATTAAAAAATGCTACAAATACCATTCTACAAATAAACCACTAAACATACAATACAATCGCAAGCACAATGCAAAACAGCAAGTAAAAAGAAAAACTAAAAGTCGAATTTTACACACTAATCATACAGTACAATCGCAAACACAACGCAAAACACCGTCACGCGTTTTACAACGAGCTAATTATTCCACAGGCTGTACCATAAATATCTAGAGTAAACACGGTATTAGCACCGGTCACGCCGCGCTGTTTGTCTACGGCCTAAAACAACATGCGTTTGCCACAGACTAAATTTGTTGCCGGTCAGCCGCTGACTCAGCGGACTGCGGGGCGCAAATGTGCTTGGAATATTTTGAGTAGCACGTGTGTCTAGACACTGGCTTGTAGGTAATTGGACTTGTATTGCCAAGCTTTAGGCCCAATTTCTGTCTTGATAATAAAGGCCAAGTGTATAATTCATTGTCTAAAACTTATAGAGGATTTTCTCAATGAAAAATCTCAATCTTCATGAAAATTTTTTCATGACAATTTCAAGTAGGTACCTAATTTACGCAAATTTTGAGAATGTTCTGCAACTTTTACATAATAATAATTATTTGCTCGTGTTACAGAAAACACCTGGTGCCCTGGTTTCCGATTAATTTCAATTTATGGGAGCTTATGATTCCAGAATAAATCCTATTTCATTTGTATCTTTAAAAAAAAATCAACGACCCAATAAAATATTGTATTTTTTATTGACTTTTTTAAGCGCTTTCGTGCAACACTGTGCGAATACGTGACAGCGCTTAAACAAAACGCGAGAGGTGAATTATTATATATTTAAATAATATTAATTGTATTTGACATTTGCTCAGCAACGAATTCATTTAATTGGAATAAAGATATAATTTTAGAAAATTGTTATAAAATTTATAGAACGGACCCCTTTTTCGGTTCAGTATTTTTAATAGGCATATTATAAATAATTAATACGAATTGTCACGTTGTTCTTTTGTAAATGTATTCAAATATGTTTTTATTGATGTTTATTATTTGTAATAAGATTTATTAGTCTTTATTGGTATATAAAAGCTTTTTGGTAATATTGATGAATAGGTATTTTTAATGACAGAAACTGTTCTAATTATGTTGAGTAGGTAAATAACTTTTTTTTTTAAAGTTGTACGAGTATTGGTTCACCATGTCCTACGATATTTATTTTTAGTTATGACGGCTTCAAGCAAAAAAAACCAACGTGTTGCCAAAAAGTAGCGATTATCAAAGGTACCTGTTAAAAACTTAAATCATCCTTCCGTGAGAAACCGTTTTCATCCTCCTGCCTAATACTTTTTGCAAAAATTTAAAAGTTAAAATGCGCACAACATCAATCGTGACTAACGACTAATTATCAAAATAAAGCCCCGTACACACGTCCACTGGAATCGGTCTAATGTCGCCGTGTCAACATATTGCCGCGGGCGTGTGGACGCGCCTAAACAAACACACATTACTCCGTACGTGCGCTGCTGCACACTGCTGGAATAACTTTCCGCCAACTATCGACGTTATTCGATTGCCATTACATAAATTAGGGTGGGTATGAAGGTAACGTGTGTACACACTTGAACAAGGAAATGATGCTGAACAATAACTTTTAGCAAAATAATGTTGGTCAGCAAACGTTTGTAATTATTTTTCTCATAGGTAACATTTTTACTGTAAGTTTCTTTGTATATTGGAGTTTATTGACAAAAAAAGGTTTATTTTCTTAAAACCCTTTTTTGGCAGTTTCTTAAGCCCCATTTAGATGGTACGAGTTTCTCGCCTCGAACGTACGATTATCGAAGTACGAGAAAAAATATCGTATCATGTAAACTATGCGTACGATATCGCACGAGAGGGGGCGATAATCGCCTCGCCTTTGATGTTTGTATGTCTCCGTGTAAACAAAACACGTATGCGAGAATCGTATACGAGTTTATACGCTACTCAGTCGAAATGAATTCAGTAGAAATCATGTAAAACATGGTGTTTTTATATTTATAGCTGCCTCTCAGTAACTGCTAAAACCAAAAATAAATTCGGCTTATTAATATTATACAGTTAATGTTTACCTACTGACATTTTACCCCATATATCTATGGGGCAAAATGCCTACTATGATTTAAAAAAAATGTTATTTATATTCTATGTTTAATAATATCCTAAACCTAATCGCAAGTATCGCAACCAAGATTTTATTAGCTAGGTAACGCTACGGTCGAATTCATTATTTTCCCTATTGTATATTATTGAGACCTTCATAAATCATTTATAGTGTTTTTAATATTATTGGGTACTATTCAACATAAATTCAAATAAGTCCAAGGTAAATTATACCCAATATTATAAAAAAGCATATAATATATATGTTCATAATTAATTAATTAACAACTAAGCACGCAAGTTGACAGGCAAAACTCGCATGAAAATCGGTTCGCTCCGATTCGTGCGATAATCGCACGTTCGAGAAGAAATGTCATACGAGAATCGGTTTAGACGAGTCGAGAAATGTTATGGAAATATCTCTCGAAAATTCTACACTCCGTCTAAACTATTTCGCCTGGCGATAATCGCCTGGCGAGTCTCGCATACGATACTCGTATGCGAGTTTTTATTTCTGGCACGAATGTAAACGTTTTCGTACGATACTCGCCAGGCGATTATCGCATACGATAATGTCATACGAGTTTCTCGACCAAGACGGGCGAGAAACTCGTACCATCTAAATGGGGCTTTATTATTTTTTGTTACCTATTTTTAAAGCCTAACCGGATATATATGTTGCAGAATTTCATTGGAACTATTTTCTTCATACTAAACTGAACTGTCATCCCATACATTAGAATAACAGCGCCCTCCTGACAATAATCATATATTTCTGGTCAAGTTCATAGCACTTGAGTTTTTCCATGTTCATAACACCTATACAATACAATACTGCTTATACCTAATGTACACGTAGTGTACAGAAACAAATATTAACGACTTAGGCCTGATTTAGACGGCGTGCGAACTCGCATGCGATTTTAGTAACATTGCGGGCTGTTGAAGTTACCTACAATTTTGCACAGCCATCAAATACCGCAATGTAATAAAACTCGTATGCGAATTCTCGTACCGTATAAATGGGCCCTAATTGCGGAGACATACGAGTATAAAATCTTCTGTGTGCCATAAAAAAGAAATTTTAAACATCGATGCAATCGTTCGATTTTTCCATTGCTCTCAAGATCATAGTCTGAACTCTGAAGTTACATTCTCTCATCTCTCATAATCTAAATAAGAATTGATACATGCAAGATTTTTAAACCATCGATATTAAATATTTCAACAAATCTTACATACTTTATTCGCGGTTTGACAATATCGGTTGCAATATCGGACGACAGTAGGTGTTTAGAATTCGGCAATAGGAGAAAACAATATGTCGTTCGTTTAGGATGCAGCCGGCGGCGCGGTACGAATGACTGATGCACGTTGCACATGTTGCATAGAATCGTATGGAATTTAGATTTTTGCGTGGTTTTGTGAGCATATATTATAGTATTAAAGCGATTTACAATTAATTTTGCGGTATACATAAGATAACCGAAACTTATAAAACGATGCGCTAATATATTTTTACAGTCCAATATCAATATTGTTGTTTTTGCAATCATCATCATTTGCCATTTTCCCATTACAGCAGATTCTGTTCTTCCATTTTTTTTGCAATATTATTTAGTATTGCTAGTCGAGGTATGAAACATTAAATTTTAAAACTAGTGAACCTTCCCAAATAATTATAAGTGAACATCACGATTTTTTTCAGTAAGACTAAATAATTTTAGTTTTGTTTAGTTATTTCTAAGTATTTTTTAAGTTTTATATTATTAGGCTTAGAATAAATTTAAAAGTGGAAAATGTCTGCCTTGGGTGAGACTTGAACTCACGGCCTCTGGATCGATACTCCAGCGCTCTGCCAACTGAGCCACCAAGACTTCAACCAAGCCATGCGAAATTTTCCACTACTAAGGTCAATGGGACCCGTAGCGACATCTACCGTAAGAGTGTTAAACTTCTTAAACGGCAACCTGGAGCTGGCGCTGGAGTATCGATCCAGAGGCCGTGAGTTCAAGTCTCACCCAAGGCAGACATTTTCCACTTTTAAATTTATTCTAAGCCTAGTGGCATCGATTGCAGACGTTTCTGCTAATCAGAAGTTAAAAATTTATATTATTATTCTTTCACCAATGTATTATAATTGTGTTTACCATTGAATAAAATTGAGACTCACATAAAAAAAGAATTATTAGATTTATTTATTTTTTAACAAAATAAAACGTAACTATTCCATTACGTAACGATCCCGGTACGTTCAAGGAATTATTTAAAAATTATAAAGATCCAGAGATTTCCTCAACCTAAATACTTCCTCAAAACCACGAAGCCAACAAACTACCTCATACAACCCATAAACAAAGCTAAGCGAAAACAGAGACCCTCGAGAGACTGACCCTTAACTTAACCAGTAAATACTGAAGCCGTTCAAACTATCAAAAACTTGAGCACTTGGCCCTCCGACCACTGCCCACGGTGTACAGGGCGTGTAGCCAAGAGTACAACCGTTGACACTGAGTATCGTATTGTTATCTCTCTCTATCTTAATGAGATTCGGAACATAAATTACTTAGTTCTATTGTAGTTTAAAAATTTGAAATTATAATCTTTTTTTTAAAGGAACTCAGAACTTAAGACGAAGTGGCTGAAGTAAGTATTATAGCCATAAAAAAATCAAAGATGTTAGGAATGTGTAGCCACGAATGTTTTATTTAACTGATCATTTGCTTTATCTAAATAACACGTGAAGCAGTTTTTAATGGTACGAGTATTTAATTCAACTACATATTTTAATAAAACTTTTTATAAAATTTTAAATTACATGAATAGATATTTATTTGAAACTCATTTGTAGTAGGTTACAACAGTGACATTGACATTTGTCATTGTGACATTCGACATTCGACCATCCTTAATAGTTTTTTTTATTCAATAATAACTTTCAGTATTCTGTATTCGTGTGACAGAGTCAGTTGCGTATCGTTCGCTAGCGACTGGGACCATCAACGATAGTACTCTTGGCTACACTCCCAGGGCCAGCTGCCGCATGATCTATCCATTAATTAAATGTGCTTTTCATGTTACGTTACTCATTATTTACAATTATTAATTCTGAAGTGATAGTGCATATTTTATTGTGCTCCCTTTGGAGATATATTCTGTCAAACAAGTTTGTCACTAAATAAGAACAAAGAAAACTATATGCATCCTTTTCTTTAGGGTGCTAGAGAAAAGGTTACCTATAGTTTTCTGTAGTATAGTTGGGTGGTTACTGGTATGTTTCGAAGGAAAAGAGCAGCATGCGAAGTTTAAAATCTTGAATACATTTTGTTCTACGGGTTGTAATTTAAATAGCTTGCGCTGTTCTTGAAGGAAGGAAGAAACCGTTTTTATTGCGTGTATTTGTATATTGTACCAATGCAAATATCTGTGTAAACTAGACTGTGTATTATTTTTCATATACTCATAATGTACATTTTAAAAACTAATATACAACTAAGTTATAAAGATGAACTTTTGTTAACAAACGTTTCTTTGGTAACTTAATTTAGTTTAACCACCTTACAAATCGAAATAAGATATCATATATTAAAGAAAAAATGACGAGCACCACCAGTGGCGAAGGCCGGATTCGAACCGGCGTCTTTAGCAATCCGGGCTAACACCATGAACCATTAGGCCACCTCGTCACAGCGGAATAGGTATATGACATCTTATTTCAATTTTTAATTTATATATTACTTCAACAAACTTTGTCTGTGGTAATTTACTCGTAATTTAATTTACCTACCTTATTTAGTTTCATTTAAAATGTACCTACTTATGTTACGTCAAAATATATAAACATACAGTAACATTCTTAACCCGTCAGTGCGCAAACTTCGGCTCAAGTTCCACCTCCGAAACTAAGTAACAGATTTGAACCTCGAATCTGCACGAGCCACTTCCAAATTGAATTAATCATAGTTCGAATTAGTTCTCTTTGACGGGCCGAGACGTGACCGGGGAGAATACGATGACGGTATTTATATTTAATTGTTATTGAAATTCCATTCCGAGACGAATTTCAATCAAAATTAGGGGGTTATCCATAATCGTCTAGGACTAGTAAATTGTTGATAATAAGTACTTCTTTATTAAAAATTATATTGCTAGGTGTAAAGGCTACTTGCCTCCTATTTAGTCAAATCAGCTTCTTTTTATGAACTATCAAAACGAATTTGAACGACTTGCTAATATGGAATTAATATGAAATCGAATTGAGTGACGTCACGGTCAATTCAGTTACTTTATAATATATCTACCGGACTTATTAAATAGAAAATCGATTTAAAAATAACTTCTGTCCATGTTTTTCTGTTAATTATTTGATGCTTTATTTCGTGCATGGTATAAAATGTCAAGTTCCCTATTATAGAGGTATAGGTAAGAGAAAAACAAAATTAGATAAAAAATAAGGTTAAAGATTTTTACAGTTGATATATTTTATGGGAACTTATAGTCTATCAGTGAGTATCGGGCTGTCAATCCGGATTCAAATGTACAAACTATGTTCTTCTAAACATATTTAAACTTTTTAATTTGTATGCCTTTATTTTAGCAAACAATTACGTATGAATACATCCCATCCGTAACAGGTGGTCAGTTTTTAAACATTATTTTACGCGAATATGTCCAGTGCCGAGTTATAATGTGTAAATATTTATGATTATTAATACCTGCATATATGCCTTACAAAATTCAATAACTTATCTACAAGATGAACCTACATACCCTCGCTTATGAGCGACTTAATTCTTCAATTAGGAAGTTCGGCCACCGGTCAGCGCCGCAGGCCAACAAGTTAATTCGAACCGGAGCCACCCCCGGGAATCGAACCCGGCCAAGTAGCAGATTTATTAAGAGAATATTCCTAAATGCCGGAGAAGTTCGCTTTAAAATTAAATCAGGCTAGTTTGGAACTAAGCTTTGTGTAGTGGAGATAGTAGATGGCAGCACTGTTTAAACGGTATTGTTTAAGTTGCGAGTTCTCTTTAGTTTTCGAGAAATACTTTAGGTATGTGATTTATGTTTTATCAATTTATTGAAAATATAATAAACTAGCATTTGCCCGTGACTTCGCTCGCGTTAGAAAGAGACATAAAGTAGCCTATGTCACTCTCCATCACGTCAATTCGTCGCCCCGTTTTGCTGTGAAAGACGGACAAACAAACAGACACACACACTTTCCCATTTATAATATGAATATAGATATCCAGTTAGTAGTTAGATCCGCTATTGATATGAATCTAATAAAAATCAAACAATGTAGACTGATTTCTAATATATTCACGGAAATAATGTAATACCGCTAGCAGACGTTTCAGCTTGTTAAATTAATTTAAACTTTACAAGTTACTGTTAATTGTAAAATCATGTAAATACGAAAACAGCAACATATAATTTAAACATATGGTAAATACATAATTCGTTGCCAAATACAATATAGAACACAAAAAAATTTCTGACTTTTTATTAAGAGCTGGCGTTACTAATTCATCTACAGAAAACTAACTATCGAAAATCGGAATAAGTACTTATTGGCCAAAACAATAAACACAGTAATAAACCATTAAAAGCGAACTCTTTGGTCCGCCTTGAACAAATAAACATCGGAACTCTTTTCAAAGTATTCTTTTCGTCGGAACTTGGAGGAATTTCCGTCCCTCGAACAAACGGGCGGAAGCGGAACAACTTCCTTTTTGTAACGGAATGGATCTTGCAACGTTTTAAAGACTTTTCTTAGTTTTTATGTCAAGTACAAATCGGATTGAACGTAGTTTATAAAAGAAATTGATGTTTTGTGTCATACTTTTGAGTTATTTTTTATGTCACTGGTTCTTCATGAAATAAAACTATGGAAACGGATTAAATCGCGTATAATGAATTTACGATCATCCCGACGTTTCGAAAACTTTACAGCATTCGTGGTCAACGGGTTTGTTCTTCTCAAAAACTGTTACAGGGTACGGCTTTCTGTAAGTATTGTTTCTTTTTTCTCACTCGTTACATACTATTATATTTATAATCAGAATTTTTTTCTTACAAAATTACTTTGTAGTTTATTTTAATGTTCTGTAAATTAGTATACAATGTAGACAAATAATATTGATATATACATCCTATAGCATCATCAGTCGTTACCTTTATAGGCACAGAGAACTCACCTACAAACGATCATAAATTGAACTGTAATAAGTTATACCTACCTAAATTAATAGGTAATAAAATTGCATAATACTTAGCTTGTTAACAAAAAATTTAAATGTAGCTTAATTTTACTCCGGCATCCAATATTATAGGATCACTGATCATCGACTTAAGACTTCTTTGTGTAAACTTCCTCTTTCTGCCCCAATATTACGTTAACCGAAGTGGACCTGAGTAAACATCAAAACAGCTTACTCCGACGATGCAGAACTACCAACTAAAACACAAGTTGTAACAAGCCAACATTAAATAAACAATGCTGAGCCAATATTGATTTCAGTTTAGTTAACAATATAATCATCCCTAATTTGCCAAAAGTTTGGACTAGAGAATTATCGGAAATGTACAATACTCGTACAAATTAGTCTGAAGTTGCAACAATTTAATAAAATTCATCGGAGAATCGGGAATTATGGACAACCAGGGGATAGGCTCTACACACTCCAATAGGCTAAGAAAAAAAAGTTAAGAATATGTTGTTAATTGCATTTAATAATAATATGTTCGTCTTGTACGTAAGGCATTGTTTTCAAAATGGTCTTTACATTTTTTGCTTAGATTTTTTTACGCTCAGAATCGCGAGCTCTTTCGGTGTTAACAGGGGGAAAAAGATATTTCCATTCCGTTACCATTTTTTCATAAACTTTGTATGGCAGCGACGGGGTGGAACATTCGAAAAATGTATGAAATACTAAAATTTCATTTAAAAAAGTTTTAAAAAGAGGTATGACAATTTTGAATAAAGAAGGCTCATGTGCTTCTAATATGTCAGTGCGTCTCGAGCCATGTTTAAAATGAAAATGGTCATAAGAGTTTTGGATGATTCACGGTTATTTTCATTAGACTTATATTGACCGTGATTAGTGATTACCTTTCAATCAATCAAAAAGGTAATCACAGTCTATATCCCGGTCAATATTAAGTATGTCTAATGAAAATGGTCATTTTGAAATTCAGAACACGCCCCTGTTTTCAGAACCGTTCGAATAAATAATGATTAAACTCTATCAGGGGGCCGATTTTTGAGTCTCACGCTTTCGAATTCAGAAAATTGTCACTGAAAATAATAGGCAATTCACCGTTTTCAACCGGTATTTTAGTGACAGTGAGACTCAAAAATCGGCCCAGGTTACAAACGTTTACTTTATTTCATTACGAGCACATTTCAAAATTAATCCACATCCAGAGCAGCCCTCAACATAGCTAGAAACGCAAATGTACCCAGTTAAGTTTCAAACTGAACTCAGTTGATACCGGCAGCAGGGGACGTAGCCAATATCACAATCTCTTACGTTTCATATGTATATCTCTCCCTATCGCTCTTCTGCATGGTGAATTTGGGTAACCCGACTTTCAACCACTCATTTCGGAGGCCAAAGAAAGAGAAAATGTTATTACAGCTTAAGAAATTTTGCCAAAATTTGTCGATACTCAGATTCACCGTGTATCGTGGATTCGTGGCGAGACAGAACCAGATTGCGTTTCGTTCCCATCGCCACGTCGCGTCAAGGATTGTCACTTCAGCCGGCGTAGCCGAATGGCAATCGTTGACGATCCCGACACCGACCGAAACGCAGTCTAGCTCTGTCGCGCCAATACGGAAGAGCGATAGAGATAGCTAACTACGATAACGATATTATCGTAAGCGTTTGTGCATTTGGCTACGTACCAGCTAGGCTGGCAGTTATCTGCAAGAGGCAGGTCGGATCAAGTCGCGGCCGGTGGTCGGACAGCTCTGTCTACTGTCTAGAGATAACTTGCTACTCACTCGCCCCTGGCTCATTTAGTACAGTCAGAAATGAATATAAATATGACGACCGGTCTGGCGCAGTCGGTAGTGACCCTGCCAGCTAAGCCGCGGTCCCGAATTCGAATCCCGGTAAGGGCATTTATTTGTGTGATGAGCACAGATATTTTTGTTCCTCAGTCATGGGTGTTTCCTATGTATGTATTTATATATTATATATATGTAGGGGAAAAGGTTTCATTCCTATAGAATATTTGAATTTCCGCCTTTTTAGTGCCTAGATTTGGTTGAGCGTCTATTATTACAATACGTTTTCTTCGATTGTTTGTATAGGTAAGGTTACTAGGGTACGAGTACTCGACAGTGTACCAGTAGATGCCACTTTCTATTTTAAGTCATTGTGGCATTAAATGTGACAGTGTTATTTCAGGTTTATGCCATTAAAAATTCATCAATTTCAAATTTCTTCTAACGAAAGTTACATGTCAATACATATTTACAAAAATTACAATTACATCCATCTTAGTAGCCACATTATAAGAACACTATAAATTATGAATTCTTCTATTGAATAGAAAGCTTCGAATATATTCCTTGAGATTATTGATAAAAATATTATATTCAAGTTCAGTAGATTTAAGATTATTGGGCAAACGATTATATAGTCTGACCAATGTACCACAAATCGACCTGTGTCGTTGAAACTTTTTCGGTAGTTAGGGCCACGCATTCTAAATTTAGTTCTTATTAAAATGACTGAACAGTCATTTTTAAAGTCAAAGCCAGTGCCAGTATAAATTATTACCTTTTTTTATTTTACTGCATGTAAATCGCCGTCGTGAAATTTTCGTACCTAAAATTAGTTTTTGGATTTCATTCTTAAAAATATATATAAATTATTGCCTGTGTGGTGACGGGTTAAGAATTTTCCGTGGGTGTCGTAGAAAATATTTTGGCAAAATTAAGCTTTAGTAGTTTTGTTCTGCCTACCCCTTTATGGGATACAGGCGTGATTGTATGTATGTATAAATTATTTTTATTTTACTATGTACGTAACTATACTATACACAGGCAAAAATGTAAAAACATTCCGGTTAAAGTGAGTCCATAAAACTGGCAGTATTATAGGGTGAACTCGTTTATTGCCATATAAATCGGTCTGATGTGATTTATCTCAGCATCAGTCCTGGTTAGCGTGAGTAATGCGCACCTGTTATTACAGTTACGACCTGCTGTCTCTATTAGATGAGCCGCCGAGAAAAATGTGTATGACTCTGTTCCTAGTTGCTTGTGTGGTGTAAAAAAGATTCGAGCGGTAAAGAAAATGGCTGACGCTGCTAGTGCCGATTTGCTCATTGAAGTTTTTTTTTTATATTTAAAGGGAATTTTAGGTCAATTGTATTTAGAATCAGGATCAATTTTTCTATCAAATGTGTGCTTCTTCATTTTAATATCATGATATCACGTCAATACACATTTTGAAAAAAAATTTGTAGGCATCATCAGTGTAGTTATGATAGTATTTAATAGGTGGCGCTAAAAAATGAGGTACGACTATTAGTATGAAGATTGTAAATATACTATATAAATCATCCCTGATTTATTTATACAAAATACAAACAGACCGATCCGCAAAATGCCTTAAATACTTTACATAAAAACCGCACATCGTCATTATTTATTTTTTAGTATGAATAGGTAGACGTTTGACCACGATCACACCTGATGGTAAGTGATGATGCGGTCTACGGTGGAGCACGCTTACCTATGAGATATCTAGATCGTAAAGTTAACATTTTATTTCTGCTTCTACTCAAAACAGCAGTACGATTTCCACCTCAATATCTCAGCGTTCGCTAGATTTAAAACATATTACCATACTCTGGGGACACTCACCCTTTGTTAGGCCGAATTGAAATGGATCGGATCCGAGGGCCCATCCATCACGCTCTTACCGCGTCTAATGCTTTTTTAATAATTCCACTTTGTCCTCTCGACGAGTGAGATCGAGTGACACTGCTCCAATTATGACGACTCATTGACAATGGCTGAATAAACATTTTATTTTTGTACATAAATGTTTTTTTTTTGGGTTTAAATACCACATGTAAAAAAATCATAATGTCATTAGAAATATGTTTGAGGATAAATTTGTCTCGAATACTTACTACTTTAACCTTTTAACGGGCAAGACTCAAAAAACATTACGGATTCAAACCTCATTGCCATCCTAAAGATTCTGTACAAAAAAAAATACAAAAATAATTACTTATAAGGTGGTCTTTTTAGGGTTCCGTAGTCAACTAGGAACCCTTATAGTTTCGCCATGTCTGTCTGTCCGTCCGTCCGTCCGTCCGTCCGTCCGTCCGTCCGTCCGTCCGCGGATAATCTCAGCAACCGTTAGCACTAGAAAGCTGAAATTTGGTACCAATATGTATATCAATCACGCTGACAAAGTGCAAAAATAAAAAATGGAAAAAAATGTTTTATTAGGGAACCCCCCATACATGTAAAGTGGGGGCTAATATATTTTTTTATTCGAACCCCAACGTGTGATATATTGTTGGATAGGTATTTAAAAATGAATAAGGGTTTACTAACATCGTTTTTTGATAATATTAATATATTAGGAAATAATCGCTCCTAAAGGAAAAAAAAGTGCGTCCCCCCCCCTCTAACTTTTGAACCATATGTTTAAAAAATATGAAAAAAATCACAAAAGTAGAACTTTATAAAGACTTTCTAGGAAAATTGTTTTGAACTTGATAGGTTCAGTAGTTTTTGAGAAAAATACGGAAAACTACGGAACCCTACACTGAGCGTGGCCCGACACGCTCTTGGCCGGTTTTTTGAAACTTATAAATGGTTAATTGTCTTCAAATCTAAGTTGTACTGCCGAGGTAAGCATAGTAAACTCATTTTAATATTTCTTTCAATTTTATAACATATAAAAGTTCCTAATGAGTCGGCAACGCGCATATGACACCCCTTAAGTTGCAGGCGTCTATAGATTACGGTGACCGCTTATCCATCAGGCGGACCGTATGCTTGTTTGCCACCAACATGGTACAAAAAAATTAAATGGGCCATTTTTAGGGTTCCGTAGTCAACTAGGAACCCTTATAGTTTCGCCATGTCTGTCTGTCCGTCCGTCCGTCCGTCCGTCCGTCCGTCCGTCCGTCCGTCCGCGGATAATCTCAGTAACCGTTAGCACTAGAAAGCTGAAATTTGGTACCAATATGTATATCAATCACGCCAACAAAGTGCAAAAATAAAAAATGGAAAAAAATGTTTTATTAGGGTACCCCCCCTACATGTAAAGTGGGGGCTGATATTTTTTTTCATTCCAACCCCAACGTATGATATATTGTTGGATAGGTATTTAAAAATGAATAAGGGTTTACTAAAATCATTTTTTGATAATATTAATATTTTTGGAAATAATCGCTCCTAAAGGAAAAAAAAGTGCGTCCCCCCCCCCTCTAACTTTTGAACCATATGTTTAAAAAATATGAAAAAAATCACAAAAGTAGAACTTTATAAAAACTTTCTAGGAAAATTGTTTTGAACTTGATAGGTTCAGTAGTTTTTGAGAAAAATACGGAAAACTACGGAACCCTACACTGAGCGTGGCCCGACACGCTCTTGGCCGGTTTTTTTCAAAGTTGTCCACCCCACTTTTTTGTAACATGGGTATTTTTTACGCGATGAATACTCAGAATCGCGAGCTCTTTCGATCCTGATAGGAGAAAAAAAATGTCCCAAGATTTCCATACATTTTTTCGAACCTTCCATTCCATTCCGTTACCGCCATACAAAAATGAAAAAATGGTAACGGAATGGGAAAAACCTTGGGTCACTTTTTTTCTCCTATTAGAATTGAAAGAGCACGCGATTCTGAGTGGAAATCACATAAAAAATTCCAAATAAAAAAAAAAGCGGGGTGGACAACTTTGAAAAAAATAGCCCAAATGACATTTTAAATAAGTTACTGCTCTTATGTTTAGAATAGGTACATCAACATTTATACCACACATAAGTACAGCATGTTCTTTGTTTGTTTGCCCCATTAATGTAAATTTCACAAATTTATTCCACCATAAGCGGAAAGTAAGACAAAGGGATGCAAGAATGCGGTGGAGCTGACCGTTATAAACAATACGAACTATGTGCGGTCACCTTTATATTTCATGCAAAACAGTTGCGGGGCAACCGCTTTGTGGAACTGTACAGCGTGATAGATGAGAAATACTTCTTATAAAATATAACGATTTCAACATTATTGCACAGTAAACAATATACAGTTACCAAAGTAGGACTTAATGCTACATGGAATTCTCTACCAGTATTTTAGGTGCAACAAAGAAGAAAAAATAGTGCGGGGTACTTATGTAAGAAATCTAATGACACGATTTTATTGTACTTCATTCATACAGGAAATACCATCATTGACTTATCGTAAATACTTAAAAAAATACATTTTTTCACGGCTCATGAGGTTGAGGGTCTGGGGTCCGCTTTGGAAAATAATCCCAGGATATGGCGTAAACTAATTGTTAAAAAAAATCACAATAAGTTATATACAGTCGACTACAAAGAGATATATATCCACTTTTTCACCTCATAGCATTGTAATAAGGTGAGAAAGTGGATATATCTCTTTGTAGTCGACTGTACCTACCTGTAATAGAATGGATTATAATGACAATATAAGAATAGTTTTTTATATTTTTTTGTATATATAAGTAACAAATCATAAGATAATATTGTCTTCGGTTACCGCGATAGTTACTCATGAAAAAAAATTTTTTTTTTTTAAATATTGTGTGAACCTGCCTTAGAAATCTATATTATTTGTGGTCATGGTTCGTTAATATTTCTTGTATGTGGGTAGCTTTTGCACATTGTAATTTTTCCTCAGTCACCCGTTGACCACGAACGCTGTAAAGAGTTCGAAACGTCGGGATGTATTTTAAATTCATTATACGCGATTTAATCCGTTTCCATAGTTTTCCGTTTTCCGTTTCGTTTCATGAAATCATAAGATATCACCACACTTACCTGCCTATACATTTACGAACCAAAAAAGATCACGAAAGTCGTCTATCCCGCCATAAATGTTGCAGATAGCAAAATGGAGTATCATTAAACATTATACAGTCGAGATAGCACATATTAATGCGAGTTTTATATCGTTCGATCGATTCGAAGTTTGTCATCTACCCCTCGCATTAAAAAAAATGGCCAAGTGCGAGTCGGACGCACGAGGGGTTCCATAGCAATACGGTAGCAATATCTGTATAAACGTCAAAAAATAATTATGTATGTTGTATGGGAGGGGAGGGGGACCCCTCTTCAATCTTATTTTTATTTGTTTTTAGTACTTATAGTTAAAGCAGCAACAGAAAAACATTATGTGCGAAAATTTCAAATGTTCAACTATCACGGTTCGTGAGTTTTTTTTTTATTATTATAAATTAGCTTACTCTTGGCCACAGACTAGCCAAAGGCAGCGACGTGGCCTACGATGGAGTGAGCTCGCCCAGAAGATGCCTGTTCACTCTTGATTTGAAGGTTGCCGGGTTATGCCGGGTGAACTCTGGGGTCGCTGTGCCGAGTGGGAAAGGGTATTTCGCCTGCAAAAACGCGCGATCAGAATTCTAGCTCGAGTACCAGCAGATACACCGGCGAAATCGCTATTTAAAGAGTTAGGTATACTTACGTTACCTGCTGTTATAATTATGCAAATAGCAGTTTACGTACGAGAAAATATTTCAATGTACAAGACAAATGGCATGGTACATGGGCGAAATACACGAAATGCAGGGAAGCTCATTGTTATCGGCCGCAGGCTCGCCAAGTCCTCAAAACTGCCCACGTCATGGGTCCCACGGTCTTTAACCACCTACCAGATAACATCACTGAAGCCCCAAGCATATCTAGCTTTAAGTATCGCTTAAAAAAGTGGCTTATTGAGCGCCCGTTCTTCAATTACAACGAGTTCATAACGAACAAGATTACTTTCTATTGAAAGTGCTGAATTCAATGTTAATTTTTATTGTAATTTAATATTCTTATTTTTATTTTTTTGTACTCGTTTCTTGACTAAATTTTTTATTTGATATGCTTACGATGTAAGGACTATTATTATTATTAATGTTTTCTTCTTATTGTATCATTGACTGACATGTAAATTAGCTTTACCAATAAAATGATTATGATTATGATTATATGAGCTCGGAAATATAGTCGCCGGAAATATAATATATAAATATTTTGATTATAGCCTGGTGACAGACGGATAGACAGATAGGACGCGGACGGATTTTAGTAATAGGATCCCATTATAAGTTTAGGGTACGGAACCCTAAAAAAGAAACGCGTTACCTATATGTGATCTCAAATTACGATATCGTGGGTGAAGTTATCTAAATAATGACGTACAGGAAATTATGTAAATTTTATAAGATAAAAAATGTTTTTTTTTTATGTTCATGTAAATAAAAAAGATTAATAGACACGTATTTTGTCCCAGAACCCCTATTCATTCGTCTTTCAAAAAACTAACTGCAAACTGAATTATACAAAAAGGTCATCGTAACTGTGACAAATGATACCAATATTACAAGTTATACAATGATTCAGAACTATGAAATCGGTACGGTCAACCAATTTGAGTACTCCACTCTAGAACTCTGTCTTATTGACGCCTTGCTTCATTCACAATGGAAGCAATTTCAACGTTTACTGTGAAAAGGTTCTACAGTGGCCTAGGAGTGGTTCACTGTACATAATATTGGAAGGGCAAGCATCTGTGCAGAAATCAGCCGGTCACTAGAATATTGTTTTCACTATATTAGAAACGTGCTCGCAATTTTTAAACGAAAAAATTCTATTTCCACTGACGTACAGCGTATTTGATTCGTGCAGTGTGTATTCCCTTTTAGAGCGATATAAAACGATATTGAAAAGTTTTACGATGGCGATTTACATGCAGTATTGAAATATTCGACGCGGGATTAATATTTAAGTGTTCTGTGAAGTGGCTGCAGTGGAAGGGTTACATTAACTTGGTTTCGTGTGAGTCTGTTTTTATTTTGTGTAAATGTAAAATGGTTATTTATTTTAAAGTATATAAATTACGACTGAAATGTAAGGAAAGATTTTTTTTTATCTTTTTCATATAATGCCTTGAACATGAAAATAAAATGATGGCTATATTTTCTGTTTTCAAACTATTAAAGATGTTTTATAATTATTAATCTATCTTTATCTACATTTTAAATAATCGAAAAATCTACACGAAATTATTAAAAAAAATAGAAAGTATTAGAATGTTTTATAGGTTTACTATTACGTCGGTAAGGGCAGTCATGGATGTTTTCTATGTATATAGTATTTATTTATATTATGTATATCGTTGTCCGAGTATACTCAAAACACAAGCCTTCTTAAGCTTACCGTGGGACTCAGTCAATCTGTGTAAGAATGTCCTATAATATTTATTTATTATTTACTGTACAATTCAGAATTAAAAACACGTAATTCACAATATATCGGTCCAAAGTCCAAAGTGTCAAACTGATTAGTGGTGGTAAACAATATAATATATACATTTGAAAAAGTTTTTCTTTTTTCGACTTTAAAAGTGGTATAACAATATAATATATCATTATATATAATAATATAATATATTATTATATTATATATTTACAAAAGCAAGCCGCCATCCATACAATCACTATTTTATCTAATTTGGGGACGCCAACAGTGTCTCAGGGCGGGACATCGACAAGATACCGACTTTTAAAGTCGAGAAAAGAAAAACTTTTTCAAATTTATATATTTAATTTTTTTTTTACATGAACATATAAAAAAAAAACATTTTTTTTCTTATAAAATTTACATAATTTCCTTTACGTCATTATTTAGTTAATTTCACCCACGATATCGTAATTTGAGGTAACGAGCTAAATCGCTAGATTATGTAGATAATCTAAATAAAATAAAAGCGCAATTGACTTCCCTTGGTCAATTGTTTATAAAGGTATAACGCCGTGTCTTGCGTGGGCGACGGTCACCGTCGCGTCTCATACTTCCATATCGATAAGGTTTGATTTCGTATGCGTCGCATCGGCGTCGCGCGACCATCGCGCGACCGTCGCCCACGCAAGCCACGGCGTAAATTCGTCTTTTTACTGTTATTTACTGTAATTACTGTGTGTTTCTGTTTTTTGTGCAATAAATACTATTGAATGTAAGAAGCATGCTTAAAGCTCGTTTGGTGGCAGAATGTTTTCGAAGCAAACGCCGCAAAAACCGCCGGAATCCGACCATTTACACAGAGTTTATGATAATCCGGAGAATTTACTGGGTACAGTCAACCGTAGAAACGATATTATAGTGCACTTGACTGCATTTTAAGTTAAGTTTTATATTATTCCTTCACGGTATTTTTCAGTAACAGTTTGGGTAAAAACGTACTTGAAAAATTCTGCTTATCAAAGTACATCAAATTCGTTGCAAACGTTTTATTTGCGAATAGTAAAAAGTACAACATAAATACAAACTCTTTATTGCACACCTCAATATAGGAAACAACATAGTTAGTAATAAGCAAACAAACTTTATAAAACTTGAGGAATTAAAAATATTTTGTGTAGCTTTAATTTATTTTAATTACATTTTACGCATAGCTACATTCGCGAATTTCTGTTTTGCCCTATGGTGGACTGGTAGAGAATGCCTTATGGCAATAAGTCCGCCATTTGTATTTTTTTATTGTGCAATAAAGTTTAAATAAATAAATAAATAAATAGAATATCGACCAAGAATGATCGTATGTATCAATTTGTACCTATTCATAATAACAACTAGCATCAATAACCCTTACCACAAACCCTAACGAACCCTAGGCCACTCTACAACCATGTCGAAATTATAAACAGTGGTTAAGAGATTTCTTACAATCTGATTTATATTATAACGTCACTATGACATAGTTCTACAGTAGCATAGTTCCAATTGGTTGATTGGGACCTACTAGATAAGATAAACTTATCGATAATGCTCAATCGATCTAAAACTAAACAGTTTAACACACTACCCAACGATCGTTTTACCAAGCGAACTGTAGACTGCGCTACGCTTCCCGTAGATCGTCTACGCTAAACACCCAGCCCGTTAACTCAGCTCCACTGTATAAAATACCCATTCTCCAAAACCGACGCTTATCCCTCAAACTACTTTTTGTGAGGATAACCCCCTTATGATATGTTTATGTACCAGATTTTATGTGGACGTTCTAACGCCGCGCACGATTTTTATTGCGTTTATAGAATTTTATGACGTCCGATGGTCTCTGTTTTTCCATGTATATTGATTCTGATGCCGATCCGGTCCTCGAAATGTCTATGGGGGGAATTATGAGCGCACTTCATAATGTCGATCGTTTTTCTGTTTGTGATATTTGAGATCATTGATTGAATGAGTCAGTAGCAGGAAGAATGGAATTTAATCTGTGAGCTTTAATTGTTTTGAACCACTGATCAAAAAGGGGTGTTTAATGGTTATGATTGACCCGGATAGCTGAGTAAGTATCCTTTCGGATGGTGTTTAAAAAATAAGAGTGAAGAATTAGCCATATATAGAAAAAAAAATATTGCGTTTAGTTCATCTGCCTACCTTACTTGGCTTCTAATCTATTCAAAGCAATCTCATTACCCATTTCGCACAATGGCATGTAATTTAATTTCCACAAACCCTATTTTATCGTCGGATTATTTGATCAAAGGGCTAATCGAGTCCACATACCAACAGTTTAGCCAAAGATAAACTTGCGACATGCGGGCCCGGTGCGTGTTTAACTAATGACCGAATCATGGGGGCGAGAGGGGGGGTAGGGGGAGGGGGTGATATCATTAGCCGCACATGCTGCCCAGTGCCCGGTATAAATACATTAAGTGCGCCGTCAAACTGTTAAGGCTGCCTTAAATGCACTCGGATTTTGGACGGATGGATGTCAGGGAAATTATCTTTACACTGTGATGTAAGGTGTGCACTAACAGTGCACACTGGGCGTTTTCGCGAGAACAATCACCAAAAATATATTTTTCTAAGGTAGGTAAATTTTATGTGAAAAACATACTCAGAATCACGAGCCCTTTCGATCCAGAGGGCCGATTTTTGAATGTCGACCATTCGATTTCGATTATCGTGAGCGTGTGTGCATTTGGCTACGTACCCAGAACATATTTGCAGTAGACGTTATAATTTCAAGTGGTCGTAGGTAGAGGCGGTCGGAAGACGCGCTCGTTGCCGACAGATGGCGCTGGATAAACCGCCCGCCTCTAATTAGCGGTCACCTACGTACGGTCCTAGCCCGGTGACTTAGTACAGTCAACAACACAGCTGTGAGTACAGCCAAAAATATTTAAACAGAACTTTATTTCCTGTACCGGTGTGTACTTTGTATTCACAACTGTTGTTAACTGTACCTATGTTCAATGTTTAAAATGACAGGTAACTAATTTTATTTTTAAATTTTACTGTACACATCTCTGACATACCTACTTATACTAATTATTATTGTTTATTTAATACCTAAGTACTATGAATGTACGAAACCATGACAATGTATGATCAATACAAATAAAGAATATGATATGAATATGAATATGAATGTGAATGCGAATGCGAATGCGAATGCGAATGAGAATGCGAATGCGAATGCGAATGCGAATGCGAATGCGAATGCGAATGCGAATGCGAATGCGAATGCGAATGCGAATGCGAATGCGAATGCGAATGTGAATGCGAATGTGAATGTGAATATGAATATGAATATGTCGTTTATTCAAATTTGACGACTGGTCTGGCCTAGCGCGTAGGGACCCTGCTTGCTACGCCGCGGTCCCGGGTTCGAATCCCGGTAAGGGCATTTATAACTAGTAACTATTGCTCTGTTACATAAACAACTTTCTATCAATTTTAGAGCAGCATTGTCACAAAGAGAGGTGAACATGTACTATCAGCTCCAAAAGTGCATGGCGAATTTATCAATGAATTAATTCATAATTTCTCCATACACTTTAGCAGCTGATAGTCCGAATCTAGCTGGAACAGGTCATTAGGATTAATTAATATTAACCTTGACTGTCCTCTACCTTTAATAGTATTTTATGCAACAGGCGTTTAAAGGAGGTCAAAAAAGACAAGTGGCGTGAGTAACAATTTGAGGCGAAGCCGAAAATTGTTATTGAGACGCCACGAGTATTTTTTGACTCAGTTAAACACCGTTGCATACAATACTTTTTCTACGACCATGCACTTAGTTTTTAATAGTTTTCTTGAATAAATTTCGTGAAATTCACACTGTTTCCTGTATTTTGACTCAAAGGTTTGCACTGTCAGCTCGGCTGCGCAAAGCCTTTCCGCGCACGCCCGCAGTGTCGTTATAAGGCGAAAATATTTTTCCCCTCACTAGCTCGGAAACACGTGTTTTGTCCTTTAATACCAGCGGGTATAAACGCATTTTATCCACTAGTGGATAAAGTAATTTGACCTTGAATAAAGTCATATTAACTGCTTTAAAGTTGATAAAGTAGGCGAATCTAGTAATAGAGATGATTTACCACCTGTGGAACTACTGGAAGCAGTGATAAACGCATGTCTGTCTGTCCGTCCGTCCGTCCGTCCGTCCGTCCGCGGATTTCAGTTTCGTTGTAGTTTCCTCGCTATAGTACCCCCTACATGTAAAGTGGGGGCTGATATTTTTTAAATTCCAAAAGATATATTTTTGTGTTACACTCGGATGCAAATATTAATATTTTCGGAAATAATTTACTCCCCCCCCTCTCGTGTTTAAAAAATATGAAAAAAATTAGAACTTTAAAAACTGAACTTGATGGGCAAGTTCAGGATTCTGGCCGGTTTTTTCGTTGTAGTTTCTCTATAGTGAGGGGAAAAGAACTCGGATGCAAATATACTCGCTCTCGCTCGTGGTTCAACTATAGAATCCTTTCACTTGCACGTTTTTCAATTCCACACTCGGCGTTAAAATACAACGTTGCCCCCTTGTACAACAAATAACTATTTGTACTTTCCTTCATTTCTTCAATGCTTCAGTATATGTAGTATGTACAGAGCAACAGGATTTTTCCTGCAGTTTCTTCCGTTTACCACCCTTCAGGAAACCTAATAAAAATTCCTACTTTAACCGTTTTAAAATCAAGTATATTTTTAAATGAACCTCAGGCCACCGTTAACCCTTACGGCCCAGCCACGACATTGGTCTAAGCGCGACAGCGGTGAGCGGCAGCCATACGTGCGAATGAAAAGTCCCATCGCTGTGTCTCGCTCTAATGTATGGACGCCGCTCACCGCTGTCGCGCTTAGACCATTGTCGTGGCTGAGCCGGCTGCGCGGGCCGCCCGGCGGTCACTCGATTAATGCTCGCATTAATCCGCCCGAAGGGACTTTAATTTATGTCGCCATTCTGACTATTGATGGTCAAGAGCGTTTTGTTTACAATCTGTGTTGACTGTATCATTTTGCAAGCTATACTTAGGTATCATTTGATATTTGCCAGTCGCTTTTCGGTGAAGGAAAACATCGTGAGGAAACCGGACTAATAGGCTATTTTCCTCCTAGTCAAATCAGCTTCATTTTAAGAACTGTCAAAACGATTTTGAACGACTTGCTAATATGGAATTAAAATGAAATCGAATTGAGTGACGTCACGGTCAATTGATTTACTTTATATATTTCTATTTGATTTAGAAAATATAAATTGGAGTTAAAAATTACTTCTGTCTCTCTTTTTCTTATAATTATCTGATGCTTTATTTCGTGCAGGGTATAAAATATTTTATTTTAAGTACAGTCAAGTTGCCTATTGTCTTTGCCTATTGCCTGGGATCTGTACTTCATGCGTCCGGGGACATCGACAACGACATCAAGACTCGCATAACGGCTGCGTGGGCAAAGTGGCGTGAGGTGACTGGTGTCATTTGTGACCCAAAAATGCCGGTTAAACTGAAGGGACAGGTCTATAAATCCATCATTAGACCTGTCCTCCTATATGGAAGTGAAGCGTGGCCTGTGCTTGAGCGGCACAAGCAGGAGCTGCGCGTCACGGAGATGAACATGCTCCGTTGGATGTGTGGAGTTTCGCGGAGAGACCGCGTGAGAAACCCCCGCATTCGCGGCAGTCTTCATGTCCGTGACATAGCAGACAAGCTCCAAGAAAGCCGCCTACGATGGTTCGGCCATGTCTTACGTAAACCGGCAAGTTACATAGGGAACAAATGTCTTGCCATGCCACCCCCGCCTGGCCCCGGACGAAGAAATATTGGCTTGATGTCGTTGGGGCTGATATGCGTGCTAATGGTCTCACTAAAAGGGATGCAGAAGACCGTGCGAAGTGGAGGAGAAAAAGCCGGAAAGCGGACCCCGGGCTCTGAAGCGCCCGAGCTGAGGATGCAACCGGGAACCGTTAAGATGAGAGAGAGACAGTCAAGTTGCCTATTCCAATAAGGTCTAGTTTACCCTTCGGGTTGGAAGGTCAGATGGCAGTCGCTTTCGTAAAAACTAGTGCTTAAGCCAAATCTTGGGATTAGTTGTCAAAGCGGACCCCAGGCTTCCATGAGCCGCAAAACTGGCAAATGCCGGCATAACGCAAGGAGGATGATGATACTTAGGTATTCGGTAAGCTTTGTGGTTTTTAAAACGAAATAAATGAAATAAATATCGCCGTTTTAAGTTTATTTTAGTCTAGTTTAGTTTAGTCTCTCGACATATTACACAACCTGCATTTTTTAACCCGAATCACAGTATAATAAAGAGTACTATCGTACAGTATGGCCACTCCCGCTCCCCGCTGAAAGTGCCGCCCACCCCCTCTCGGTTACCTCACAGTTACCGCCTGTCAGAAACGCGAACAGTCGACCTGTCATATCTCACTCATACAAGCATGGTACGCGTTCACCTACACGAGCTTAGAATATGTGCTAGGAACGCGCCTCTTTCATATTTTTGATCGCCAGTGTCCGAGGTGTGTCCGAATGTCAAGAATAGTTATTCTAATTGACTTCAACTTACAAAAAACCGGCCAAGAGCGTGTCGGGCCACGCTCAGTGTAGGGTTCCGTAGTTTTCCGTATTTTCCTCAAAAACTACTGAACCTATCAAGTTCAAAACAATTTTCCTAGAAAGTCTTTATAAAGTACTACTTTTGTGATTTTTTTCATATTTTTTAAACTTATAGTTCAAAAGTTAGAGGGGGGGGGACGCACCTTTTTTTTCTTTAGGAGCGATTATTTCCGAAAATATTAATATTATCAAAAAACGATCGTAGTAAACCCTTATTCATTTTTAAATACCTATCCAACAATATATCACATGTTGGGGTTGGAATGAAAAAAAATATCAGTCCCCACTTTACATGTAGGGGGGGTACCCTAATAAAACATTTTTTTCCATTTTTTATTTTTGCACTTTGTTGGCGTGATTGATATACATATTCTAAAAATGATGCCCGAAAGGTGTAAACTGTGAGCAAAGGCCAACAACTTAGTGGATTCGATCGAGTTCGTTTGAAAAGCTAAGTAGTTAAGATACGTTTGGTTACTTTGGTTGATCTAATCGCGGAAGCGGACCCCGGGCTCCGAAGAGCTCAAGCTGAGGATGCAACCAGGAAAACGTTAAGACGAGAGAGAGAGACTTTGGTTGATCTAATGGTATAAGTATATTTAATCTGTGTGTTTATCGACTGACCGCTTCGCAAGGTGAATTGATACAGCATCAAGCTAATTTATGCTCTAATTTTCTTGTAGTATGCCACAAAATCATTTCAAGTCAAATTTACGTTGTTTCCAATGACTTTTGTGAATAAAACGAATGCGAGTTGAAACATTAAATATCCTAGATAGGAGTAATTTCAAATTCTACGTTTTTCCCAACATTAGCGACACGAGCGTCCCGCCGAGCGGAGAGCGTCTCATGCGATGCGTGAAGCTACTCTGTCCGCGCCAACCGCCGCGATTAATTCACCGACTGCCCGCTTCACTCGCAGGCGGCGTAATAAATGCGAGGGAACTGATTGACGTGCGCTGCGCGATTGTTTACACACTTTGTCTGCCTTTTGAGCTATGTAAATGCTTCGCGTTTCGAAATTTTGAATTTAAAACGTTTTTTTCTAAGAGTTTTTTTTATAAATGGGCTAACTCTTGGCCACAGACTAGCCTAAGGCAAAGACGTGGCCTACGATGGAGTGAGCTCGCCCAGAAGATGCCTATTCACTCTTAATTTGAAGGTTGCCGGTTCAACACTTGAATGTAATTTGTACTTGTAAATGTTAGCTTTCGACATCAAGTTTATAATTTTAACTCATTGATTTTGTATGTGCTGGCCTTAAATTATCGGTAGACATAGACGTGCCTTAATAAGATTGGGCCTTTGGGCCTTTTTAAAAATAAAACTTTAGGCGGGAAACGCATAAATCTTGACAGATGTCGTGAGAGAAAAAAGGGATTAAGATAAACTAGAAAAGCAACCGTATAACCAAGCTGTGATAATTTTATAGGAATTTTGGTATTGTACTGTTAATATCGGCTGTCATTGTAACCCAAATTGTTCAGCGTGAGATTTTTTTTTCTATATTGGGGACACCTTACACAGATCAACTTAGCCCCAAACTAAGCAAAGCTTGTACTATGGGTGCTAAGCGACGATATAACATACTTAGATAGATAAATACATACTTATATGTAAACATAGAAAACATCCATGACTCAGGAACAAATATCTGTGCTCATCACACAAATAAATGCCCTTACCGGGATTCGAACCCAGGACCGCGGCTTAGCAGGCAGTGCCACTACCGACTGAGCCAGATTGGTCTTGTAATAAAACAAAGAGCAAGAAGAAGTTCTTTTATTTAAGACCGGAGCTCAGCCTTCATAAAGTACGCCGGGACTTAATAGTAGGGGGGGAAGGGGAGTCCTCGTTTGTAAATAATCTAATAACCTTTGATTCTCACGGCTTGAAGATGTTCTTAATTTAAAACACAGTCTACTCTCAGAGCAGCCCTTATCGGGATCGAACCAGGGACCGCGGCTTACTAGGCAGGGTCACTACCGAAGTCGCGGCTGGTGAAAATTTCTGCTAGGCAACACAGCAAAAAGAAATCTACCTTAACATTAGGTATTTTACTAGTAATCAATTTTAGGCAAGCCGGTGGGAATCGGCTTGTATGGACCAGGAGCTGCTGCGACTAGGCCAGGAGCCCACATCTCAAAACTGGAAGTTAGTTAAGTATTAGACATTGACAACAACTTGTAAATTGTAACTTGTATCTTAGAGAAATGGTTCCGTGGCCCGTTTCTCGAAAGGTACAAGCCTTATATTACAAGTGTGTTTCCATGACAACCTATGGGTTGCCTATGGGAATCGTATGCGATTTGACAGTTCGCGCACTTGTAATACAAGGCTTGTACCTTTCGCGCTTATAAGCGTGAAATCACAATTTACCTGTCATAAATAGACGGCTCTACCTATTTCTATTTCCCTCTATTTGCCGAATTCATAAATTTGTCACTAATTTAATGCAGGACTTGCGATAGGGATAGAATTACTTAACCGACTGAAAAAAGTTCGCACACGCAAATTTCCAACAATTTAATCTTTATTATATTAGTTTCGGTACGTGAATTATAAATTCGACGTTGACAAAAGGCCCAGAACTGATATGGAATAAATTTTCTACTTAATTTCACTACACAAACACAAAGGGACAGCGAAAGGGACCGACTTAATTTCAATATTGAGGTGGAAACTAATGATAAGGTAGTTTGCGGCACGAGGAACTACTAATTTAAATGGATAGAGGATCAAGTATTATAGAGAGTTACTGTCAAAGTAAAATATGTAATCACAGTGCATAGACTGCCATCTCAGTTACGGGTAGCATGGTCGCGCGATAGACGATAAAATATCAGGCACTTACGAGTGCGATAGGGACGACCAGATGTTTTATCATTTATCGCGCGACCATAATTGCCTGCCAGCACGGGAAGCATGGTCGCGCGATAGACGATAAAATAGCAGGCCGTCCCTATCGCACTATTTGTAAGTGATATTTTATCGTCTATCGCGCGACCATGCTTCCCGTGCTGGACACAACTTTTGAACCTCAGTTTTCACAATTTGGCCCATATTGATGCGATATGTGTTAAAATGTCAAATATGAATATTAGCGCCATCTAGCCGAAAAGGTGTACAAAATTCTATATTAAAAAAAAACAGTATTTTATAGGTCGTTAATTGAAATATTGATTGAATGGAATTCATTTGAACAGATTTATTTATGTAATCAGCTGTAGATTATTGCCAGAATACAAAATACATACAATATTTGATTTTTTTATATACATATCCAGAAAATATTGCAGATTATAAAAATTGTGCCCAGTATCCATACTTATACTTTAATATTATAAATGGGAAAGTGTGTGTGTCTGTTTGTTTGTCCGTCTTTCACGGCAAAGCGGAGGAGCGACGATTTGACGTGATTTTTTAGGTGGAGATAGTTGAAGGGATGGAGAGTGACATAGGCTACTTTTTGCCTCTTTCCAACGCGAGCGAAGCCACGGGCAAAAGCTAGTTTAATTATAATTTCTCATCAGAAATTCCCGTTTAGTTTGTACATTTGGATCACGTCTCCGATTTGGATAAAAACTGGTAGGCTGATAGAGTCCATGATGAGCAAGATCCACTAGGTTTCCCAAAATGCTCTGCCTGAGTCTGTGTTTCCGCACGAGTACAATCCAGGTCTCTTTAAAGCAACAGTAAATAGGTATCTCATAGGTAAGCGAGCTCCACCGTAGACCGCATCATCACTTACCATCAGGTGTGATCGTGGTCAAACGTCTACCTATTCATACTAGAAAAAAAAAAATGTTCTAGGTGGATTGTATGAAACTTTCCTTTTTTGTTACCGAAAATGTATAGAAATCTGGTAACTAAAAAGGAAGGTTTCATACAAACTACATAGGACATTTTGGGAAACCTAGTGGATCTTGCTCAGCATCTTGGACTATCAAACTACCAATTTTTATCCAAATCGGAGACGTGATCCAAATGTACAAAGTAAACGGGAATTGCACTTCTATGCCTTATCCATATTTCTGGCTGCTTGGCTCTCGCCGCTCGCCCGCGTCGCGTCGCGTCGGATTTTGCGCTCGGCTGTACGCCCGCATCTGTTCGCTCGAGTCCCGTGCCCTTTTCGCTCGTGAGCGGTAATTTGCGAATTATGGTACCGATAATAAGTATGTACGTAATGCTGCTTCGATGGCCCATTTATCGAACGTTACATAATATACCCACGACTGTATTTGCGCTCGCTTAGGAAAACGATCAGAACCGAAGTAATATGTAAATGGGATACTGTCTTTAATTTTATTTGACTATAGTTTATACTAGTATATACAACCTTCAATTCCGTTAAGGGATGGTTCTCTAGATCAAGTACAATTAATTTATCTAAGAAACTAGCGTTTTAACTCTTATGGTTATCGAGCTATTAAAAAAAAAACGGCCAAGAGCGTGTCGGGCCACGCTCAGTGTAGGGTTCCGTAGTTTTCCGTATTATTCTCAAAAACTACTGAACCTATCAAGTTCAAAACAATTTTCCTAGAAAGTCTTTATAAAGTTCTACTTTTGTGATTTTTTTCATATTTTTTAACCATATGGTTCAAAAGTTAGAGGGGGCGGGACGCACTTTTTTTTCTTTAAGAACGATTATTTCAGAAAATATTAATATTATCAAAAAACGATCTTAGTAAACCCTTATTCATTTTTAAATACCTATCCAACAATATATCACACGTTGGGGTTGGAATGAAAAAAAATATCAGCCTCCACTTTACATGTAGAGGGGGTACCCTAATAAAACACTTTTTTCCATTTTTTATTTTTGCACTTTGTCGGTGTGATTGATATACATATTTGTACCAAATTTCAGCTTTCTAGTGCTAACGGTTACTGAGATTATCCGCGGACGGACGGACGGACGGACGGACGGACGGACGGACGGACAGACAGACATGGCGAAACTATAAGGGTTCCTAGTTGACTACGGAACCCTAAAAAATACTGAACACGTGTGTGACAGCCTTTACCACTTCCCAATGTTATTTGTTTTGACATGTGCCGTCAATCACTTGACACTAACTTGAATATTATTCGTAAGGGTTTCTCATACTAATTATTTCATTTATCATGTATGAAAACGATGACTTTTTTGCGAATTTAACCAAATACAGGGTGGTTCCTGATAACGAACCTAACGACATGTCGATTTTAACGGAAAACAAAAAAACACGGTGTATACGAACTTTATGCCATACATACATGCGTAGATTAAAAAGTGATACATCATATATGTAGAAAAAAAAATGACCAAGACCTGGCACAACATTTAAACAGTTTTCCACCGTTAGATAATCTAATTGTATAGTAACCTAAGTGTTTACGTAAATGTAACAGCCGGGTAGTACCGTCCGGCTAACCGGCCGGTTAATCCGCTGTTAATTGAGCTGACATACTGCGGTTTAATAACCGCGCTGGCGAACGCCGATTTAATTATCATCTTTGCCCGTGCCACCACTTATGTGATATTTGGCTGTGAATGATATGATGTAAAATAGCAATATTGTTTACATTAAATCGGTTATACACCGTGTTTTGTTTTTGTTACACCTTGTCTTTATTGAATTCCGTTAACTTCGGCATATAGTTTCCTATAATAGTACTGTTTCCTATAATTGACTTAACTAATACAGGGTGATTCATGAGTCGTGAGCAGGAGTGAACAGGGTACTGGGGAGGGTCACACTGAGCAACTTTCATAATGGGGCAACACTAAATTGTCCTTTTTTTTTAACTATGACTTAATTGATAGTTAATCATCAATTAAGTCATAATTAGAACGTAATTGATAATTAGCTATCAATTAAGTACTTATCAATGAAGTCATAGTTAAGAAAAATAATCACAATTCAGTGTTGCCCCATTATGAAAGTTAGAAGCGTGACCTCTAAGCCCTTTTTTAAGATACCCTGTTAACTCCTGCTCACGACTCATGAATCACCCTGTATATGCCGAAGTTAACGGAATTCAATATAAACACGGTGTATTTGACACGTCGTTATGCTCATTAACAAAAGGTACCTAACACTCTTTGTGTAACCCAAAAAAAATAGTTTTTATACATAACTAGTAGTAACTAGTAGTCGTATCAAGGTGTGCAATAAAGAGTATTGTATTGTATTGTATTGTATTGTATTGTATTGTAATAGCTTTTGCCCGCGGCTTTGCTCACGTCAAATTTGAAAAATGCGGAATGCTCCATACGAACTTCTACCCCCCATTTTAGAAAAGTGAGGGGGTTAGAAAAAGACAAAAAAACCGGCCAAGAGCGTGTCGGGTGTCGGGCCACGCTCAGTGTAGGGTTCCGTAGTTTTCCGTATTTTTCTCAAAAACTACTGAACCTATCAAGTTCAAAACAATTTTCCTAGAAAGTCTTTATAAAGTTCTACTTTTGTGATTTTTTTCATATTTTTTAAACATATGGTTCAAAAGTTAGAGGGGGGACGCACTTTTTTTCCTTTATGAGCGATTATTTCCGAAAATATAAATATTATCAAAAAACGATCTTAGCAAACCCTTATTCATTTTTAAATACCTATCCAACAATATATCACACGTTAGGGTTGGAATGAAAAAAAAAACATGCCCCACTTTACATGTAGGGGGGTACCGTAATAAAACATATTTTCCATTTTTTATTTTTGCACTTTGTCGGCGTGATTGATATACATATTGGTACCAAATTTCAGCTTTCTAGTGCTAACGGTTAAAAAAGTAGCTTAGGTATGCCACTCTCCATCCCTTCAACTATCATCACTTAAAAAGACGGATAAACAGACAAACACACTTTCTCATTTATATTATTGCTGGCGGCACCCTAGGCTAGGTTTTTTGTAATATGTTTATTTATATTTATATGTTTTTATATTGTTTTGTATGTGGTTATGTGTTTTACTTTTATATTCGTTACGTAAATAGCCAAGCCTGAGACTTCAAATAAATAAACAGAATAATAAGTACTTATGGGAAAGTGTGTGTGTCTGTTTGTTTGTCCGTCTTTCACGGCCAAACGGAGCGACGAATTGACGTGATTTTTAAGTGGAGATAGTAGAAGGTATGGAGGTAAAATTAAGCGAAAGTATATGTTTTTGGAATGGAACGTATAGTAGTGAGCTCAATTATTTTTAAATACGAAAAATTTAACAGGAACCAAACGTTACCTTAACAACCACTTTGAAGGTTTGTTCACAGTTTTTTAAATACCTAAAAATACAAGGTATCGCATTGTTACTTTCACCTTACTTACCATTTATGCGTTTATATAATCATTAAAATTGGCTCACCATAAATAAAAGGCACCAAGTAAGTAGCCACCTATAATTTTGTTCTTCAATCTGGCCTTAAAAGTTTCACTACCTTTGGATCTGTCAAATTTGACAGCTCCGGTTTGTTTACACATTTTTCAACAGCCAAAAGTACAAAGTAAAAAATAATCTGACTTCCGGTTCGAACGCCATCTTAGCGGTATCGTGTCGTGAATAATTTCTCCTTCTTTTGCTCATAAATGTTGTTTAAAGTGTAATATCGATAGCTTATTATGCAGTAAACTAATGTTATAGTGAGAAGCTGATGAAGAATTAATCTCGAAACGCGTTTAGCCACTTTTTTGTCGTCAACGGCCGATAGTCCACGTGCCCTTGTAAAATCTAGCTATCAATTTACAAGTGCCAACTACCGAACAACGTACCAAAATCAATAACAACATTGACACTGGCAAAATAGTCCCACCAATGGACTAAGGCCATTTAATTTTAAAAATTCAATTCAAAGTATAGTAAAGTCTCATGCACGGGGACAGTTGAACTTTGTCGCGTGTGCATCGTTCATGTTTAATAATAAATGCAGACTTGAGGAACCTGAAGGGTTAGCATCTGCGCGGGTGTCACGGAAGAGCGATGAATCGACCGCAGGTCGCCGGCCTAAGTGACGGATTGGGTCCCGGGTTTGTTTACCGCTTACCACTAGTATCTTGATTTACGATGTTACATACATACATACAATCACGCCTGTATCCCATGAAGGAGTAGGCAGAGCACATGAAACTACACAAGTTTCAGTGCCACTCTTGGCAAATAAGCGGTTGACAGAAAACGAAACTGTGACATTGCAGTGACAGGTTGCCAGCCTCTCGCCAGAATTTACCCCATATCCCACAGTCGACTTCTACGGCACGCACGGGAAGAAAGTGTGGTGAAATTCTTAACCCGTCAACACACGAGAATTATAAATGTAGAAATAATAATAAAATCTATAAGAAACGTGGTTTTAATGATATTCTTTTGCTTGCTTTAGCTTTGTAAAACTATTCACGCCTAAGGACAGATCAGGCCGGTGCAGCATTTTATTTAAAAGCACGTCACGCTTGACACATACATACATACATACAGTCACGCCTATATCCCAACTATCCCATAAAGGGGTAGGCAGAGCACATAAAACTACTCAAGTTTCAGTACCGCTCTTGGCAAATAAGGGGTTGAATGAAAACAAAATTGTTGCAGTGACAGGTTGTACTTTTGTAGTTTTAGTCATACTTTGTGCATAATGTGTAGTTTTTAAGTGTATTATGAATAAAAATTTTGATTATGATTATAATTAGGTTGCTAGCAAATCGCCTACTCCACAATTTAACCCATACTATCTTGACTCATGTCATGAGTCAATGACATGCTACAACCAATAAACACTTCATTAAATCATTACTTTTTTTACTTCACCTCTAGGTTTTGGTTTATATTTATGTCTCGACTAAGCTTTTGCCCGCAGCTTCGCTCGCGTTAGAAAGAGACGAAAAGTAGCCTATGTCACTTTACATCCCTTCAACTATCTCCACTTAAAAAATCACGTCAATTCGTCGCTCCGTTTTGCCGTGAAAAAGACGGACAAACAGACACACACACTTTTCCATTTATAATATTAGTAAGTATGGATATATCGTCACTACTTTTAAAAAAACTTGACTTTGTATCTTCGTCTGTCAATGAAAAGAAAATTGTAGTAAGTATGTATGGAATGCATATAGACTTACTGCGTTTTAACTTTGAGGAGCAGCGTAAGATACGAGATTTTTTCAAAGTAGTGACGATATGTCCTACCCTTATTCATATGCACATAGAAGTTGCTTTAGAAAAAGTATCAACAGCAAGGTGCTCAAACATGCTACATTTTTAAACACCCACAAAACTCTGCACTAAAACGATACGAGTAGTTTCGAGCGCATTCCGCATCGGATTTCTAACAGTTAATATCACGAGTTAGCAAAGTTTGAAGCGAAGTCGATCCACAATCCGGCGAGTGGCAGCGAGGCGAGTGACGGCAGCGTTTACTTATATAGTAGCCAGTAAGGACGTGGCATATGGGTGCTAAAAGTGATGCCAGCGCACCGTCACAAAAATAACTCTTCTAAGAAACGTACGCAGCGCAGTGTATGCGCGTCGTGTACGAACACAACACAAACACATGTAAGTGGATGAGAATTAACGCGATTGAAGTCATCGAAGTTAGATATTCTATACTGTACTGTACCTATGTTGAAATGGTGCTCTCTGGCGCAGAACATTGGCATAAACATTATTGATAAATAAATAAACATCATGTTTGTAGGAACGGGTAAAGAATTTCACCATCGTCTTTCTTCCTGTGGGTGTCGTAAACGTCGACTGTGGGATAATGGGTTAAATTGTGGCGTATGCGAGAGGCTGGCAACCTTTCACTGCAATGTCACAATTTCATTTCTTTCAACCCCTTAATGCCAATAGTGGCACTGAAACGCGACTAGTTGCATGTGCCTACCGCTTTGTGGGAATGAATACAGGCGTGATTATACACTGAGAGAAAAAGCAACCAATTTTTATGTTCGTTCCACAAATTTTTTGGATAAAATAGCGCCTACATGCTCTTTGGTTCAAACAACAGGGTAGATTTTGTTAAGTGTAACTAGTACATTCTACAAGTTACTCGTCATTTGAATCAACAAGTCGAATTTATAAAAGCAACATGACACACATTGTTTTAAACATATGTTTGGCTGATTCAATTAAATATTTTTTAACAAGTTTGACCTTGTTGTTCGAACTAATTCGACTTGTATCATCAATACTGTGATTTGTTCCGTTTAGTAAAATAGTTTTGTTTATATCCGCAACAGGTCGAACTTGTTAAATTCAAAATGCAAATTTCTGTCAGTGTATGTTTTTAGGAGTAGGAATTGCATTGTCCTATCCTTACTTTATAAATATTAGTACAGAGGCAGACGGGCGCGGGCCCAAGCGGCGTAAATAATTGATAAATTGCCACCGAGCTCCCCGGAGTGACCGGCCAGCCAGCCAGCCACCCGGCCAAACCCGGCCAAACTTACAATTTACGACCATTTAATTGTAGCTTAATTCCCAAACTAGTCTTGGCTGGTGAAATATAGCGTATTCGTGAATTAGGTGCCACGTTCTGTGGTTGGGACGATTTGTAAACATTTTGGGTCGCTCGAAATGCTAAATTTTCGTTTGACAGATCATTAAATTTAGTTTTTTACTATTGTAAGTAGTTTTTGATACCGATTTGATTGAAAAAATTGAAAAACTAAATACCAGTGTTTTTTTTTTCAATAGCACCCTAATAACATATTAAAAATATTGATTTTTATTTAAATTGCGTTAACGCCTATAATTTGTCCAGAGTTTTTTTTTTTAAGTTGGCTTTCACTCCTCGGTCTTTTTTCCGAGGTGGATTTTGCCAATGACGACGTTTCTCAACATACAACGCTAATATCAAATTACCATAAAAAATACTGAGGAGTGACGTCACGGTCAATTCATTTACTTTGTATTTTTCTGTTTGACTTATTAAATAGAGATTATGTAATAAAACTATGGAAACGGATTAAATCGCGTACGTTCGTTCCGTTTACAGCGTTCGTTCCGTTTCCATAGTTTTATTTCATGAGTAACTATCGCGGTAACCGAAACAATATAAGAAATTATGTTTAAACATAACTACTATCTACATTTTTCTTCTAATTATGTGGTGCTTTATTTCGTGCACTGCATAAAATATTTTAAGTATAGGAAACTAGCCTACTCGTATAACAGCGCCCTCCTGACAATAGTACATATTTCTGGTCAGCTTTAACTCAAAGTTTTTCATCCATCCATACTATACTACACTAATATTATAAATGGAAAAGTGTGTGTCTGTTTGTTTGTCCATCTTTCACGGCAAAACGGAGAGACGAATTGACGTGATTTTTTAAGTGGAGAGAGTTGAAGGGATGGAGAGTGACATAGGCTACTTTTTGTCTCTTTCTAACCCAAACGAAGCCGCGGGCAAAAGCTAGTTGATAATAATCCACTGTATCTTGGAAAGTATGAGAAATCGGTAAACACCTAAACTAAAAGCGGCCCTATTCCGTATTTGCGGAGACAACAAACAACTACTAATCATATTAGTCTTATTAATTACCTCCCCAGGCGGTGTCGAACTTCCATACATTGCCGAATGAAAATGTATGGAACTAGTTCGGCTCCTAGGAGGAAACTAATGACTGAAGTATGTTTGCGCCTGCTGTGAAGTTATACACCGTGTTCCTAAATTTAATGCAATGTAGGTACTCTTTATGTCGGTACAGACTGGAAAAAAGAAGAAAAATAGGAGCGCCACCGTTTACTAGTATCAAAGACATGTGAAACTCCGTATAGACGGATAAGGTCTAAGAAAAAAACGTACCTCAAAGCCATAGAGAATAAGGTACGGTGACCTAGATGGCGTTACACCTTAGGGAACCGCTCGGCTAGATGGCGCTAATATTAATTTTTGACATTTTAACACATATCAAGCTAAGAATATGGGTCAAATTGACAAAACTAAGGTTCAAAAGTTTTAAGCTTGTGTCGAGAGTTGGCAGTTTACTTTGACAGTAGATCTCTATAATACTCGATCCCCTTTGCTAGTATGTAAACCGTTTTGCATGTGGTAACAATTTTGACACTTTTGTATGAGAACAGTTGAGTGTTGCTATGGTAATAAAATTTAATTCAATTTGTTAACAAGAACAACGATCGTAACGACCAATTTGGATAGTTTGGAAAAAATCAAGATTATTTAATTAAATGTTTAAACACAGATATAGGTTATTGTATACTTTATAAATAAATAAATATTATAAGACATTCTTACACAGATTGACTGAGCCCTACGGTAAGCTAAAGAAGGCTTGTATTTTGGGTACTCAGACAACGATATACATAATATACAAATACTTATATAGTTACATAGAAAACGTCCATGACTCAGGAACAAATATGCTCATCATACAAATAAATACCCAGGTCCGTTGCTCGGCAGGCAGGGTCACAAATATAAATTTGTGTATTTTTCGTGTATTCCTCGCACAACGTATCAGCATTGCGATACAGCGAGGAAACGTGGCTAGTTCCCTAGTTACAATTCTTCAAGGGCCTATTTTAGATATATAGGCTAGTTGTAAATAGATGGTACAAATTAATTGTAAGGTCACTTTTAATCATTTAGTTAAAACATCCCGATGAAATACATAACGTGTTTAGGGCATTCTCAAAATTTGGAACCCCACAATTAGCGAAAGTTGTTAACAAAAATTAACTCACTTTCAGTTTTGTGATGATAATTAAGCATGAAATTTCTATAAAAATATTGTTTATGTGTTAATTACATAAACTTTAAGCGATAACCTACATTCAGAATGTGAAAAAAGTAAATTTTTAGACAGATTTGCTTAATTGTCGTCACAAAACTGACAGCGAGTTGATTTTTGTTAATAACTTGTTGTTGATTTTTGCTAATTGGGGGGTCCCAAATTCTGAAAATGCCCGTTAATTTAGTATGCACAATCAGAATAAACATCAAACTCATTTTATATGATTCGAACTTATAATATTCGATCTAATTAATAATTACCAATTGGCATTGCCTGAAACCACACCCTACGAATATTATCGAAATAATGAATCGCTAATAAATATAATTTTGAGAGTTTTATCATAGTAAATAAACTCTTATTTCAGCATTCATCATTTAATTATTTAATATGGCTGTTAGTGGCCATTACCTCCCTCGTTAATCATTTTACATTATAAAAACTTACATAATTAATTTCATGCAGAGTACTTGTAATTTTTATTTAAAGTATACTTAATGTAGGTATGATTTTAATAACCTACGTAATATTTTTTTATCAAGGGCCACTTGCACCGCCCGCTTAACTCAAGGTTAGTGGGCTGTCAACTGTCAAATTCCATATAAATTGATGTCCATTCAACCCAACCCTAAACGGATTAGTTTTCACATCAATATTTATTTAATTGTCATTGTAATTATATCTACGTAAAGTAAAATGTTCCGTGATTGACAAGCTAATGCCCGTTATGCCCAATTAGATCACATTGACAATGACTTAAAATTGAATGTGTGAATCTACTAGGTCACTGTCGATCACGTAAGATTCAAACGTAAAAACTTTTGATATTTCTTAATTTTAATTGAAAATCAACTTGCGAAATTAAAATAAATTGTTTACTTTATAATATTGTACTCATGAAATAAAACTATGGAAACGGCCTTAAAAATCTATATTATTTGTGGTCATGGTTCATTCATATTTTTTGTATGTGAGTACATGGTAATTTTTCCTCAGTCACCCGTTGACCACGACTGCTATAAAGTGTTCGAAACGTCGGGATGAATTGTAAATTCATTATACGCGATATAAAGGATTATATATCCATAGTTTTATTTCATGTTTACATTGTATTTTGTGATTCTATTGTGATGACAGTTCAGCCATGTATCTATTGTTTTTTTTTTGAAGAGTATATAAAGAGTTATATTTTTTTAACCCTTTCACAACATGATATAAGTTATTTCAGTTATTTGTCTCGGAACTCCTAAAGTATCCGGAGAAGCAGGAAGCGTCGGACCGGATGTCATCGTCCGGAAGTTTTAGTAGCGCTCCGCAAATATTAAGATACAGAGAAAATTTAATGCGCTGTATAAATTATTTTTTATATAAGTAATCTTTTGTTTTATGGGCAACTTGTATATTTATTATAACGTAGACTTATAGACAGTGATATAGACCGTGGTTACCTTTTTGATTTTTGTCGAGCTCCCGATATTTCTAATGAAAAATTCTAATATTTTTTTCTAATGAAAATAACCGTGAATCATTCAAAACTCTTAATGTAACGTACTTAGATATGATGAGTTTGATAATGGTCATTGTCGTTTCGGTCAGTTAGGCCGAAGTAAAGATAATGGCAAAAAGTGGCGAACCAGAAGAGAGGCCTATGCTTAGCAGTGGGCGATAAAGGGCTGATATGATGATATTGATGATGATGATGAAAGATAATGAATATAGAAGATCAATAAATAATTTGATATAGATATTTGTCAAGGTAATATTTGTAGTCAAATTACATTGACTCCTATACCAAGGTTAAAATATTTAAAATTCAGTTTCGACAATTAGGCCCGTGTGCTTTAAAATTGATAGAAGTGGGTGATGTGTGAAAATACTGAAGCAGATGATAAACGTATTTAAAGACGTTCAGTTTAGGTTGAGAGAAAGGGACACAGCTATTTAGCAGTTACATAGCTCCGAACCACTCGTTTCGCTCTCTCAACTACATAAACTCGAACGGCGTTAAAATACAACTTTGCCCCCTTGTATAACAAATATGTATGTAACTATTAAAATTCAGTTTTGACAATTAGGCCCATGTGCTCTACCTGATAACTCTGATATTATGTAAGTAGATAAGTGTTAAACTTGGTAAATATTAATCCTTACTAATATTATAAATGAGAAAGTATGTGTGTCTGTTTGTTTGTCCGTCCTTCATGGCACAACGAAGCGACGAATTGTCGTGATTTTTAAGTGGCGATAGTTGAAGGGATGGAGAGTGATATAGGCTACTTTTTGTCTCTTTCTAACGCGAGCGAAGCCGCGGGCAAAAGCTAGTATTCTATAATTACTTCTTCCTCAAGATTGTATATGTCCGTATTCATAACAGTTGAACATTGGAACGGTTTTGTTAGTCTCCCGTTTAAAAACTCAGTTTTAAAGTGGTTATAAATCGAACCTTCGCCCCATTAGTCTATAGCGAGCGTGTTTACGGCGCGACACGTTTGCTTAATGTAGCCGACTGTACTGCCCGCCTAGCCAAAGTGGCAGTTGCTGACGAAAAGCAGTCTGGCTTTGTCGCGGTACTGAAAAGCAATAGGGAGAGCGTTCTGTGCATTTTCGCAAGAAAAGATGCAAACACTTTTTAGGGTTCCGTAGTCAACTAGGAACCCTTATAGTTTCGCCATGTCTGTCTGTCCGTCCGTCCGTCCGTCCGCGGATAATCTCAGTAACCGTTAGCACTAGAAAGCTGAAATTTGGTACCAATATGTATTTCAATCACGCCGACAAAGTGCAAAAATAAAAAATGGAAAAAAATGTTTTATTAGGGTACCCCCCCTACATGTAAAGTGGAGGCTGATATTTTTTTTCATTCCAACCCCAACGTGTGATATATTGTTGGATAGGTATTTAAAAATGAATAAGAGTTTACTCAGATGGTTTTTTGATAATATTAGTATTTTCGGAAATAATCGCTCCTAAAGGAAAAAAAAGTGCGTCCCCCCCCTCTAATTTTTGAACCGTATGTTTAAAAAATATGAAAAAAAACACAAAAGTAGAACTTTATAAAGACTTTCTAGGAAAATTGTTTTGAACTTGATAGGTTCAGTAGTTTTTGAGAAAAATACGGAAAACTACGGAACCCTACACTGAGCGTGGCCCGACACGCTCTTGGCCGGTTTTTTTTTTCTAAAATAGGATAATGTTTGCCTACTCAGAATCTCGAGCCTTTTCGATAGTGACAACCGTCCCAAATTGATCTTTTCTACTTCGTTACCATTTTTCAAACACTTTGTACAGCGTGCAGCGGTTACAAACTAATACAAAGTGGAAAGTACGCGTAATAATAGAAAATTTTGTGACCATTTTATCTCCTGTTTTTTAGATCGAAAGGGCTCGTGATTCTGTGTTTTTTTGTATTTTAGTGAATTTAAGTACTTACCTACCTTAAAAAATATTTTTTGGTGATTCTTCTAGCAAAAATGCCCCATTACGTTAAACGTAAGCGATTGTAACGTTGGGTGGATATTCTGTGCAGTCATAAAGCACGCGTTATAAATGGGTACAGTAAATCTCGGCAACACTTGCAACTAAGGAGATATCGCATGCAGTTGATAATTAGTTGCATTACCAAGGAAAATGGGGGTTGTTGTGAAACAACTTTAATACAAATTGTCTTGTTTTCAAATTTCAGAATTGAGAGTTAATTTATTAGTCCGCTTTGTAGCTCATTTTTAACCGCCGCCTCAAATATCTCAAAGGAAGGTGGTTCTCAATTCGTCTGTATTTTTTTTTATATTTGTTCCACGATATCGCCGTCGTTACTGGACCGATTTTGAAAAAAAAATTTAACCTCCTTTTATCCGGTTGAGTTGGAATGAAGGAAAGTCTATGGTCTCAGGGCATCTACGATTGTACGTTAGTCCGTTTTCACATTATCCGATCCGATATCGGATATAGGAAGGATTTCAATGGAAAAAATCCAAGATGGCGCATGTAATCTATGGGATATCGGTCCTTCATCCGATATCAGACCGGATAATGTGAAAAAATATTCTGTAATTTTGCACGCATGTACTTTGCCCAATTTCTATCTGTGGAACCTTGTTATTGGCTCATTGTTTCTACCTATGTTGTAAGCCTTTAGCGTTAGCTGTAAGTTTTCCTAACAAATAAAATAAAATGAAAACGAGCTCAGATGAGAACGCTTCAAAGCTTCTTCAAATAATTAAATTATTTTAGTTAATAAGTAATCAAACGGTAACGAAAAAGTGTAAACAAGGGTTTTTATTTTTTTCCCATTGGTTTTTTAATTGCGGTTAAAACTGATTTTGAATAATTTTGTTTGCGAAATTGTTAACACAATTTACAGTATAACTACATACATACGGTAGTATTTTTGCAAACAAAATTGGATTGTGTAAAAGACGAACCGGAACAAATAGCCGGATATAAAATAAACTCGTTAATAAAATATTTTATTAGTTTGCCTTTCAGTTTTATATCATGGCGAAGGGTTATTCTGGCCAATTGGATCATAATTCGTTCGTAAAAATAGTTTATTACGGTTTAACTTTTGTCAGATGTAGGTATTTGTTTGCCGAATTGTTTTTAATCATAATTGTAAATTAATGTACCCACTGAATATTATATAATCATTAATCATCATAGTAGTGTGACTCGTACCCCTACAAGCTATTTTCTACATGATTGTGGTCATACCAAATACATAAATATGTAATTGTTCTCCGTATAGACCAAGGACATATATAACTCCGTATAGACACATAAAGTCTAAGAAAAAACCGTACCTCAGTACCATACAGAAAAAGGTACGGTGGCCTAGATGGCATTACACCTTTTGAGAACACTCGGCTAGAGTGTGCTAATAAAAATATTTGACATTTTAACACATATCACGATATGGGCCAAAATATCAAAACTGAGGTTCAAAAGGTTTAAGCCTGTGTCGTGAGATGGCAGACTGTGATTAAACATTTTACTTTGACAGTAACTCTCTACAATACTCAATCCTCTTTGGTCGATGGACGATAGATTCGATCGATTAATTCGATGGTCCATGCAGTAGTTAACATATGTTGTGGAGAAGAGTAAAGAAAAACTATTTCATTAAAAAAACATAAAATTGATGCTAAAACGGTAGTCCCATAAGGTATGTATGATAATAAATATACGTTTTTATTACGTTGCAGTTTTACTGTGATTGAGTGATCTGAATCGACACCGGAATAGGAAGGCTACATGATACTTATATCCAATTTGTTTACTTTTACCATTTTGCTGTTTTATTAACTGAATCCAAATTACAAATGAAAGCGACATTTGTTTGCAAAAATGGATTGGAACTTTTCAATTGTTAGTGAAAATGGAGACGACGGTTTTTCAAATAATTTTTAAGAAAAAAAACCGCCTTCTTTTGGGGTTCTGGTGATAAATACTTTCAAATGTTGGATTATGTTATCAATTTGTCTGTATATTTTTTAATGTTTGTTATTCGATACCTCCGTCATTTCTGAACCAATTTTGAAATTTGGATGATTCTGAAGTACTTACAGATGAGAATGATTATCAGAACGGAACTCTAACCAGGGGCGGCTCACTCTTCATCAGCAGTTCCACTGCACCAAATGTCACTGTTCTGGACGTAAGTGCATGCTGTTCTTATAAAAATACCAAAGTCACTATAAGTGTGCCGTTCAGATTTGAGGAGTTCCGTTCTGACCATCATCAGCAGTTCCACTGCACCAAATGTCACTGTTCTGGACGTAAGTGCATGCTGTTCTTATAAAAATACCAAAGTCACTATAAGTGTGCCGTTCAGATTTGAGGAGTTCCATTCTGAGGGGATTCAAGGCACGTAGGTTAAATAAATTTGTCACTCACACACCAACACGTGGAAAATATTAACTGCAAAACATCAAACAATGTAGTTTGATTCATATTTTTTTTAACATTTAAGAGTCAAAATTCTATCAGCCACAGCTAGTTGTGGACATCAAGTTAAAATTTCTATGATATTACTTTGCACTCTTGTAGATAAAATGAAACTTTGTCATTCATTTTTGAAGTATCAAGAGAGCCTTTACCCGTTGGTGGAGTGAAGAATAATTTAAGTACATAAATGGAAATAAGATTGATTTCTACCTGCTGTTCATTCAATAATTTCTACGTGTAAATTTGCAAAATATGTGACGTCACACTAGGGAGGGGGGAGTCTAACAAATGTGACCAGTTGTGACAAGGAGGGGGGGAGGGGTCAAAAATCACGATTTTTAGTGTGACGTAATGTATGGATGATCCCTTTTCTAGAATTACTTTCGTGAAATACACAGTTTCCTAAATTTCTTAGACTTTATCTGTCTATACTGAGTTACATATGTCTTATTTTCAGCCAAACGTGTCACACTTTACACTTATTTAAATTTTCAATAAAGTAAGGGGGTGTAAGCCCCGATCTGTTGTCAGCTGTTGAGCGCAGATCTTAACGAACAGAAGAGGCGTCGGAGCTAACTTAAGCCTTTTGTTCCCTAATTCCTTGAAGACGTCGAAGAGGCGTGGTGTGTGCACAGTGCACACCGTCTCATAATGATTTAAATAAAACATAAACATTATAATAGTACATTACGATACAAGTGCGTAAAAAAGGAAGTTCGAAACGAGTGACGATAAATTGAAACACGACCGAAGGGAGTGTTTTAAATCGACACGAGTCACGAATATCGTACGACGTATCGTACGACGTTTTTCAGTACAGATGGCCCTCCGAAGTTTCAACCTGGCATATAATGGACCAATTCTCGCACTAGTGCTAAAAAATACCATCTGTACAGAAAAACATATTTATTCAACTTTACAAATTCATATTTAGCCGTAATTTCCATACTAATACCCACTCTCATATCATTCTTCACGCAGTTCACACAGTCCATCCATCTTTTCTTAGGCCTTCCACTACCCTTGTATCCATCCACGTTATGTTGTTCTCAAGGATGTCCCACAATTATTAACTAATTTACTATGTATAGATATTTGAAAAAATCGAATATAACTAAAATGGATGTATCGGGTGGTTCCTGATGATGAACCCAACGACGTGTCGAATTTTACGGAAAACAAAAAAAAACACGGTGTATAAAATCGTCACGTCATTTCATCCAGCATAAAAAGTTTTGAAAAAACCTTTATTTCAATTAAAACTGCATTTTTATTTCGATTTTCACTAGCCAATACATATTTAACGACGTTCAGTTCAGACGATACAGGAGCTAAAATGATAAAATGGAAAGGAGCCCGCCTGTCAATTTGGGAATTCTAGTTTAATATACTACCACTATTATAATTAACTAGATATATCAAAAAAAATGGTCCATTAAGAACAACTCAGTTAAAAGATACTGCGAAAAAATCTATAAGATCGTGGTTCCGCTCTCGCCTGTTTCCTCCTTCAAAACTTAACCAACGATCTGATTATCAATGAAATAGTCTGTGTTGGACCGTTTAGTTTTTTTGGCTAATTGTCACCATTTTTGAATACCACACCTTTTTTGCGCCATAATCAATAACTCCGGAAATTTTTCATTGGCTTTAAAAATAAGAATATCAAAAAAATCGAAACGTTCCGACTCAAATAAAAATAATAATATGTGTTGAAAAAAATCATTGTTCTATTTTCAAAAACCAGGTAGGAAATAGTCGAGACTCGAGAGCGTTTGTATGGAGAATTGACTCCTCCTGTATCGTCTTAAAAAATGGACCAGTAAAAAAGTTGAACCTCGCAGTGTGCACCCACCACAAGATCCCAGTATTGTTCTGACGTCATCAGTCACGTGAAAACTGTAACAATGCGAGAGTCGACGCCATTATAAATATTCATCCCGGAGCGGCTCGAGGGCCGTTTGGGGCGTTTTGTTCGCGACAGATGCGGGATTAGCCAGATTTACAAGATTTCACGGATTCGGGAAATTATGAAGTTTGGAGAGATATTTACATTTTACAGGGAGAACTTGTAACGTTTAGGAAGCTAAACACTGGTCTAAGATTTAAAACAATAAATAATGTAACTATTATAATATAGGCATAATCGAAGAGGATCGTGTTCAAATCATAGAGTTATTGCCGAAGTAAAATGTGTAATCACAGTGCATAGACTGCCATCTCTTGACACAGGCTTAAAACTTTTGAACCTTAGTTTTGACAATTTGGCCCATATTCTTAGCTTGATATGTGTTAAAATGTCAAATATTAATATTAGCGCCATCTATCTGAGCGTACCCCAAAGGTGTAAAGTAATGCCACCTAGGCCGCCGTACCTTTTTCTGTATGGTACTGAGGTACGTTTTTTTCTTAGATCTGTCTATACAGAGTTATATAGGTGTTTGGTATATTTTTTTGTTATACTACGTCGGTGGCAAACAAGTATACGGTCCGCCTGATGTAAAGCGGTCACCGTAACCTATGGACGCCTGCAACTCAAACAGTGTCACATGCGCGTTGCCACCCCATTAGAAACTTGTACACTCCCTTTTGCTGTGTTAAGTAATATACTTCTATTTAAATAATTTGAAAATAATTATGGAAAGCACGACACAAAGTTAATATATACGGTTAACGACTAGCTACCGGTAGTTTAAGTCCGGTATCATAGTTTCTTCAGCAGTAACTACTCGCAGTATCTATCGTGTTTGAGTAGGTACTAGGTACCTAGTGTATTACGTACAGAGGTCTAGGTAGAAGAAGCATTATCTTTTTTTAAAGTAACTCTTAAATTAATTGTGTCAATAAACAATAGGCTACTTGCCTCCTAGTCGAATCAGCTTCTTTTTAAGAACTGTCAAAACGAATTTGAACGACTTGCTAATATGGAATTAATATGAAATCGAATTGAGTGACGTCACGTTCAATTCAGTTACTTTATATATTTCTACCTGACTTATTAAATAGAAATTGGATTTAAAAATAACTTCTATCTATGTTTGTCTTATAGGTACTTATCTGTTGCTTTATTTCGTACATGGTATAAAATATTTTTCCCCTCACTAGCTCGGAAACACGTGTTTTGTCCTTTAATACCAGCGGGTAAAAACGCATTTTATCCACTAGTGGGTAAAGTAATTTGACCTTGAATAAAGTCAAATTAACTGCTTTAAAATTGATAAAAGTAGGTGAATCTAGTAATAAAGATGATTTACCACCTGGAAGCAGTGAAAAACGCATTTTTTGCGTTGTAGTTTCCTCGCTATAGTGAGGGGAAAAGTTTTGTGTTACACTCGGGTGCAAATGTATTTTACTTCTCGTGTGTTAAATAACTCGCAAGTTCAGGATTCTATTCTCGAACCACTCGCTTCGCTCGTGGTTCAACTATAGAATCCTTTCACTTGCTCGTTTTTCAATTCCACACTCGGCGTTAAAATACAACTTTGCCCCCTTGTATAACAAATAACTATTATTTTATGTACAGTCAATTAAGTTCCCTATTAAACATGTTATCTTACTACATTTCATGTTGTTTCATATTTTTCTAAAATGAGACTGTGCCTTCGGTTGGATCATTTCGATTTGTTTGTCTCTTAATCATATTTTTTTTAGAATCCATACTATTAATATTATAAATGGGAAAGTGTGTGTGTCTGTTCGTTTGTCCGTCTTTCACGGCAAAACGGAGCGACGAATCTACGTGATTTTTTAGGTGGAGATAGTTGAAGGGATGGAGAGTGACATAGGCTACTTTTTGTCTCTTTCTAACGCGAGCGAAGCCACGAAAAAGTTAGTAATCCATAGTTCTTAGTTTGCACATAAAAGATTTTTTAAAACACTAGCTTAGCAACCACACAGTTATAAAGCAAAGAATCCCATGGTTACCGTGTAACCAGAATTGGTTGCCAATTGTGGCGGGGCCAAATTAAGCGCGAGTCATTGAGCCGACACAGAGCCGCCGATGCTATGCCAGGAATTTGCTCACACGGAGCAGACAATGTTCAGTTTACCTCGCCAAAGTCATAAACGCTCACGATAATATCGTTATCGTGACTAGCTATCTCTATCGCTCTTCTGTACTGCGATAGAGCATACAGCTTTTCGAACGCCACGTAGCGTCGACATTTGTCACTTCGGCTAGGACTGTACATCCTAAATCGAGGGTGACCAGTTCAATTCTGGTTTAAGGTCCGTGGGAACTATGTGTGGACGAAGGGCATATTATACTGGTGTGTTGTTCAGTTATGTGACTTAGTGTAGCTGGTTAGAATATCACTCAGGTATTAGGGGACTGACGAGTCCAGCAGTACGGTAACCTTTTATTTAACTAACATAACTTTATAACACTTTAAGTTCTCGCGCTTTGTACACATATTTAAAGTCACACACAGGTCGAACGCGATTAATTAACATTATTTTTACCTTTTTTCCCAACGTTTCGGCCAGGTTGCACTGGCCGTGGTCGCGGAAGACTGACGTCCCAGCAAAATGTTAATTATAATGTTAATTAATCGCGTTCGACCTGTGTGTGACTTTAAATATGTGTAACATAACTTTATTAAAAATATACATATAGGTACTTACATACCTACTAGACTTATATTGACCGGGATATAGACCGTGATTACATAGAGAGCTCGACAAAAATCAAAAAGATAATCCCGGTTAATACGTCTAATGAAAATAACCGTGAATCATTCAAAACTCTTATATACCTAATACTATTTAAGTGTATTTTGTGACATGGGCAATGAATTAAACTGTAGGCTATACTGTAGACTCGCTAAACTTACCTTCATTTTGTTCAGCGGCTTTTCAAAATAACTTACAGTTATCGGCCACTTTTTAAACTGTCTAACGCCGTGGCTTGCGTGGGCGACGGTCGCGCGATGGTCGCGCGACGGCGATGCGACGCATACGAAATCAAACCTTATCGATATGGAAGTATGAGACGCGACGGCGACGATCGCGCGACGGTCGCGCGACCGTCGCCCACGCAAGACACGGCGTAAGACGCAATGTATTGCGAATTTTATTGCAGTTGCCCTGTAGACCTGATAAAATTCGCAATACATTCCGACATAAAATAGTACATTTCGATACAAGTGCGAAAAAGAGGAAGTTCAAAACGAGTGGCGAAAAAATAAAAATTTAAATCGACACGAGGTACGAATTCCCTTTTCGCACGTGTATCGAACGACGTTTTTCAGTAGGTACAGATAGACCTCCGAAGTTTCGACCTGCCATATACTTAATGGACCACTTCTCACACTAGTGCGTAAAAAAAACACCATCTGTACTGAAATAGTACATTACGATACAAGTGCGTAAAAAAGGAAGTTCGAAACGAGTGGCGATAAATTAAAACACGACCGAAGGGAGTGTTTTAAATCGACACGAGTTACGAATTTCCTTTTCGCACGTGTATCGTACGACGTTTTTCAGTACAGATGAGCCTCCGAAGTTTCGACCTGGCATATCATGAACCACTTCTCGCACTAGTGCGTAAAAAAAACACCATCTGTACTGAAAAAATAATTAAGGATGGTAAAAATAAAAAGTCGTATTTAAAAGTCGGTGAAAAAAATATTCGTCAATAAAATTATTACTTTTATAAATATGAACTCAAAGAATTCATTTAAAGTCACACAAAATATCTCCATCTTATGATAAGATTCTGATCTCTGTATAAAGTTGATGAAGTCATGCAAGTTTTCAAAATATAACATCAATTTCATCATTTACATAAATACTTATTGAGATGTAAATATATGTACAAAATAAACAACTAATCAATAGCCCTGTGTACGTGACTGTACCCGACATACTCCTAAGCCTCGGTGGATATATTTGATTAACCTGACTAGACAGCCTCCATTGATTTACCGTTTGGCATCTCCTTTAATCCTATGCCATCGGTTTGTATAAGTTAAACTGATGAGGACATTTATAAGTATAAGGTGAACACTGAACACATAGACAAAATACCTTTTAAAAAAAATGACGCCCAGCGAACTTGCGAACATAATTACATATAATATTTACCAAGCAGCCAAAATTAAAATAAAAAAAAACAGGTTCATAATACTATTAAATAAAACTGCTATTCGATCCTCTATAAAAATAAAATCTTCCGCCGAGCAGACCAGTTTTTTGAGAAATTGATTTCAAAGCATAATTATACCTACGTTCATTATCCTCCTTGCGTTATCCCGGCATTTGCCACGGCTCATGGGAGCCTGGGGTCCGCTTTGACAACTAATCCCAAGATTTGGCGTAGGCACTAGTTTTACGAAAGCTACTGCCATCTGACCTTCCAACTTGACCTCATTGGAATTAGTCCGGTTTCCTCACGATGTTTTCCTTCACCGAAAAGCGACTGGCAAATTTCAAATGACATTTCACACATAAGTTCCGAAAAACTCATGGTGCGAACGAAAGTCGCACGCACTTACCGCTAGGCTACCAGTGGCCCGTTTCTCGAAAGGTACAAGCCTTGTATTACAAGTGTGTTTCCATGACAACCCATACGATTTGACAGTTCGCGCACTTGTAATACAAGGCTTGTACCTTTCGAGAAACGGGCCCCAGCGCTTACCTTTTACGAACTATAAAAAAGTGAGTAAAGCGAAAGTGGTTTGTCAGAATCGCAACAAATGGAAATTCGTGATCTCTGCCAACCATGGCGTGAATATTACACACACTTAAATTTTTAACACAATTTTCCTCATAATTAGCGGCCATCAAGCCCCGCCGGCGCTGGTAGCTCAAAGTATCGATAATCCGTGTCAGAGGCCGATCTGCCGGCCGTTAGCGACGCATTATTCACCGACACGCTGCACCACCCTACACCCTTTATCGCTGCACCCGATGCACCCAAACACACCCCACCCAAGCGATACTCGACCTACCCACCAATTTATTAGAAACAATTCAAAACAGACGCGAGTAAACGTTAAACTAATCCATGCCAATATATTCTCTATTTCACAATGAATAAAAATTAATTCCACTTTAAATTCGCCGATTTACGCACAGATTTGTACGTTCAGAAACTAAATCGCGCTTTTGAACTTTATCCTGAATATTATACAATCTATTTTCAATTGGGCCTGTTTCGTGGAATCATAGATTAAATATAAGAAGATCATAACATCCCATACATTTAAATGCGACCTAAGAACGCGCATACACTACACCACACATAGATGGCGCCATAAAAAATGCTTTGTTGCCATCGATTATTTGTAGATTGGCGTTAAATGTCACTTTCGAGCCATAAATCTATGTCAAAAGTGACAACGCCATCTACAATTATAATCGAAAGCTACAAGTCATTTTTTTGTGGCGCCATCTATGTGTGGTGTAGTGTATGCGCGTTCTTAGGCAGTCGCATTTTAATGTATGGGATGGTATGGTCTTCTTATATTGAATCTATGGTGGAATCGAGTTGTATGCAATTGTGTGCGTGGCCTGCGGATGTGGGCCCACCGTTTATGCCATTGTATAGGCACAGTTGCATTCGACAATTAATTATTTGTAAACAATACTGGGTTGCGATTTACGGGTGATATTCGGAATTCACGACGATCGTGCCTCGTCATAAATAGCTTACTGTCCGTTCCGATTTACGTACTTTGTTAGGTAATGAACGAGTCAATATGCATTGTTGATATTTTGTGAAATATTTATTACAATGAGAACTCGATAAAAATAATAAATTGAAATAGATATCATACACGAAAGAAAAAATACTTTTAATAGGGTATTTCTTATTTCGCCTAAGCAGGTCTACGTCACTCGCTCGCGGTCGCGCGTATAATACTTACCTCCACGCTAGCCGTTCATTCTAATGAACAAGTATAGTGGCCGAGGGGCGTCGTGCCTGCCTGTGTAGTCGCGGTCACGTACCTACTATTCTTCTGAGTTTTTAGTAGTAACTTATTAGTATTATTTAGTTAGATAAAGCCTAGGTATTTGTAGTTTTGCGGCCAAGTGAAGGATAGGTATGTTACGTTTAATAACTTAATTATTTTTTTTATAATCTTTATTAATAACCTGCGGCCTATGAATCTTTTTACATATTGCGTTAAGGCATTGACATAAGCTTATTTATAAAACACAAAGCATTTTTTTTTTTGTAGGTTTGAATAATCGCTACCTAACGTTTTAAATTTGGTACTATGTAGGTATATGTTTTTTTAGTGGAGCAGCGCGAAAAATTGGATGTAAAATAAATGTAATGATTTATTTTAATCATTTTAATTCACGTTGCTCATTAAATATTGATATAGAGTTGCTTCCGTGAAGCCCGTTGCATTTTTGGTAATACGTTAATAAATTTGACTGTAAAAATTAAATCAGCGGTCTTATTTTATTTTACATTTTATACTACATTAATATACCATGCGTTATGCAAAGAAATGTAATTTGCAATAAAAACTATGCTATGATTAATTTTAGGAATTATTTTTAAAGCGTATTTACAAAATGCAACGAAAAGCAGATTAATATAATATGTATGTAGTAGGTATAGTGGGTAAGTAGTTTTTGCACATTGTAACGATGTGATGGGTTCGAAACGTTGAGATGTGAACAATACATTACTTAATGTAATTCATTTTTTTTCTGCGATTTCAGCATTGGTCCCATAATAAAAGTTGTTCATTGTGACCGTAAAAGTTGTTCATTATAACCTCAAAAAGTCACTTTGCCTTCCAGATTCCTTATTTCTATTGGAAGATTATTATAAACGAGAATACACATATTATACACATTTCGTTTGTAAATTGCAGTATAAAGCTGTGTAAAATACTCATGTAACATAGAAGTGCGTATTGAAAGGCAAAAAACGGATATTTAGAGATGCTGCGTGATGGAGCAGAATGGTTCCGCTCGGCCGAGCGCGAAGATACCGCGATAGTTCGCTCCACTACACCATTGTAGTGCGGGGGATAGTTCAATCTACAATATAGCTAGTAGCTAACTTTATAAAGTAGTTTGAAGTGATAAGATTATTCCACTGATCAATGAACTTGATGAATATCCAGTTGCTGAAGTTAATGTATAAAACCATATAAACCTCCTTTCCTCTCATTTATAAGTTATAAGTTTCAAGTGAGCTTAGTAAGAACCAAGAACGATTTAATACTTAACTGACAAAGCCCATAAAAAAACGTACCCCTGAAATATATGGGCCGTTTGACTTAAAACTAGATGGCGCTGTTTCGCATCCTGAAAGTGGCCAAAGTCATATATATTTTCCCCAAATATTTTTGCGTGTTTTTATTTTTTATAAGAATAAATGACATATTTCTTTATTCTAAAATCATGATATCACGTCAATACACATTTTGAAATAAATACATTTGTAAGCATCATCAGTGTAGTTATGAATTATGATAGTATTTAATAGGTGGCGCTAAAAAATCCTATATAAATAATCCTTGGTAGGAACACACTGACGAATTATATAATAATTGATGACATGATTTTTCTGTTAAAAGGTCTCTAGGAAGTAGGATAACCTGGCCAAACATTTATCACATTAAAATAAAATAAACGTTACATTTCAGAATCAAATGATATTTTAAACGTCGCCCCTAAGCTTGTCAGCATCCCTAAAACACAAAGAATCACCGTCTTTCATCATTCAAACACAATTGCCCCATAAAAGCGCATTTCGCCGACAGTGAAAAACGACACTCATCATTTCAACACCATTTTTATGGGCACAATTTCTTTCGCATAAAAATGGAATCGTCTTTATAAAAACATCGCGTCGATTGTCATTCATGACGGCGGCGTGCGTATTTGTCACCCGGCATGTCGGATCGCGTTCCAAATATAAAAATGCAATTTTAAACAAAATCCCGCCGAATTCGAAATCGGAACCCCACACACAATAAAAAGAGGTGCGTGAAACGGAACGGCACGCTCTGCTGAGTTTTTCGGCCGCATATTTTGACTTTTGGCGGTCGTATCGCTGATAGATACGTGACAGAAATGATTGTTCCGTGTTGGTATACGTCTCTCAACGTCGTCTGCCGGCATCGGCAGAGGGTTTTCAGCTGTACCGGGAGTAATGAATGGGTTATCAATGTTATCATAATATTCATAACACCATGTAGAACTTATAATTGTATTTATTGGATGTTGAGCACCAATTAGGTCAAAGACATCCGTAGAATGAAATAACAACAAAATTTAAATTTTGAAAAAACCCCTACCGCGACATAGTTGTCCGATTTTCATGAAACATGGTTAAGAACACTCCCGACTAACTCAGCTTTCAAACAAAAAAAAAATCTAAATCGATTCATCCGTTTGGGAGCTACGATGCCACAGACAGACAGACAGACAGACAAGCAGACAAACAGACAGACAGACACGTCAAACTTATAACACCCCGTCGTTTTTGCGTCGGGGGTTAAAAAGAAACAATAAACGTTGCAAGTTTGCAGCAAACAAGCTGAAAATAAAGATTAACCAAAATAATAATATAGTTCTTAAAACATTTTTATATTTCATACTGTTTCTTCGTGTAAGTACTGCATTAGCTTGCAGACTCTAAATCGCATTATATATTAATTTTCAGTAAAGATGGTGTTTTTTACGCACTAGTGCGAGAAGTGGTTCATTATATGCCAGGTCGAAACTTCGGAGGCTCATCTGTACTGAAAAACGTCGTACATACCTACACGTGCAAAAAAGGAAATTCGTAACTCGTGTCGATTTAAAACACTCCCTTCGGTCGGTTTTAATTTATCGCCGCTCGTTTCGAACTTTTTTTTTCGCACTTGTATTGTAATGTACTATTCTTGCTTATGAATGACTAATCTATTTTACAACCCCCGAAACAAACCAAACGAATTATAACAATGCCTCACCCGCTTTCCTGAGCTTTAAAACCAACCCCCAGTAGCATCTAAACTAAACAAACAGCAATAAAAAGTGTTCGCAGTAGATTTTCATACGAGCCCCAATGCAAATGATATCGTCTAGTATGAAAAAAATATTATGTCCTAACTACGACCTCAAAATTCAGGATGAATTAGATGATTAGTAGAACATGTAACATAAAAACAAGAGAGCTTATAATGCATATTTTATTTATTCAAAACATAAATTAACAATTTTCCTCACTAGTAAACAAAAAAACATAATTTCACCAAATGTAACACTCGCAAAAATGTTCGTCTTCAGCGTAGCCGATGCAGAAAAGAACAACTACCACTTGGTGGCGTCACCTTTTGCATCTAAAACGGCCTTAATTCTGAGCGGCATTGTATCTACCAACGTCTATACTCCTCAGGGGTTATTCCATTCCAGACACCCACAAGTTTCTCCTTAAAATCAGCTTTGGATTTAGAAGGATCTTTTCGCAACTTTTTCTTCATTTACCACTACAAAGTTTTTATGGGAGACAAGTCTGGACTGCTGGATGGCCATGATATGGTAGGAATTTGTTTTTGTTTCAGCCACTCCATCGTTGTCTTGCCAGTATGACATAAGGCACCATCTTGTTGAAAAGTAAATCCATTTATATACTTAAACTTTCTTATAGACGGTAGTGAACTCTATTCCAAGATGCTTTTGTATTTCTCTGCATTGACGGTTCCATCTATAAATTGCAGACATCCCACACCCTGTGCCGACATACAGCCCCAAATCATTTAAAGATGCTGGAAACTACACCTTGCGTTCAAGACAGTCTTTGTGAAATGCATCTCCTTTTTCTTGAATGACTTTACTTCGTTCATCGCCAACTATGACCTCAAATTTGGATTTGTCGCTCCATATTATTTTTCGCCACTGATCGGCAGTCCAGTTTCTGTACTTTTGTGCAAATTTCAACCTGTTAGTTTTCTGCTTTTGAGTAAGTAATGGTTTCTGTTTAGCGGTGTGAAAACCGAAGCCCATTATTTTCATTGCTGTCTTTCAAGTATCGACTGAAATGTTTGTTTTGATCGCGTCATGCCATAGTTAGATAAGTTCTCCTGCTCTTGCATGACGATTTTTCCTGATAATGCTCCTCAAAATCCTGTTTTCTCTTTGGCAGTTATTCTTCGACGGCCAGATTTATTTAAACAGGAGACGGTTCCGTGTTTTAGTTGATGCTGGATGATTGTATGCGCCGTAGATCTTGGCAAAAAAAGGTCTTTGGATATTTTGGAACGTAGATTTGCCGCTATTGTTACTGGAAATTATAATTTTCCTCACTGATTCAGGCACCGACTTACCTCTTGCTATTTTGGTATAAAAATGTTGTAGAATAATTATATTTTTTACAGAATTTACCTTTTTATGTAGCCGTATATCATATCAGACGACTTATAATATTATTAATTCAATTTAAAATATTATTGTATAATATAAATCTTACTAAACTATTTTTATTTAAAATAGACGACCTATTATGCCTCAAATATGAACTAGGCGTATTTTTTTGCTTTAGATATGTTATTTTTATGATATGATTATATTAAAACATATAACATTAGGGCATTTTGTACGGCGCAAGATTAAACTAGTTTTAATGGCTTAGTGTGTCGTGTATTCCATTTATCATCAAAGTCAATCTGGGTTTAAACACCAGTTTCGGAAATAAATATCGCACGTTGAAGTGTGACTAGACGATATCATTTGCATTGGGGCTCGTACATGAACGCTGCTTGGCATTCGCCGCGAGAGCTGTTAAACTACGCGCCAATAAAACTGAGACTGGCGGGGTTGTGTGACGTCACTTCGCTTTCATATCACGACCTGAGATGATGCTGGCGATACCAACATTGTCAGTAGGGATGTTACACAGCTTTACTTCCTTATTAGTAAACGGGGTTATCCTCATCTGGCAGAATAATTTTGGTCAGAAACACACTTCGCATAACATGTTTTGCAGAAAAACATTTGGTCGATTGGTAATTTTGCAGAAAACTTAGTTGGCATTATTACTACTACGCATATGACACATTTGGCAGAATATTGTTTCACAGAACATTACTTTGGTCGACTTTGGTTTTGCATAATTTTATTTACCATAATAATCGTATAGCATATATACTATTACAAGATCAGAATTACGACACGCTATCGAAAAGGAAATACTGTCTCAGAGCCCCCGTTAGGTACGACGACGAGCGAAGCGAGGAGGAGTGTTAGGTATCTTGCATCACCAACACATCTGACTCGCTATCAAAAAGCAAATTGCAACTTTATGCCGCCTAAATATTACACACAAATATTACTTATCTGCGAAAGTACTATTCGACAAGAAGACTATTACGCTCATCAACATTATGCCAAAGTACGATTCGGTGTTATAAAAATCTGCGAAATGATTTATGCCAAAGCATATTTTGCGTAAGGTATTTCCGCCAAACGTGTCTGCATGGAACTATTATGCAAATCAAAAGTATGCGAAATAAAATTCTGCAAGATAAAAGTGAACCTAGTAAACGTTTATGAATGAGAGGGTTCAACATTGCACTATTGATTTTGTACTCGTGCGTTGCACGTTGCGGTGGTTAAGAATTTTACCACCCCTTTTCCTTCCTCGGGTGTCGTTGAAGTCGACAGTGGGATATCGGTTCAGTTGTAGTGTCGGCCAATTTTCGTTTTCTTCAAACCCTTTCAAAACTTCATGTGCTCTGCCCGCCGCCCTTTGCTTTCCCTTTAAATAAATAAATATTATAGGACATTTTTTACACAGATTGACTGAGCCCCCTGGTAAGCTCAAGAAGGCTTGTATTGTGGGTACTCAGACAACGATATATATAATATACAAATACATAGAAAACATCCATGACTCAGTAACAAATATCTGTGCTCATCACACAAATAAATGCCCTTACCGGGATTCGAACCCGAGACCGCGGCTTAGCAGGCAGGGTAACCCGCTAGGCCAGACCGGTCGTCCTTTTATTAGGTACTAATATCTGGGCAACCGAGCTTCGCTCGGTTCTGTTTCGTATCCTTGACATGTGTCGCCATCTAGTTCAAAAATACCTACATCGAGCGAAAGAATTCTCAGCCTTAACAACACAACTACTCCACACGAGATGGCGCGCATTTCGCCACAAAAACTCAAATAGTGTATTTTCTATTCGTTTTAGCCTTGACCTGTGTCGCCATCTAGTGTTTGCAATAAATAGTACTTACATCGACCGAAAGAATTCTGTCTTAACAGTACAACTACTGCACACGAGATGGCGCGCGAAGAAAAACGCATGAAAACTCGAAAATTCGCGTTTTCCGGGACCTAAGGATAAGTTAGACCGATTTTTCACCCCCAAAAACCCCCACATAACAAATTTCTGCGAAATCGTTAGAGCGGTTTCCGAGATCGTCAGTGTAAATAAATAAATATATAAATAAATAAATAAATAAATAAATATACAAGAATTGCTCGTTTAAAAGTATAAGATTAGCAAATATGTCATGTCTCCTAGCAGATGCAGTTCGTTTTGCAACTTCTTGTTCTCTCGTGCTGGTAAAGAAATAGTGTCATTAAAGTAGGTACAATTACATTTATGTGTTTCGCCACCATCTCCTCCTTTTAAATTTTATAAATCGACATATTTTTAAATTAAAGGAAAAATGGAAAAATTCACACCTCCGGCAGGACTCGAACCTGCGACCTTTGGCCTTGCCGGGGCCATCGCGCTTACCAACTGCGCCACGGAGGCCTGCTGGATGTGTGCGAATTTATCCATGCCTTCCATCAATTCTCAACCGCCTTAGGGTGGCGTTATAGCAAAATCTACCCGTAAGAATAGATCTTAAGATTAGATTCTTTTTTTTTTATAAATCGAATTTTGTCAGCGGGAAGCCGCTTCTCTCGCATTAGAAAGAGACAAAAAGTAGCCTATGTCATTATCCATTCCTTCAACTATCTCCATTTAAAAAATCACGTCAATTCGTCGCTCTGTTTTGCCGTGAAAGACGGACAAACAAACAGACACATACACTTTCCCATTTATAATATTAGTAAGGATTGAACACGACTGATCTATACCACTAGATTCTCATCTCTTATCTTAGCTCGTAATTCAATTAAAATAACTTTTTGCCGGTTTATGCAGCTTTCCCTGTAAAAAGTTCAAAAACGTGTCTTTAATTTTAATTTGTGAAAGATAAAAATTCAGATAGGTACATCGTTTTCAGCTAAATTTAAATAATTGTAAATAAAATATCGACATCGCCAACTCTACACACATGACACACATCCCTTAAGTATTGTTCGTTGTGCTCCGTAGACACCGCACCTGACACCATTATACCATTATAATATTTGGCTGCTCCACCCTACTAGCCAAAGTCACATTCGCTTACGTTTCGAAATCGTTTCGTAGCTACCTCTCCCTCTTCTGTAGTCGCGCTACAGAGACAGACTGCGTTTCGATCGGCCCTTAGGTCGCAGTAGACATGCGTAAAATGTGTCACCGAAAAGAAGAGTGATATCTATCATTCGTACACTGTGAAGTACTATACTCTTTTAGTTCACTATAGATCTATTAAGGTGGCGCTAAAAAATCGAGGTCCGATTCTTAGTATGATAAAAGACATAAGTATAACTCCGTATAGACAGACAAAGTCTATGAAAAAAGCGTACCTCAGTACCATACAGAAAAAGGTACGGTGGCCTAGATGGCATTACACCTTTGGGGTTCGCTCAGCTAGATGGCGCTAATATTAATTTTAACACATATCGAGCTAAGAATATGGACCAAATTGTCAAAACTGAAGTTCAAAAGTTCTAAGCCTGTGTCAAGAGATGACAGTCTATATTCACTGTGATTACACATTTTGCTTCGACAGTAACTCTCTATAATACTCGATCGTCTTTGGTATGAAGATTTTAAATCCTATATAAATCATCCTTTGATTTGCGCCCTACTCATGTCTATAATAGACGGCTCGGAATTAAGTTTTAGACCTTGTATGAAAAACAAAAGTCTTTCATTTCAATGACAATTTCAGATAGATTGGAACGTTATTGCGTAACTACGTCCATTTATCACGTATCGTCAACTAATGTCACCTCGGCTAGGTACCTTGATGTCTTGCCGACGCACTGAATACAAAACATAGCGCTACTCATACCGGTATCTGATCGAAATTCTGTGTCAAATTTATTGGTGATTGTATTCGTATTTGACAAGAGTGGTTTTGTAATGCGACTTTTTTATTGCGTGGGGTTGGGTTAAGCGGTTTTTAAAATTTGAACAGGCAAAGGTACGAGGGTTGACCTGAGCAAATATTTTCTAGTTCTAATAATACATGTACCTAACACAAAAAGTATTAAAAAGATGAATTGTTTTATTTTATAGACACTACGTTAAAACGAATGTAGTGACACGGATTAAGGGCCAGTTGCATCAACCACATTTGACAGACACATCATCGTCACGCAGCAGATGTCTATGGAACTTCCCATACAATAAAATTTAACGGACGATTTAACAACGGTTACAGACGGTTTGATGTAACCGGCCCTTAGACCTGATTTAAAAGTTACTATTACGAGTAACATAATTGTGAAAGTTTATTTTAGAATTATTAGGAAATTATTCATCTCCTCGTACTTACTTGACGATCGTAATATGAATTCTTGTAGATTGACATGCAATCTATACTGTAATTTGTATTATGAAATAAATGAATATCTAATCTAATAGCAAATAAGTCTAAAAAATACAAACCCGCTTTATAAAAGAGTAGCTTTTGTCCGCGGCTTTGCTCGCGCTAGAAAGAGAAAAAAATAGCCTATAACACTTTCCATCCCTTCAACTATCTCCACCTAAAAATCACGTCAATTCCTCATTAAGAACAAATTAAATTACTTTCATAGAAAATATTTTAAATATTTAATGTTTAAAACAGACACACACTTTCCCATTTATAATGTATGGATGTATGTACATGTACAATGTACGTAATACATATGTATCTTCCGTAAGTTGCTATTGAATCGCTATTATGCCTAATATAACTAAATAACGTTTTATTAAACCATTTTGTGGCAATGACAAATAGTTATCTACCTTGACGTGTACCTTGTTTTAACAAGATTACTTTAATGAATTGCCACACACGTCAGAATTAATCATTTCAGTGTACCCAAATAATGATTAGCTAAAATGTGGGCCCGCATATGAAACGGCAATTAGGGGTGAAAAATGATCATTACGGCGTTCATAATTAAAAGGGGCCCGTGTAGTGCAGGTTTGATTAATACTGCCCTGACAGTTGACAGTGCTACCGGGTGCGACGAATGTTATCATTAAATTTGAAGGTGGACAATGAAAAGCATAATAATGGTAAGTTTTTCTTGAGACCGCGATGAAAACCTTTTTTTTATAGCGAACAGACACACATTTTAGTGTGATTAGTGGAATCTTGAGCGTTGCGAGGGTTTCAAGGCACGAAGGTTAAACAAACTTTGCCACCGAGTGAAACACAAAATTTTACGAACGAACAAACTACTAACTATAAAACGTGAAACTAAATCAAATCTATCAATTTATTCAATATTTATGATTCTAAATCATAATTTATAGGTAAATTCTACCAGCCAGCTCAAGATATCAAGTTAAAATTTGTATGAAATTACATTGCACTTTTGTGTATAAAATGCAATTTTGCTATCTGATGTTTTCAAATAGCAAAGTACCTGCCTTTACCAGTTGGTGTGGTGAACAAATATTTAAAAACATGTTCGCAATTTCAGCTTAAGTAAACTAAACTTAATTAAAATTCATAATATAACACACAATAAACAAAACATAACACTGAGCCTAACCCTTGAAATGGATATGGCTAATCCGTATCAGTCAGTTTAAATCGCAGCGGCGGCGAAAGTGTCAACTTGTAATCTTTGTAATTAAGTGAATGCCAGGCGGGCTTAAGGCTGACACAGTATACTCTATCAGTATACCGACTCAAATGTTACAACATTGTAGGCATGTAAATAAACTGTAAATAATGCGCCTTAAATATTTTATTACACTCGTTACTACTGACATCACTTGAAGAAATGAAGATAAGTACTTAAAATAAATTCGATAATGGAACTTTGTTCAGAATGTTCGAATCTGTACGCTTGTTTGTGGCTGTCGATGCTACACGCTATCTACTGGCAGTTGTACAAACATCACGATTTTTAATTATAATATAAAAATATTTGTCATAATAAAGAAAAAGCCTAACGCGTGCGGTGGCCGAGCCGGCAATCGAACCCGGGTCAAAACCTCAAGACCCTACTGGGTCTTATAAATCGTCCCTACTTTTAAAAAATCTCGTATCTCACGCTGTTACTCAAAGTTAAAACGCAGTAAGTCTATATGCATTCCATACATACTTACTAGTACCAGGGGCGGCTCACTCCGCGATTCTATCGCCGCGCTACAAGTACATGCTGGCGGCCGCGAGCTCGCGGCCTACTCAGGGGTGGCGCGCGTTCTCACGGAACGCACGTTCGCACTTTCTATTGTTACATTACGTAGTGAGTTTTTTTCAAGGTTCATATGCGGTGTCCACATGTGGAATGGCTAATAATGCTTAGTTAAATAGACATCATGAATAAAATAGGACAATCTTACACTGATCTTATTGATTAAGTCCCACAGAAAAGTTCAATAAGGCTTTTGATGCTGAAGGCTGTAACAAAAATATATAAATACTGTATATATACCTAGAAAGTACCCAAGACTTGAATATATAGTATAACTATTTATCTGAGAATTAATGCGTTTTAAACCATAGGCAACCCTATCCTCCGACGCTGCGCACGTGCGGCTCGTTTCTTTGTTAGAATTTTGTAGGCATTTAAAAAGGCGGCATTTCGTGAACATCAAAGCAGTGGGCCTTCTGTACTTGTACTATTATATATTCTGTGCTAGTACTAGTAGTACTTAGTTTCGTTTTCTTTCAACCCCTTATTTGCCAAGAGTGTCACTGAAGCTTCAGTAGTTTCATGTGTTCTGCCTACCCCTTTATGGGATACAGGCGTGATTGTATGTATTGTATGTATGTATGTACATACTTACTACAATTTTCTTTTCATTGACAGACGGAGATACAAGTTTTTTTAAAGTAGTGACGAAATATAGCATGACCTAACCACAAAATTTAAATTTTGAAAAAAAAAAAAACCGACATAAATAGTAGACCGAATTCCACCAAACATGGCTAAGAACTTGCGCGGCTAACGTCATAACCACTAGGCCACCTTACCGCTCCCACCGGGACTAAAATTTTATTTGTTTCCTCGTCAGCCACTATTTTAATCTGCACGGGAAGCATGGTCGCACGATAGACGATAAAATAGCAGGCCGTCCTTATCGCACTATTTGTAGGTGCTATTTTATCGTCTATCGCGCGACCATGCTTCCCGTGCTGGAGTCATTTTCTTGCACAACCAAACTACAATGCACCCAATCACAATACAAACTCACCTCAAGCAACTCGAACAAAATCAGCATATTTGCGCTCGAGACGCGACGTAAGTTAATTCCACTAAATGAATTATTCCTTCCCAAGGTGGCGCCCTCTATTGACGGAGTAAACTTCGCTAAATAGTTTCGTTCCTTATTGTTGAACTGTCGCGTAAGTTGAATGTTATCACAATGTGTCGGCAGACACAATAGTTCGCCATTTTGACGTTGCCGTACGTCTAATGCTTGTGATGGTGACGATTTCTATGATAGGTAAGTTAGTATTGATCGAAGCTACTGTATTGTTATGGTTAAGTGATTTAGGGTTGTTAAGAATGTGTTAGTTAAATTATAACATTTATCTACATTATAATATGTAGGCTACTTACCTCCTAGTCAAATTAGCTTCTTTTTAAGAACTGTCAAAACGAATTTGAACGACTTGCTAATATGAAATCGAATTGTGTGACGTCACGGTCAACTGACTTACTTTATATATTTCTACCTGACTTATTAAATAGAAATTGTATTTAAAAATTACTTCTGCCTATGTTTTTCTTATAATTATCTGATGCTTTATTTCGTGCATGTTATATTTTATTTGTAACCCCGGCGCAAAAACGACAAGTTTGACGTGTCTGTCTGTCTGTGTGTGTGTCTGTCTGTGGTATCGTAGCTCCCGAACGGATGAACCGATTTAGATTTAGTTTTTTTTGTCTGAAAGCTGAGTTAGTCGGGAGTGTTCCTAGCCATGTTTCATGAAAATCGGTCTACTACGTCGCTGTCGGGGTTTTTTTTTTTTTTTTTAATTTTTAACTACAGTCAAGTTCCCTATTATGGCAATTTTCGGGTCCGCAACGTGCATGTAGTAAAAATTAACATTTTACACCGCCAAGCCGTATCATGATAATATTAATACAAAATCTAGGTTCTACTGCACCCTGCACGCTGCACGCATTTGCATATTAATTGAGTATTCCGATTTAAGGAGCGGCGGATCCGAATGTTAAGTAAGTATAACATCGTACGAGAGCACCGGGGATTATGGAGATGGCCTGGGTACCTGGGTTTCTAGACAATATCACAATCGCTTACGCTAAGCATATAGTTCTAGTTGCTAGCTCTTCGCTCTTCTATAGTGGCGTGACAGAGCCAGACTACGTTTTGATTGGACAGCTGGCCGTTGAGATGCAGACACCTTTACGATAGTTGCGACGTTTCCTATTTAAAAGCTCGGCCACACATGCGCGTTTTGATAGCGTAGGCGGAGCGGTAGCGGAGCGTTAGCGGAGCGCAACGACAGCGGTGCGCGGAACGAACGCTGGCGTTGCGCCCAGCGGACGCCGGCGGGAACTAACGAGCGCGGATTGCGAGCGGAATGCCCGCGGATTGCGAGCGTTCGCAAAAACGCTTTATGTATGGCGGAGGCTTTAAGTAGTAGTAGTAATCACTTAATTGTGTACAACAGTTTATATACAATTTGTAGGAATAGAGATACAAAGGCGAGCTTATCCCTATAAGGGGTCTCTTTAAGCTAGGAACAAACTACAGGACGCGTTCGTGGACGTGCGTCCATTGCCGCAATCTGGATAATGAATATACACTGAATTGTGCAAACTATCGAACGTAAGCCGTGGACGTGGCCTTGAGCGCACGGACGTCCAGACGTCATCTATCGCGATAGACGTTTTAAGACTGATCACACTTATCAGTCGAGGTCATAAGCCGCGTCCGTGTGACGCGTCCCATAATTTGTTCCTAGCTTTATACATACGCACATACAATCATGCCTGTATCCCATAAAGGGGTAGGCAGAGGACATGAAACTACTCAAGTCTCACTCAAGTGCCACTCTTGGCAATTAAGGGGTTGAAAAAAAACGAAATTGTGACATTGAAGTGATAGGATACCAGCCTTAAAAAAAGTTATTTAAAATAGCTTTACTCTTACGCCGTGTCTTGCGTGGGCGACGGTCGCGCGACCGTCGCCGTCGCGTCTCATGCTTTCATATCGATAAGGTTTGATTTCGTATGCGTCGCATCGCGGTCGCGCGACCATCGCGCGACCGTCGCCCACGCAAGCCACGGCGTTAGTTATGTGTATGGATCTGTAGCTGGATAGCCTTCTTTAAAAACTAATTTTAATTTTTGGCTGCTAACCGAAGTACTTATCAAAATCTTATCAGGATTTACCTTATAGTTTTATGGCTGTGACATACAAACAGGTAGACAGACAGACAGAGACGACAAAATTATAAGAGTTCCATTTTAAAAAAGGTGTATTGTTTTCAGCGTTCATGTTTTTATACAGTTACCAAAGTACAATGAAACTAGTGTTTTAATTTGACCTTCTTATCACTAAAAGATACTAAAATAAACTCCTTCGAGCCGGATTTGAACCAGCGACCTATGGATGACAGTTAACCAGCTACAGACCACCGCTCTACCAACTGAGCTATCGAAGGTACACACTTGTGGACGAAATGAGAATATACAATCGCTTTACTTATTATATAACGTAAGAATTGACTTCACTAATACGTCACTGTAATTTGTACAATCAGCAACAAAGATATGTATACAGCCAAAGTGCCCAAAATATGTATATAGGATTTTTTTTCCTGCACGGGAAGCATGGTCGCGCGATAGACGATAAAATATCAGGCCGTCCCTATCGCACTTACAAATAGTGCGATAGGGACGGCCTGCTATTTTATCGTCTATCGCGCGACCATGCTTCCCGTGCTGTACATTAAGGTAGTTCTTGGCACTTTAGCTATATTTTCTGTCTAAATCATTAGAATGTATGTGCCCCAGTTTAAAGTGTAACATATTTTGCAACTTTCACTGTAGTGCTGCGGTGCAAGGCACCGTTGCACATAGGGGTATTTCACTAAAATAGCTGGCCATTAGTCGATGTCAATAAGTAAAAATATAAATAGGTACATTAAAACAGCATATTTGAATTGACACAATAGAACTACCTACTTATAGAAATGTATTTAAATAATTTTGGCCAGCTTTTTTAGTGAAATACTGCGTTGCCTTATAAAGAGTTTGTTACTGCACTAATACTGCATTATCTATGCTCTTATTTGAACTTTAAGATTGTACTAATTAGTACAATATTATTAATAATATTCGGTCTCGATAATACAATACATGTCGGTCTCGATTATATTAATGCCTAAGTTTTTTACATCACGTTTGACACTTATCTATCCGATTTTTTTTATAACTATGACGGTGGCAAACAAGCATACGGTCCGCCTGGTGGAAAGCGGTCACCGTAGCCTATGGACGTCTGCAACTCAAGGAGTGTCATATGCGCGTTGCCAACCCATTAGAAACCTGTACCTACACTCCCTTTTGATATGTTAAGTACACAGCGTACAAGTTCTAAGCAGGGAACGGGTTGACAAAAGACGGAACAAATTAGATCCGTAGGTCCTCCCATCAGCACACCGCACCCTCGTTGAGCTCTGGCAGCCTTGCTCACCAGCAGGAACACATCACTTCTATGAGTAGGGTCTAGTGCTATTTGGCTGCGGTCTTCTGTAAGATATACATACATACATATAATCACGCCTGTATCCCATAAAGGGGTAGGCAGAGCACATGAACTACTAAGTTTCAGTGCCACTCTGTAACCAATCACACTCACTCACTGATCACTCTGTGTTCTGTAAGATATGTGTTATTGATATAGATTGTTTCTTATCAATTCTCCTGGTCGGTAATAAGGCTCAATTTCGACTAGCAAAAAAGTGAAAGTACCTAAGTTGATATACTTATCAACATGAGAAGCAAAATTTGGCACATTCATTTGCACCTTCGATAGCTCAGTTGGTAGAGCGGTGGACTGTAGCTGGATAACTGTCATCCATAGGTCGCTGGTTCAAATCCGGCTCGAAGGATCCTTTTTTTTAAACTGACTTAATTATGTAGATTTTACGGGTACATTATCAGTGATTTTTTTAGTGTGATTTGGAGCGCACATAACTTAAACAAAAGCAACGTAAATTATTTAGAAGTACCCATCGGATACTTAGTTTTTTCCTTCTTTTTAAATATGTATTTTTTTATTTTTTTACTTTTTTTTATGTTTCATGAAAATCGGTCGACTATGTCGGGGTTTTTTCAAAATTTTATTTTTGTGGTTTTTTCCTTCTATTAAACGAGCAATTTTTAAATATTTATTTATTTATTTATCTATTTTTTATTTATTTTTTCTAACGATTTCGCTTTTTTATGTTTCATGAAAATCGGTCGACTATGTCGGGGTTTTTTCAAAATTTTATTTTTGTGGTTAGGTTAAATAGATACAAATATTAATTTAAACGTCATTCATAGTAGAAGTTGTTTCATTTGAAGCCTACAGGTGGGCATCATTAAGAACTATTGTTTTAATCCAAATATTGGTTTCCCACAAAATGCGTACTGTCGAGTTCACAAATATCTTTTTTTTTTTCATATATGTATACTACGTCGGTGGCAAACAAGCATACGGCCCGCCTGATGTAAAGCGGTCACCGTAACCTATGGACGCCTGCAACTCAAACAGTGTCACATGCGCGTTGCTACCCCATTAGAAACTTGTACATTCCCTTTTGCTGTGTTAAGTACACAGCAAAAAGGAGTGTACGAGTTCTAAGGAGGGTTCGGGTTGCCGCCGACTCAAAGGAAAATAGACGGAACAAGTTAGTTCCGTAAGTCCTCCCGTCATCAGCACACCGCACCCTCGTTGAGCTCTGGCAGCCTTACTCACCGGAAGGAACACAACACTATGAGTAGGGTCTAGTGCTATTTGGCTGCGGTCTTCTGTAAGGCGGAGGTACTACCCCAGTTGGGCTCTGCTCTAGATTCGAGCGAGACGATATCCGCTGTGCTGTGCCCTACCACACAAAGCGGAATATCATTCGCTATGCCCTACCTCCTAACAATAGTTATTTGTTATAGAAGGGGGCAAAGTAGTATTTTAACGCCGAGTGTGGAATTGAAAAACGAGCAAGTGAAAGGATTCTATAGTTGAACCACGAGCGAAGCGAGTGGTTCGAGAATAGAATCCTGAACTTGCGAGTTTTTTAACACACGAGAAGTAAAATACATTTGCACCCGAGTGTAACACAAAACTTTTCCCCTCACTATAGCGAGGAAACTACAACGCAAAAAATCCGTTTATCAATGCTTCCAGTAGTTCCACAGGTGGTAAATCATCTTTATTACTAGATTCACCTACTTTTATCAATTTTAAAGCAGTTAATTTGACTTTATTCAAGGTCAAATTACTTTACCCACTAGTGGATAAAATGCGTTTTTACCCGCTGGTATTAAAGGACAAAACGCGTGTTTCCGAGCTAGTGAGGGGAAATATAATGTATGTAGTCGGTAAGGATTTCTGTGTAATTGTATCTACTAACCTATTATGGATCGCATACTGGTCTGAAATAAAGCATTTTTTATTTAATATCGTATCTTTGACGTCCGGCCTGGCCTAGTTGGTAGTGACCCTGCCTGCTAAGCCGCGATCCCGGGTTCGAATCCTAGTAAGGGCGCTATCAAAATACACCCTGTATACACAATGTAAGAGGTGTCCCCCAATATTTATTAATTTACCTTCTTGTAAGACCCCTTTCGAATAGTATATTTATAGACCGTCAACCAAATCTTGTCACTAGAAAAAGGCGGCAAATTTGAAAAATCGCGGGCTAGCAACACTAGTTTTGAAAATCGGTGGATATTCGCGTGTCATTTGTATCTTATCTGTGGAAACCTCCACCCTACGAAAAAGAGAAATAACTACCCTATGTCCGTCCCTTTTTAATACATTATCTAATTCGTAAGGAAGTAAAGGATGAGTATACGCGTTTCATATGCTTTTTTTATTAGGGAGGCATTCCAATGCTGCATGCCCAATGAGCGCCTTGAAAAAAAATTTCTGTGGCTGTTCGACGTACATTGCTGGTTTTTGTTCGTTTTATAGGGATACCATACTTTAGTTCGATGTACATTGCTACTGCCAAACTTTGTTTGACAGGCTATAGTAATTTTGAGGTCTGGATAACTGAACTCAATAAAAAAACAATTGGCTGTTCCATTTCCAATTTTCCATACATTCCTACTGACGTGGTGCCGCTCATTTCCATGGAACAGCCAAATAATTATTTTTTCGATTTCATTATGGTTTCATAATAAAAGTTTTTCATTCTTACCTCAAAAGTCTGTGGCTGGTCCTTTTTTACTTCACTCTGTATAATTAAATATTAAATAAATAAATATAAATATTATAGGACATTCTTACACAGATCGACTGAGTCTCACGGTAAGCTCAAGAAGGCTTGTGTTGTGGGTACTCAGACAAAAATATATTTAATATACAAAATACTTATATACATAGAAAACATCCATGACTCAGGAACAAATATCTGTGTTCATCACACAAATATATGCCCTTACCGGGATTCGAACCCGGGACAACGGCTTAGCAGGCAAGGTCACTACCCGCTAGGCCAGAACGGTCGTCAATTTTAATTAAACAAAAGAACAATCATTACACTGACAAAGTGCATCAAGCTTGAACCTAAAAAGGTCGTTATTAACTTAATTTGTACGCCTTTAACTAAATTTATTAATCATTAGAATTTGGTGTTAATAACCCACAGAGAACCTCCTATAGAGTGGCAATCTTGTATATTTTGTTCGCGATACGAGTCACCAGTGTTTGGGGTGCGAGGAGCGGGCGGGGAATGTGTTCAGTGCGCTGTGATTGGCCGTTTCAAGGACGGCGGGCAGTCGCGCCAGATGAAAAGGGACAGAAGTATGACTGTCCCTCTACTGACGCGTAAGTGGCCAATGTAAGTTGACCTATGCCGGCTCTGAATAAATTATAAATATGACTTATTTCTGGAATGTAATGCCGTCTGTTTTTAAATTTGAGCTTCTTGTTACCTTTCCACACCATTTCACACTACAGGTGGACATCTTTAAGGCATCAAAATACCCTTTTCCAATTTTTTAGTGCGAAAAACACGCGCTGCTTTCGGGTCTGTTACTTGGTCGATACTGATCGGGCACGGCAAGCGCCCGCGCTTATATCAGTGCAAATACTAGGAAGGCTGGCGACCGCGAGTCGTCTTGTAATGGATGTCTATAGGGGTTGGTCTGTGTAATAACCTTTCATAGTATCATTATTAATGATTAATTAATTAGGCTACGGGTAATAGTTAAATGGCTTATTTAATGTAAATATAACAATGATTGCGTTTTTAGGGAAATTAATATTTTCATGCAGTTTGTAACAACTCGTGGCCTCGTGCTTAGCGGTAAAAGCATGTGACTTTCAATCAGAATGTCGCGGGTTCAACCGGCGGGTTAGATAAAAATTATTATTGCCATGATGATTTTCTCAAAGAAAACATGCAGGAACAAAATTGTTAATTGATTAAAAATAGTTATTAAGTATTTGGTAAAATTTTGCATGCTAGTATTTTTAAATACATATAGCAGAATAAGCAACAAATTGTCAAAATAACACCTGTAGACATAAACCATGTAATACTTATTCTATGCAAATAAAGCTATTCTATTCTATTCTATAACCCCGAGTCGTACCAAGAGGTTTTGGGAACTTTAGGAAGTTATGTACGAAATGACATCTTGAGGAAACCGGAGTTGTCCCAGGCCACACCTCTGACACTGATGGCGATCAAATATATGAAAGAGGCGCGTTCCTAGCACACAGTCTAAGCTCGTGTAGGTGAACGCGTACTATGCTTGTATGAGTGACATGACAGGTCGACTGTTCGCATTTTTGACAGGCGGTAACTGTGAGGTAACCGAGAGGGGTGGGCGGCACTTTCAGCGGGGAGCGGGAGTGGCCATACTGTACGATAGTACTCTTTTTTATACTGTAATCCTCTGATTTGAAAGTCAAATGGTACCTAGTCTAGTCGACGAATGTCTACAACAACATGCACTTCAGATTAGATGCCAAAGTGGGTCCAGGTTATTGACCACGCGTTTACGATTTTCTTACAAAATACACAAATCGAGCGATCTAAGTTCAAAAATCGGCTCCTAGTTCTGGAATCCACAAGCTGAAGTAAAAGTCGAATTCAGTAAATTACAAACACTAACAAAACCAAAGAACTTAATTTACATACACTTTACAATTCCCATGATAACGGTATCTATCTAGAATGGATGGCGACACAACTTTTCATTGCACGCATTCAAACGGCCAGCGGAAGCTCCGACCTGACGTGTCGTCTAGTGCTTTAGACATTGCCTTTTCCCAACCCCTTTTATACTACTCCAACGTTTGCCTCCATATAATGTATATACATTGCTCGCTTCGTATAAACACGCTATGAAACTCTTAAAGGTAACGCAGCAATGGAACGCGAGGCAGTTCAAATAATCATAAGCCGGTAAGTCCATTGGTGGGGATTTGTTCCTAATTTGAATAGAAAGTGTCGTGGTCGCGATAGTGGCGCCGTTTCCGACCCGTCCGTGTCGTCCCCTTATACAAACGACACCCTTAACGACCGCTTGAAAAATTTAAACAGTCTGCATAGTGAGTTAAATTGGCTGATCACGCGATCAGCGTTGAATTAAAAGTTTTATAGAAAACTAGCTTTTGCCAGCGGCTTCGCTCGCGTTAGAAAGAGTCAAAAAGTAGCCTATATCACTCTCCATCCCTTCAACTATCTCCACTTAAAAAATCACGTCAATTCGTAGCTCCGTTTTGCCGTGAAAGACAGACAAATCAACAACACACACTTTCCCATTTCTAATTAATATTAGTATGGATTGGGAAAATTACACAGTTTTCAAACTTCAAACTTCAAAATTTTTTTATTGCCACAATAACTTACTAAACTACTACATATAAGTACTTAACTAAACTTATGAACTAACTAATAATAAGCTTATAATATTGTGAAGCAATAAGGTCTCAGTCTCAGCATGTGCTGGGCAGAGAGCTCAGCGCTGGTTTTCAGACAGAGCCTTTAAATGTGTGTCGGTCCCGGTTCAATACATTACATACACACATATAATCACGCCTGTATCCCATAAAGGGGTAGGCAGAGCACATGAACTACTAAGTTTCTGTGCCACTCTTGGCAAAAAGGGGTTGAAATGAAAGAAATCCAAATTGTGATATTGCAGTGATAGGTTACCAGCCTCTCACTTACGCCACAATTTAACCCATACCCCACAGTCGACTTCTACGACACCCACGGGAAGAAAGGGGGTGGTGAAATTCTTAACCCGTCACCACTCGCCAATATTTACATATTTCGAGAAATTTGCATTAAAAATTAACATATACTCTACATGTAGCCTGTATTCTCATAAGGAGTAGACAGATCACATGAAATTACTCACTTTTCAGTACTTTCAGTGCCACTCTTAGCAATTAAGGGGTAAAAAATTAAATTATGACAGTGACAGGTTGCCAGCCTCACTCACCTCACGCCTGTCACAATCTCACAATTAAATCCATATCCCCTAGCCGACTTATACACCGTGTTTTTATTGAGTTCCGTTAACTTTAAGGGAAGGTTCTTTAGATCAAATATGATTAATTTCTCTAAGCTCTAAGAAACTAGCGTCTTAACTCTTACGGTTATCGAGTTATTAAAAAAAATAAAGATACTTACTGAACACGTGTGTGGCAGCCTTTACCAATTCCTAATGTTATTTAGTTTGACATGTGTCACAAGTGCCGTCAATCACTTGACACTAATAACTTGAATGTTATTTTTAAAGGTAGGGTTACACTAATACATTCATTTATTATGTATGAAAATGATGAATTTTATTTTTGCGAATTTACCTAAAGGTACAGGATGGTTCCTGATAAGATAATGAACCTAACGACATTTGAAATTTAACGAAAAACAAAAAAACAATATACACGGAGTAAAAAAAAGGGTGGAAAATTCTTAATCCCCCACTACCTACTTTACACGGGAAAAAAATTAAAGGTAAAAAAACTTTAAAAATTCCTTCGAGCCGGATTTGAACCAGCGACCTATGGATGACAGTTAACCAGCTACAGTCCACCGCTCTACCAACTGAGCTATCGAAGGTACATACACTACTACGAATTCTTGCACTACTATCATTGTTTATCTACTGAGTAATTATCATTATTAAACCTATGACGTAAAACTAGTTTTGGTTAATAACAAAGAGGATCGAGTATTATAGAGAGTTACTGTCGAAGTAAAGTGTGTAATTAGTAATTACAGTGCATAGACTGCCATCTCTTGACACAGGCTTAAAACTTTTAAACCTCAGTTTTGACAATTTGGCCCATATTCTTAGCTTGATATGTTTTAAAATGTCAAATATTAATATTAGCGCCATCTAGCTGAGCGTACCCCAAAGATGTAATGCAATTTAGACCACCGTACCTTTTTCTGTATAGTACTGAGGTACGTTTTTTTTCTTAGACTTTATCTGTCTATACGGAGTTGTCTTTGTCAATATTGAACCTATGACGTAACAACTAGTTTTGGTTATAAAGACGATACAGGATGGGTCGATTCTCCATACAAACGCTCTCGACTTTTTCCTCCCTGGTTTTTGAAAATAGAGCAATGATTTTTTCAACACAGATTATTATTATTTATATCTGTGTCGGACCGTTTTGATTTTTTTTTTGATGTTTTTATTTTGAAAGACTCTAAAGCCGATCAAAAATTTCCAATAACGACCTTATTGATTATGTTATGAAGCGTATTTTTTTCAATTCTTTTTCCTTTAATATCCATACTTAATATTATAAATGGGAAAGTGTGTGTGTTTGTTTGTTTGTCCGTCTTTCACGGCAAAACGGAGCGACGAATTGACGTATTTTTTATGTGGAGATAGTTGAAGGGATGGAGAGTGATATAGGCTACTTGTGTCTCTTTCTAATGCAAGCGAAGCCGCGGGAAAATGCTAGTAAAAAATATTTAGGTCTTCAACAACAGTAAAACTGTATGAAGATACATAAGATAATAGAGGAGGCTAAGCCACATAAAGGGTTGTAGCGCCATCTGAAGTAATAACAGTGAAACAAGTAATACTGAACCACCAATAAATATTCAAAAGGGGACACAGCTCCATTTTAGAGATGGGCCGAATATGCCGTAAATATTCGGTATTCGGCATATATGGCAAGATTTTTAAAGTTCGTATTCGGCCGAAAAGTTTGGTTACATTCCCGAATATTTACCGAATAAACAAAGTAAATAAATAGCGTAAGTTGTTTCGTAATTCATCGGATAATGACATCCTATTTCAGCATTCTAAGGTAGTTACCAAAGGGAGTTAAAAATGCGTTGATATACAAATACAATAATATTGTAAAAAGTAAAAATAACGTAGTAACTTAAGAAATAAAATCCAAAACTTTCTTATGCACTAAATTATAGGAAAATTAAGAGCCTTTAGTAAGATAAATGTACCCATTACCAATCATTGGAAAGTTTTTAACTCTAAGGCAGAATTTAAAATGTGGCGCCACCGAGTATTCGGCCGAATGTTCGATTCGGTAACAGCTGAACCGAATGTTCGGCCGAATATTCGTATACGGCTAAGTCCGTATTCGGCCCATCTCTACTCCATTTAATATGCACCAAACATTTACAACCAAATTGACAGGCAATCATATAAAGGGCAAGGATCAAACATCCGTGAAATAATTCAGGAGCTGCACTTACCTTAAGGTCAAACTGACATTTGTGAACAGAATTACGTCAATTCATAATGTCATAAGGTGGGGCGTCACGCGAGACTGGGTTAGGGGTGGGACAGTTTGATGTCGATAAATCTGTGATGTGAGTCACCACTTGGGATTTTGAACTGAAACGAGAGATTGATATGGCTCGACGTTACATTACATGACGGATATTGTTGCCTATATAATGTAAGGCAAAACCAGAGGCGGCTCACTCCGCTATTCTATCGCCGTGCTACAAGTTTTTCGATTTCGCGCTCAGACCTTCGCGCGGCGCAATAGAATTCAACGTCAGCTGCTCGCGTGCAGTCCGATTGTTAATGTAGGTAAGAATTTAGAATGGCGGCATTTTGTAAACGTCAAAGGAGTGAGCCTTCTGTACTTGTACTACAATATATTCTGTGGCAAAACTATGAGTCAAAAATTAAAATAATTAATTTATTTTTTAGTAATCCAGTATAAATTATGTATTTCTTTTAAACACTTGTTGGGTTTATCCTCATAATTATTAATAACCCATGTTTCCTAACAAAAAGAATTGATTAATGCATTTATTGGTAGCGATGACGTAATGTTTCAGATATTCAATATTTTTATAATAAAAGTAGGTACATATCATGGTCACAAATCTCTAGACAAAACGATTTGATTACTCTGCAGGGTACCTAGACAACTGCCCAATCGCTAACGCTTCATAACCGTATCGCAGCTACTAGCTAGATCTCCCTAACGCTCTTCTCACGACAGAGACATACTACGTTTCAATCGCCACGTAGCGTCAACGTTTGTCACCCTGGCTAGGCCGGCAGGTGTTCTAGTTCAGTTTATTTTGAACTCGCTGAAAATCCGTAAACCATATTGAAATTATTTCAGTCGAATGGACACAGCCTCATGCATATTTTCTAGATATTGGATTCTGCAGTTTTCATGCTATTGGATATAGGAAAAACCAAAAATATTTTTGGTTTGATATTTACAAAATACTAGGTACTGTTTGATTGTTTCATTTCGTATAGATTCTACACTTTTCTATTCATGTTAATAGTTTAATCGGTCGGTCGGTTGACGACGGGTCTGGCTCAATCAGTAGTGACCCTGCCTGCTAAGCCGCGGTCCTGGGTTCGAATCCCGGTAAGGGCATTTATTTGTGTGATGAGCACAGATATTTGTTCCTGAGTCATGGATGTTTTCCTATGTATATAAGTATGTATTTATCTATTTAAGTATGTATATCGTCGCTTAGCATCCATATTACAAGCTTTGCTTATTTGGGGCTAAGTTGATCTGTGTAAGGTGTCCCCTCCCCACTCCCCAATATTTATTTATTTATTTAATCAAGTGGCTGGCAACGAATACCTAGTATCCAGCTAAAATACTGAGAAAATGAACTGTCGCCTGCGGTATTTCGGTCCTTCAAATCGTCAAGAAAGGAGCGTACACGGGTGTCTTAAATACCGGCAACGCACCTGCATACTTTCTGGTGTTTCGGGTGTTCATGGGCGGGAATGATCGCTTACCTGTTTCCTCGTTTATAGAAGACAATGTCGCATAAAAAAAAAACAAATTTATTCCAATCAAATAGAAAATTATGAATTGAAAAAAAAAACTCCTTCGAGCCGGATTTGAACCAGCGACCTATGGATGACAGTTGCTACCTCTACAGTCCACCGCTCTACCAACTGAGCTATCGAAGGTGCATATGAAAGAACGAAATATCCAGTCACATTACATTTTAATCGCATCATTATGTAAGTGTTACATAATATATAGCACTCGACTCGTTTGTATTCGGAGTGAAAGGTCTTGTCCGTTGTGACGTCACTAGGCATAAACGTCTTGATCTTGTTAGTAAACACTTTATACTTATTACTAACATTTGCCCGCGGCTTCGCACGCGTTAGAAAGAGACAAAACGTAGCCTACGTCACTCTCCATCCCTTCAACTATCTCCACTTTAAATCACGTCAATTCGTCGCTGCGTTTGGCCGTGAAAGACTGACAATACTTTCCCATTTATAATATTAGTACAGATTCTATTAGTAGGTACTTGTTGATAAGTGCCAGTAAGTAAAATCGCCGTCAGTGAAATTTGTGGACAAAGTGTATGCATTCATTAATTGATGTTAAAAACATGATCAAATCGTTTAGGATCGTACGTATAGTTTGATTGTTATGAATATCGTCACAGCTGATAATATATAGTATATACATGCGTTATGTTGAGAATGTTTCTTTCAAAAAGGTGTATAAATTTAGTTGCTAGTAGTGTGAGCAGTTCAGTGTGAGTCTAAACTCTGAACAAAAATTTGTTTTAACTCAATTTTTGTGTGAAGTCTTGGAGACTTGTTGGAGTTTGGAACAAACAACTTAAAATTAAGAGGACAAAACGTTGTACTACAGTGGATTATCGATACATTTGGTCAACCCTATGTCACCTTTCAACATAAAAGAGGGAATGAAGACGAAGCCATGATAGACCCCTTACGGCGTTCACAAACATCTTTACAAACCAACACTCCAAAAATAAGTATACAAGTTTCCATGACAACCACAATAAAGCCGTGTATACATATATTTGGAATCTCTATTTGTAATGATTTTTGTCACCAACACAGGGAATTTTTCAAAATTTTAATTTTGTGGTTAGGTTATCTAATAAATTATCTAAAAATATTTTAAAAGTTGCGAAATGTGTCATTAACATTCTGATTGAATAGGTTTCAGGTTTACTTTAGTTAGCTTATTTATTTGTTAATCCACTGTGTTCTATGTAAAGTGAAAATAAAATTAAATAATTACATATATTTTTTAAGTACTTTTTTCTGTTTAGCGGTTACAGAATGGTCGAAGCTTTATTTGATCCATCGCCACCATCGGAACCATAAGCCACTGTAGGGCTAGGCCACTCTACAACCATGTCAAAATGACAAGCAGTAAGAGATTTCTTACAATCTGATTTATAACGTCACTATGACATAGTTCTACAGTGGCCTATGGTTCCAGTTGGTTGACTGTACAATACCAGCAACGGAAAGAATGTCGAATTTAATTATTGCAGTTATTTTTAACTGCTCCTTGACATGGCACGACCTGTGACCGTGACAGTGCGTGTTCGCAAGTGATAAATAGCATACGGTAGGTATTTTATAGCGGACCGAGTATGACTTATCGGAAATCTGCAAAACTACATACCTACTGCATTATACCAAACTGTATGTTGCTTGCTAACATAATACTAAGTTAACTTATAAATTGCTATGTATATTATTGACATGTAAAATATTGTGTTTTATGAATAAAGATCTGAATCTGAATCTGAATGTCGACTAAAACATGTACACGTTGCTTATACAACCTGTTTTTATTGAATTCCGTTAACTTTAAGGGAAGATTCTTTAGATCAAATACAATTAATTTTTTAAGAAACTAGCGTCTTAACTCTTACGGTTATCGAGTTATTAGAAAAATAAAGATAATTACTGAACACGTGTGTGACAACCTTTACCAATTCCTAATGTTATTTGTTTTGACATGTGCCGTCAATCACTTGACACCAACTTGAATGTTATTCTTAAGGGTCTCTCACACTAATAAATTCATTTATTATGTATGAAAATTTTGAAACATTTTTTTGCGAATTTATCTAAAAGGACACAGGAAGGGTTATACAGGGTGGTTTCCTGATAATGAACCTAACAATGTGTCGAATTTAACGGAAAACAAAAAAAACACGGTGTAGAAACAAACCTTGGCACTTGATATCTTTGAAATTAAACTTTCGTGAAATATATTTTTAACCTCCGACACGATTTTTACTTAAACGACGGGGTGTTATAAGTTTGACGTGTCTGTCTGTCTGTCTGTTTGTCTGTCTGTCTGTGGCGTCGTAGCTGAGCAGTTCCCGAACTTTGTACATAGCCACGTCAGCAAATTTTAATTGATCCTATTTTGTTACAAACATTTAGTAATATAAGTCGACTTTCGTAAGATATATACAGGATAATTGTTATAATTAAGAAAATATAGATACTAAAGAACCTTAACGACGAAATAAAACTTAGGTACTAAAATCTCAATTCATCAAAGAAATCTTGGTAACAAAATAGGAATAATAAAAACAAATTTAACTTTTTCCTTAATTTTTGTACAAACTTTTCGAGAATTGCTGGGCTCCCGAACGGATGAACCAATTTAGATCTAGTTTTTTTTATCTGAAAGCTGAGTTAGTGCGTTTTCACATTATCCGATCCGATATCGGATGTCGGGCCGATATCCCATACATTACAGGCGCCATCTTGATTTTTTTCCATTGAAATCCTTCCGACATCCGATATCGGATCGGATAATGTGAAAACGCACTTAGTCGGGAGTGTTCTTAGCCATGTTTCATGAAAGTCGGCCTACTATGTCGCGGTCGGGGGTTTTTTCAAAATTTATCCTCTGTATCTTTGTTTAACAAAGCTTTAAAACAAATGAGCGAAACGACACTTTTAACAAGCGAATCTACATCTCGACTAAACGCCGAACAAATCCCTCCGCGGCATATCAATCAAAAATACTTCCGCTAATTTACGATGGTAATTAAGTCAATCTCTCGGTAAAGCCCTTTTCTTAGCGACTCGTCTTGTCTTGGGCGCACAGACTACATTCCTAGACACCGCAATATGAAGACAGACAAGACAGGCATTTTCGCGAAAAAAAGATTCAATTTTTTTTTTCTAAAATAGGTCAATTTCATGTTTTTCCTACTCAGAATCACGAGCCCTTTCGATCCTACTAGGTAAAAAAAGCGTCCCAAATTTAATTTTTCTATTTCATCACCATTTTTCAAACACTTTGTACAGCGGTTACAAAGTGGAAAGTATGCAAAATAATAGAAAATGTTGGAACCATTTTTTGTTTCTTGTCCTAGATCGAAAGGGCTCGTGATTCTGAGTAGGAAAAACATAAAATTTACCTACCTTAGAAAAAATATTTTTGGTGATTTTTCTCGCGAAATTGCCCAAACACCGCATTTGAATGTGCTTATTGTACGCCTATTTGAATAAAGAATATTTTTGAGGTTGATTTTGTAAGTATTATAAACAGTGCCTAAGGACCATGCCCTTTCTTCCCGTGGGTGGCGTAGAAGTTGATTGTGGGATATGGTTTAAATTGGACGTAGACGAGAGGCTGGCAACCTGTGACTACAATGCCACAATTTCGTTTTTTTTGAACCCCTAAGGTTGACACTGAAACGTGAGAAGTTTCATGTACTCTGCCTACCCCTAATTCTCAGGCGTGAGTATAATTATGTTGTGGGGAGTCTGGGAGACATGGTACCGGCAGGAGACTTAAACTTAAACCAGCACTTATGTATTATACATATAGTAGTGGGCAACGAGGAGAGAAGGGGGCCAGATTTACAGCAAAGTTGCAATTTACTACAGAGGTGACTATGGCCAGCAACAGAATATTTTTTGACTTAAATCTACTCGAACATGACAGATGCATGCTAATAGCACTGTAGTAAAGGGCAACTTTGCTGTAAATCGGCCCCCATTCTCTCCTTTATGCCCACCACCAAACTAGATAATAATTGGTTATATTTTGAACTGGGTACGTAGCCGAATGGCACAAACGCTCACGAAACGAAACACTCGTATTAGATATCTATTTCTATCGCTCTTGCGTATTGGCGCGACAGAGCCAGACTACCTTTCGCGGCGTTTCGTTTCGCATCGCAAAAATGCCATTCGGCTACGGCGCCAGTTTGGACGCCCCGTCTAGAAGTTGACGTCTGTCTCGGGCATAAAACGCGCGAAAACCTAATGCCATTTCACGCCGGAGTAAACCTTTCTCTCAGAGTTAGCGTCTATTTAAACTCGGCTTAACTTAATCGATCGAGAAGGCCCTTAATTATGGCTTTATCCGGCAGCAATGAGGATCGAAGCCGGATTTAAGTTTAGTTGAATTAGCGCGGGTGAGCTCCCCGATTCAGCGAAGTTTCGGATCGATGAAGTCTGTCGTTATTAATTACTAAATAGTATTCTAATTATTTTGACGGTATTTGAGAGCAGTTGTGAGTGTGTTTAGTAAAACGTCCTTTTGTCGGTTACCTACTATTAAGGCGAGATTTACTTGTATCTTTATATGAAGAAACTGACAAAGCGGCTTTATATCAATCGACAAAGTGAGACGTTTTCCCGTACACACTCACAATTTGTATTATAACACTGCGTAAATTATTATTGTTACTAAGTGTATAGTACGAGTGGAAGGAGTAAAGTACAAATTATTGTAAACTGACTTAAGAATTACGCAATTTCGGGAACAAATCAATTATGACATGGTGGCAAATACGCATACGACCCGGCTGGTAAGCAGTCACGGTAGCCTATGGACGCTTCCAAGTCCAGAGGTGTTTGCGCGTTGTCAACCCTTTAGAAGTCTATACACTCCTTTTTTGAAGAACTCCATACCTTCGAGAACAATTTTGATTATGACATTATTTTTTTACTTATTTTATGGAATATTTTAATTTGTGTTTTAAAGGAGTCAGACTACTTATAAATTATAAACTGAAATAAAGCTTCCATATATGTATTAAATAATGTACTGAAGGCTGAATTCGAACGGGAGTCTATAGCAATGCGGGCTAACGCCATGAATCCCTACGCCCCACCTTCAATTTTTAGCATGGCATGGCATGGCGACCGCAACGCTCTGTCCGTCTGTCTCTCTGTCTGTCACATTTCTAAATATCTCGAGAAGTAATACTTATGCTATCGACTTGAAATTTGGAATATTTATGAACATGGTGAACCTCCACAATCAAAAAGTATTTTTTTTCTTAAATACTAGGCATCTTATTTCAATTTCTAACCAGTATTTAAGCAGTATGTGTCCGAATATCACTACGTACGTATCTAGGTTTGGTTACAGTATCAATTAGTGTCAGAAGCCAGTCCCTCAGCATTATGTAGAAGGCAGATCGTCTGTCTGTGCGAATTAGAGCCTGTCTACGTTCGGCGATATTAATATTTATCATCAAGGCATATTAAACCTGAGACGTTGATAATAGATATATATTAGTTACGTGAATATACTGACAGTAATTTAGTAACACTTGGTTTACTGAGTTTGGGTGGGTTTGAGAACGAAGATAATATACCTGACATCATGATAATGTACTTTTAATAAGAGTCTTGAAATTTTGATTTTTAGCTTAGTTGGTAGGTACACTGCTGGCAAACCTGCCTTTCGGCCGCGTAAGCCAGCAAATTTGAAATTGTTAATTGTAAGCCTATTTCAATAAATAATACATATTTGATTGATTGATTACAACTGTTTTTTATAACCAATAGTTCTCGGGTTTGATCTTGTAGCTAAGTCGAATGTAAAGTAGGTACAATGAAGCTTCGTGAAAGTCAACTGTTGTTCCATAGACGGTGGTCACTCACGCAAAACAAAAAGTATTTGCTGCTAGTATCAAGATTTCTTGGGAGTGGAGGCATTTTATTATTACACACATAACAGTTTTTGTTTCGCCAGTTTGACATTTAGTTGTGTGTTTTGCACATTGTAATTTTTCCTCAGTCACCCGTTGACCACGAACGCTGTAAAGAGTTCGAAACGTCGGGATGAATTTTAAATTCATTATACGCGATTTAATCCGTTTGTGTGTTAAATGTTTTTTTTTTTTTCGAAGAACTTTATAATATTTGAATTCACAAAAATATAAGTGCGCTTAAATTTATATATCAAAAATGCCTGAGTACAAATAGAACATTTTTAGCCTGTAATATAATTTATAAAGCTTTCCACTGGAAATCTGCTGATAATGTTTGTAAGACAAAGAATACCGTTGAAAGTGTGACTTGCGTTTCGCGGCGCCCGCTGGGACCACAAACCCTAATTATGTCTGAAACAATGAACCCCGACTTATTTTTATCCGTTTTGTGCTCAATCATAATTACCCGGGACCTCCGGGACGCATTGTTCGGAATCATCAGACCCGGGAGTCGTTACGTTTTATTATCGCCTCCGAAACGAAGGTTTACAAATCTGGAGTATTTTGAGGGGTAATCTTTCTGTGGACGATAGACCAGTACCAGTCACAGTGACTTTGACACTTGACACTGAAAATTCTGAACCTATTTCTGGGTCGTTTAATAACATTGTTACTCAGCGTCAATATTTTCTTCTTGAAGAGGGAATGAACGGCAAAGTGTCACTGTCGGCAACAGAAATAGTCACATCACCTGTGAAAATTGTCAAATTTCTAACTATCACGGTTCATGCTAATATTAAAAATCTTAGATCTAATTAAACTATTTTCTCATAGAAAATATTTTAATTTGCATTTTTTAAGTGCGCCCCCGCCATGCTAATATTGCCTGAAAAATATGTTAAGTATACAAACCGTTTATAAAACTTCAATAAAATTGGCTGAGAAATGAGGCCTGCAAAGAAAAAAACAAATGTATTTTTTCCCAACTCAAAACGGAGACAAAAACGCTCCATTTATTTATCGCGTTGAAACCAAAAAAGTAATAAATGAAACGTAGGTAAATAAGTAAGTTACACAATGAAAGGCTTTGAAGTCAAACAGGGGCTCAATAAAGCGTGCAATCACTGGCGTCTCCACCAGCCCAGTAGTTGAACAGTCGTATCTCCCATCAAGCAGCATACCACATTCGCTTTTTTATTATTTTTCGAGATATAAATGCGTTGTGGGGCGAACAATACCCAGAAGGGGGAGCTTAATAATTTTTTTAATTAATCGTAAAACATCATCACCGCCAGTGGCTAGTTTGCAATTGCTAAAGTTATAAATAGCCCAGTTCAGCAAATACTTAGTCTTTATAACAATGTGAAAAAAGGTATTGACAATAACTTGGTCAATCAATTTTATAGTATTTTCCGAACATTGTAAATATCATTGTTGGCACGTTTTATATTGTCCAAATAAATATCAGCAAATTGTTCATGTTTTAATGGTAATTTTATATATTTTATTACCTATATATGTACATATATGTAATTACTAGCTTTCGCTCGCGTTAGAAAGAGACAAAAAGTAGCCTATGTCACTTTCCATCCCTTCAACTATCTCCACTTAAAAAATCACGACAAATCGTCGCTCCGTTTTGCCGTGAAGGACGGACAAACAAACAGACACTTTCCCATTTATAATATTAGTATGGATGTATATGGAACATTATGGTGCTTTATCGCACTAATTAACACATAACGTAACTATGTCGAAGATTTAAATAACCATAATTGAGACCATCCACATGGACCCCTCCCCTTCGCACCTTTTTTTGTATCCCACCAAGTCACATTTAGTTTTGACCCCTCCCCCTTCCCTATATCACGATATCGGATGTCGGAAGGATTTCAATTTTTGTATGGCCCTTAACATGGATTGTAACATTTAGTATGATCGGATAATGTGAAAACGCACTTACGCTGAGACGTAATCTATGGATGACGCCTATGTACACTGAGCTACGAAATTGCATGGAGAATTTATCAACGAATTCATTCATAATTTCTCCATGAAATTTTGCAGCTCACTGTACAATCAACCGTAGTATAATACATGTTCGAAAGATAATTCTTATTTTTCCCACTTGTATCGTAATTATACCCAGCCAGACACAAGCAGTAACACTAGCCAAACACACCACTTCTAAAATACAATACACTCACTAGTGACCGACAAGGTCATTGACCTGTTAAGAAGCCCCGCACTCATTGTATCGGAAACATTGCTTCACAATCTTCACATGTTCGCGGATCGGAAAATTGTCGCAGCCAGGGGAGCAAAACCCTTTTAATTATTACACGTGTCTAAACTGTTTGCTTTATGCTTGGCTTCCAAGATTTAATTGGGTAAAAACCGGTTTGGTTAAATAAGATATCGGTGGACTTAGGGAACGTGAAGCGAGGCAAATTAATCGTTTAAAAGATTGTCACTTATTTTTTTATTATTATTATTATTTTTATTAAATCATTTATTTCAGGCAACTTTAGTCCATAGATACACATATTCACAAACGAAAAGAAAGAAAGAAAAGAAAATTACAATGAAAACTTAGGTACTTATATCAAATTAAATTAAATTAAATCAAGGATATACATTTAAAACAATTTCACTGTGCACTGATACATCAAATAATTCGATAACTCAATAATTCTTATAAAAAATAAAAATGTATAGCAACCAATAATAATAATAAATTAATAATATATATTCAATAATTAATAAAACATTAAAATTTGCAAGCATGCGCAGTCAAATTCTATTCAAATGTCCGAAGCTTAAGAACTAAAGTACAGAACATAAATTAAGGAGGATTTTTCGAGGGATTTTTTTTGTATAGTGAAAACCATGACTTACAAGTCAGAAAGAACACTTCTACCTAGATGTCCTAGATGCAAAGTACGCAGCCAGTAGGTAGGTACAATTTTGCTCTTGAATTTGAAACTTTGATAATTACCACAAGAGTCCAATGTAAGTACCTAATTTATAATGATCTCAGATAGTTAGTGAATGTTTATACTTGTGTGCGCGTGCGTGCGTGCGTGCGTGCGTGCGTGCGTGCGTGCGTGCGTGCGTGCGTGCGTGCGTGCGTGCGTGCGTGTGTGTGCCTCGCCAAAAGTAAACGCTAAAAGATTCGCCGTTATTGAGTTTTTCTAAACTTAGGTACCTATTATAATTAGCTAGTACCAATTTTTTCTACTATAACAACCACAAATGTGATCGGACATGCATTTGGCCGTTTTTACCGCCAATCCAATCCATTTGTGCGCGCAATCAAGGGATCGCTCGGCATAACGCTCAATACTGTCTCAACCTCCTTTCACATTTATATTTCTGCTTAAAACTAAGCTGTATTTATTAGGAATATGGTAGATTTTTCTATAAAAACTTGTATAGATATAAGAGTTTTGAGAAGATACTTGTGGATATTTGATAAAATTTTATTACGCGGACAATGGCCGGTAGAAATTAGCGGTTATTAGCTCTTACTGGTTTAAATCGAACGCATTCATTTTATGTAATTGATTTAATGCCTTTCTTTGTCATTTTAATGCATCGCGGGTATGGGCGAATTTTGAAATTGTTTAATTTTGGAAATACCTTTTACCTTTAACTACCGGGTTTTAACTTTGGGAGTTCAATATTAATTATTATATGTAATTTAATTCGTAGCGTTTTAATGGCCTTATTGCAAAAATATTAAAAACACTAGTTTTGCCCGCGGTTTCGCTCGCGTTATTTAATTGAGGATTGCTCCATACAACCGACCGTCTGTCTGTATGTCCCAGTCTGCGTAAATTAATAAGTTTGCAGCAGTTTGAGGCAGTTATAATATTATAAATAGGCAAGTGTGTGTGCCTGTTTGATTGTCCGTCTTTCACGGGAAAACGGAGCGACGAATTGACGTGATTTTTAAGTGGAGATTAGTTGCAAGGATGGAGACTGACGTGCACCTTGCTGCACCTTTTTGTATCTTTCTAACTCCCCATTCCCTAAAATGGGGGGTGTTTTTTTGTATGAAGAATTCCGCAAGTTTCGAATTTAACGACAATAGCTCTATAAATATAGTAGCGCAAATCTTTAACGTGTCTTAAAAGTCGCATCAGTCCAAAAAAAAACATTTAAAAAAATAGTGCAGAGGGGTTCATAGCGTGAAATTAAAACTAATCATAGCAACCATCAACAAGTCATTAATGGCACACTTTCCGCCGAGGCAATCAAAACCCAAAATTGGTAAGTTGATAAAATTCTGGAGATGTGTTCGGAAATTATAATCTATTACCAATAGGGTTGCAAATAAAAAAAAAACATTTTTTTTTAGAATTATGAAAACAAAGCATGCTCAGGATTCAATTAATCCTTTCCGTCGTTCAATATTCAATGTAAATATGTAATTTTGCTCCCTTCGCACGCAGCAAATGTGTTTTTGATCTAATTTTGATACGTCAAATGCACGTTCAACAATGAGTCCGCGTGTTGCAAGTCAGGCCGATAATTACGACGCACTAATTGCTGGCAATCGGCCGGTCAACACAGACAAGGGGTAAACCCTTTTACATAGACACGAGCACGGATCTAATTTTGATACGTCAAATGCACGTTTAACAATGAGTCCGCGTGTTGCAAGTCAGGCCGATAATTACGACGCACTAATTGCTGGCAATCGGCCGGTCAACACAGACAAGGGGTAAACCCTTTTACATAGACACGAGCACGGTCAGTCTAGTTTAAAAGGGGTAGGCTGAGCACATGGAACTATTCGAGGTTCAGTGCAACTCTTAGCAGTTAGGGGTTAACAGAAAACAAAGTTTACCGGCCACCTCTGATTGTCGGCCACTACGTATTAAAATTGAAATTACTTGTCAAACTTACTGTATTTATTGAAAAAAGTTAGGTAATGAGATAAATTGAGTTGTCTTTGACATATCCTAAATTTATAAACTGAAATAGATACCATACACTAAAGAAAAAGCGATCAAACCCACTGGTGGCGAAGTCGGGAATCGAACCCTCCAGCTAACGCGGCTGACGTGATAAACCGCTACACCACCTCGACCGCCGAAGCACCCGTCGAAATTAATTAATAGTAGTGTTACTACTTAAAAAAACAAATCAAAAAATATTTAATAAAATAATTTGATTTGTTCCCTATATCCTAAATTTGTTTTCTTGATGACATTTTTATTGGCATATTGGCAAATGCTCAAATTGTAAAAAAAATTGATTGAACATTTTTTTCAAGGTGCCGAGATAACGCAAGGAGGATTATGAAGTACCTACCGCACAGCTCGTGATAACTGACAAAATGTTTGCCTAGCTCGCAGTCTGTTCCTAGCATCTCTACTAAAACGCAAACAAATATTTCAACTTCATCCAAAACCGCGTGTCTGAAACGATAACCCAGTTATAAGTACAAATCTCAGCTGAAAAGCTTCGGGTTTATCTCCACCCTTTAATTGTTGGTTTGAGGACTATCTGCAGGCAAGATTGCGGTCATAAAATGTAACAGCTCTTTTGTGGTGCGCCTTGAGAGCTGTTACGAGTGAAACTTGTCGCCTGCGAAACGTATTCATTTAATGTACTGACTAGTAGATGAGGATTATGTTTATAGATAAGAAGGGAAATCAATTTTAGAAATACGACCGGTCTGGCTCAGTCGGTAGTGTGTTGAAATCGAAACTTATGAAGTTCGAAATGTATTCGATTTGATCCATCACTAAGTCGGATTGTCAAGATTTCGCTGTAGTATTAACACGCATGAAAAGTAACAAACGAGATTTTGAATAACATTTGTTATTTCAATACCGGGATCCCGGGATCCCGGTATTGAAATCGCCAATACCGGAATGAATGCCGGTATTGGATAAGGTCCGGTATTTGGAAGCCCTAGTAGTGACCCTGCCTGCTAAGCCGCGGTCCTGGGTTCGAATCCCGGTAAGGGCATTTATTTGTGTAATGAACACAGATATATCTTCCTGAGTCATGGATGTTTTCTATGTATATAAGCATGTATTTATCTAATTAAGTATGTATCTCGTCGCTTAGCACCCATATAGTACAAGCTTTGCTTAGTTTGGGGCTAATAAGTTGATCTGTGTAAGGTGTCCCCAATATTTATTTATTTATTTATTTAATATACCTAACTAGCTTTTTCCGTGGCTTCGCCCGCGTACGAAAACTTGTTTTTCCGTACAAACTTTGAACCCCCCATTTCACCCCTTTAGGTATTTTGAAGCCGCAAGGTGAATTTTATAAAATCTTTTCTTCTTTTTTCAGAACAGATCTATAACAAATCTGGATCTTTACAACCTATTGTTAAGCAGAATAGGCCTCCGTTTTGAATAATTTAGTTGGCCACAAATATTCACGTCCGCATCCAGCCCCTAGCGGATGTGGAAAAAGTGGCTTTGATTTGTTATTGAAACGTGAGCCGGAAAATATGGTCCACAAATATCAATGCTGTTTACAATATTCATTCTACACACTACTTATTTTCTTCAGTAGTCACAGATGGTGTTTTTAAACCCGTCCTTATGACAGTTAGAAAAACGTCATGTACGCGGCGACATACTCTCGCGGCCATCATGTGTAACAATGGTGTTTTTAACCCTCGACGCAAAAATCAGGGTGTCTGTCACTGTTTGTCTGTCTGTCTGTGTGTGTGTCTGTCTGTGGCATCGTAGCTCCCGAACGGATGAACCGATTCAGATTTAGTTTTTTTTTGTCTGAAAGCTGAGTTAGTCGGGAGTGTTATAGCCATTTTTCGCAAAAATCGGTCCACTATGTCGCGGTGGGTTTTTTTTTTCAAAATTTTGATTTTTATCCACGCTAGTGCGCAAAGTGGTTCAATTTTGTCAGGTCGAAATTTCAGATCTGTACTAAAAAACGGACAATAAGTACACGTGCGAAAAGAAATTCGTAACTCATGTCAATTTAAAACAGAACTTCGGTCGTGTTTTAATTTATCGCCACTAGTTTTGAACTTCTTTTTCAGCACTTGTATCGTAATGTAGGCTTGTATTCCTAAAATGGGTAGGCAGAACAATGAAACTAGGTACTCAAGTTTCAATGTCAGTCTTAACAGTTCTGGGGTTAAAAGAAGACTAAAGTGTGATGTTGCAGCTACTAGCGTTCTTGAATTTTTTATGCTACGTCGGTGGCAAACAAGCATACGGCCCGCCTGATGGAAAGCGGTCACCGTCACCTGGACGCCCGCAACTCTTTTAATATAATAACATAACCACAAAATTAAAATTTCGAAGAACCCATGACCGCGACATAGTGGACCGATTTTCATGAAACATGGCTAAGAACACTCCCGAGTCTCCCGACTAACTCAGCTTTCAGACAAAAAAAACTAAATCCAAATCGGTTCATCCGTTCGGGAGCTACGATGCCACAGACAGACACACTCACAGACAGACAAACAGACAATCAGACAGACAGACAGACACGTCAAACTTATAAGTTATAACACCCCGTCGTTTTTGCGTCGGGGGTTAAAAACGTCGGACGATACACGTGCGAAAAAGAAATTCGTAACTCATTTCAATTTAAAACACAACTTCGGTCGTGTTCGTGGTCATGACAGACAGACAGACACACACTTCGTCGTTTTTGCGTCGGGGTTTAAAAATTGAGAATATCAACTAACACACTTCTACAACAGAATGCGAAACCAATAACGTTCAGTTCTTTGCCGAATAAAAATGGCAGAATACGTCAAATTGTTGGGCATTCGACCGCTTTTCCACGGGCAAACAACCTGGCCCCGTAGCCGAATGGCATTTCTCCGACGCCAAACGAAAGCGATACGCCGCTGGCTCTGTCGCGCCAATACGCAAGCGCGATAGAGATAGATATCTACTAGCGCTTCGTTTCGTGAGCGTTTCGTGAGCGATTGTGCCATTCGGCTAGCCACCCTGACATGACTCACATGACACCAACTTTAGCACGGTCACATTCGGGCCCAGCTTTAGAACAAAAATATACCTTAAACCTGCTAGGGACAAGTTCGGATATCCAAACATAGTTTTGAATGAATACGAGTAAATGTAATTTATTTTGAAGTCTTCCGCGTGCGTTGTTCTGCTTATAGAAACCCGTAGATGAGGGGTTTGTGACGTCATCATGGCACCAATTGACTGATAGCCAGTTACTCGCCGAACATTCATATCATTTTCATAAAGGTGGACAGTAAAAGTCATTAGAAAAGGGCACTAAATTAAAAAATATATAAATGATTGATTTTTTTTTATATATATTATATTATAGGACATTCCTACACAGATTGACTGAGGCCCACGGTAAGCTCAAGAAAAGGCTTGTGTTGTGGGTACTCAGACAACGATATATATAATATATAAATACTTATATACATAGGACGGTGTGATTATTTGAGAAAAAGGCGTTAAACTCAAATTTTGTACTGAACGATAAATATTCGGGCCTACATTGTTACGGAAGTTGCTTAACAGACTTTATATCTGACTCTTTCAGTATACGCTATGCTTCATGAGAGTGTACAGGATGGCAAAAGGTTTATTTAGATCTTGCTTAATACCCTCGATCTATTTTTTTGGCTTGGCGGTGTGCACAGGTTTTGTAAGCTAGGACCCCGCTAATAATACGCACGAGCCTTGCTCATATACTGAAGAAATTAGCAATGAATTCATTGAGAAATTTTCCATGCACTTTTGTAGCTAACAGTACATATCTGCAGCCACCATGAATGCCTTAGATGTAACCTTACATGAGATAATGACACCCTCGGGACGAGATGGGCTGATGCTATTCGTTTCTGATGCCGGCACCACAGAGCTCAATACCCTCGATCTATATTTTATTCTATTGTCTATGGTTTCGCTCACAACCCGGCTGTCAACACTCTTTTGTGTACAATGCACTATTGTTCTCGGGCCACCTGAAATTGGATATTCAGATTGACAAACACTCTTTGGGACCATTTTTAATGTCTTCCAAAGCATTTTGTAGGTAAACCTCTTATTTTGTGAAATACCTACTGTAGAGCATACAATTTTGCTCCCACTCTTGCTAGTACTCTAATGAATTTTATTTTGTTCAGCATTTGCTCAGAATTTGCTCAGCAACTTTTAAAAATGATGTCGGCTAAGAATTCCACTTTGTCATACACATTAAATATTGGGCACTGTACCTATTGTTGTAATGAAATGAAATATGAATTGATATGAAATTAAATTAAATGAAATTAAATGAAATTAAATGCAATGAAATGAAACGAAACGAAACGAAATAAAATGAAATGAAAATGAAAAATTGATTGTAATTGAAGTTGCCTGTCACGCTTTAAACATAACAAAGTTCGCCACGTAAAAAATACTTCAAATGGTGAACAAAATCAAAATATGTACCTACAAGTTACTTTTAAAAGTAGCTGAACAAACTTTGGACAGTTTTAAGATTATAAGATATTTTAATGTATTCCTCATATTACAGGAGAAACTTGGTAGGCGCACGCAGTGAGTGTAGCCAGTATATACAAACAATTCCGACTAATAAATTGTTATGATTCAAAATGGCGGGCATCTTTCCGAGCCGTGATAATCACTGAAACACATGTAACAGCAAACATGGGACATTAGTCTTCGGCCGCAAAACACACGTCGGCAAAAACAAGCGCAGTCGCCGTGGGCGCCGATAATTTGTCAGGTACGCCGGGCCCGGGCAAAGAGTAATCATAGACGGTGTGTCAAAATGTGTCTTTCAAAATGTCTTTTTGAAGGGAAATATGGTAATAGTTGAGCATTTTTTTTTTTTTTCGCCACTTTTATGAAATGTGATATTTTTGAAAAAAATATGCTATTTCTACTCAGAATCACTAGCTTTTTCAATCCTAGTAGTTAAAAAAAAGATTCCATACGATTTTTTCCTATTTTGTTACCATTTTCCGTACATCATGTTATGTGGGGTAAGAAAAGAGGAAAGTAACAAAAATGTATGGAAATTCTGGGACACTTTTTGTCTCCCAAGGAGATTGAAAGTACTCGTGATTCTGAGTACAATTGACCTAAAATTCCCTAAAAAAATCAAAATAAAAAATGACAAAAAAAAAAGAAATGCTTAGTTTTTGTTTTACAAGAGGGCAAAGTTGTTGTTTAACCGCACGTACCAATATTGATACCCGTGTTAGCGAAAGATTCCAATATTGAACAGTAAGGCCGGAATCAATAAAATATTTTATTTTTATTTATTTTTTTATTAAATGGGAAAGTGTGTGTCTGTTTGTTTGTCCGTCTTTCACAGCAAAACGGAGCGACGAATTGACGTGATTTTTTAAGTGGAGATAGTTGAAGGAATGGAGAGTGACATAGGCTACTTTTTGTATCTTATTAACCCCCTACTTCCCGAGAATGGGGGGTGGAATTTTGTATGGAGCAAAGCGCAATTTTCGAATTAAACGCGAGCGAAGCGCTGGCAAAAGCTTATAAAAAGATCGAGTGTAATCTTATCAAAAATCAGATCGAGATTGTGCACGGATTTTCTTATTCTTTATTTGTATTAACACGCTCTTCATAGTAGGTATATAAACAATTTTTAGGATCATGAATTTTCAGATTGATCTGACAGCTCAGATCGTATACAACTTTTTTTTTAGATTATGAATTTCTTTTGCCGGCCTAAAGCTTGACGGTACCTTCTGTTTGACTCATCTTTGTCAGTCCGCGTGGGAACAACCCACACGGCGCTAACGTCTTCTTCAGGGGGATGAAATATCTAACCGGAGCTCTCTTAATGCCGCTCGTTTATTCTCCGAATCTCGCCGAGCACTGAGCAGTTGAGCGCGGTAATTATTGCGTTTGTTCCTGAAGTATTCCCGTCGCTTACGCCGTGGCTTGCGTGGGCGACGGTCGCGCGACGGCGATGCGACGCATACGAAATCAAACCTTATCGATATGGAAGTAGACGATGCGATGAGACGCGACGGCGACAGTCGCGCGACCGTCGCCCACGCAAGTCACGGCGTTACGACAATCATGACGTACTTACCTAAGCGATAGCAAAGAGGATCGAGTATTATAGAGAGTTAGTGCGTTTTCACATTATCCGATCCGATATCGGATGTCGGACCGATATCCCATACATTACAGGCGCCATCTTGGATTTTTTTCTATTGAAATCCTTCCGACATCCGATATCGGATCGGATAATGTGAAAACGGTCTTACTGTCAAAGTAAAATGTGTAATCACAGTGTGTAGTAAAATGTGTAATCATAGACTGCCATCTCTCGACACAAGCTTAAAACTTTTGAACTTCAGTTTTGACAATTTGGCCCATATTGTTAGCTTGATACAAAGACATATGTAACTACGTATAGACAGATAAAGTCTAAGAAAAAAACGTACCTCAAAACCATTCAGAAAAAGGTACGGTGACCTAGATGGCGATACACCTTTGGGGGACGCTCGGCTAGATGACGCTAATATTAATATTTGACATTTTAACACATACCTATCAAGCTAAGAATATGGCCCAAATTGTCTAAACTGAGGTTCAAAAGATATAAGCTTGTGTCGAGAGATGGCAGTCTATGATGACTTTGACAGTAACTCTCTTTAATACTCGATCCTCTTTGACTTGATATGTGTTAAAATGTCAAATGTTAATATTAGCGCCATCTAGCCGAGCGTTCCGCGTTCCCCAAATACAACGCCATCTAGGCCACCGTACCTTTTTCTCTAGGGCTTTAAGGTACGTTTTTTTCTTGTTTTTGGCGATAGGAATACTCGACGCGATAGAATAAATGCGATTTGCAAATGGTCAGATTTTTACTTTATCGCCTGTTTCATAAATATTCGTTTTTGGATATTTTATTTTCATACTCTTTCGTGTCAGAATCATGAGTTCTTTAGATTCTAATAGGATTAAAAATATGTCCCAATTTTTTTCCACTGGTCGTGACTATCGGTGGAAAGTAAAAAAACGTATGAAAATTAGGGACATTTTTTTTTCTTTTAGGTACTCTCTAGGTCCTAGAGAGTACCTAAAAGAAAAAAAAACCTAGAGTCTAGGTCTTTGTTTTTTAGGTACGCCATAAAAAGACAATCGCATTAAAACTAATGTAAAGTTTGAGCCCTGTTTAAAATTAATAGGTATTATAATTGTATATTTAGTCATACTTGTTATGGAGAATTTTTGGCCAAAAGCTGCACTTTTGGATGGAAGCAAGCCGCTTTGCATGGTGATAGTAGACATCATAGTAAACGATTTTTTCCGAGGATATCGAAATTTCATCCCTTAGGAAGCCGAGCGCAGCGAGGTGTTTTATGAAAATGAAAAAAATTCTATCTTTTTATTGTATCGTCCGATTTTGACAAAACGTATCTCAAATGAAAGGTATTGATTTGTGTAATTGAAAAAAAAAATACAAAGAAAAAAAATTTGAAAGAAAAGTAAGAAAAAAATAAAAAAAGTAAATTTACGTCTCGCACTGAATAACTTCAAAGAATGACAGACAAAATGTACAATGTCGATATACGAGTTTTTTTTAATCAAAGCCAGATAAATTTTTAGTTGAAAACTGAAGACCGCATCGAAATCAGATTAGCAGTTTTTAAGATAGTCATAGGGCTTACGGCGAAATTATGGGCAAAAGCTGCACTTTATGCAGAAAGCAAGCCACTTTGCACAGTGATACTAGGGACCAATACAAACGTTTTCATCCGAGGAAACACGATTTTCATCCACTAGAATTCAAGATGGCGGACATTTTCCAAAATGGCGGCCGCATATTTTTAAAAATTTATAGAATCGTAACGGCTGCACCGATTTTGATGGTTGGGGTGTCTATCGCATCGTATTGAAGCATTCATTAATATAAAAAAATAAAGTCATAAAAAAATTAAGATGGCGGCCGAATAATAAAAAAAATATGAAAATTTCAAACTTTTTTTTTCATTCTCGTGCAATTTACCAATAAATTTTCTATGATATGGCCACATTTTTATGTATTTAAATTAAACCTGATAATATTATCTACATAATAAAATAAAAATCATGAAAATCCGTTGAGTAGTTTTTGAACTATACTCATTTGAAATGGAGCGCGCGGATTTGAAAGACGTTTTCGCACGTGATGTAAACAATTTTGGAATCATAACGGCTGCACCGACTTTAATGGTTGGGGTAGCTATCAGTTTGTATTAAAACATTTATTTATATAAAAATTTAAATCATTTAAAAAATAAAGATGGCGGCCGAATAATAAAAAAATATGAAATTTTCAATTTTTTTTATACTCACGAAATTTACAAATAGTTTTTCTACCATATATATGGTCACATTTTTATTTATTTAAATAAAATCTGATATTAACATCTGGAAAATAAAACAAAAAAACATTAAAATCCGTTCAGTAGTTTTTGAACTATACGCATTGAAAATGAAGCGCGCGGGTTTGAAAGACGTCTTTGCACTTGATATGTGATGATGCATCGTATCGTTTGGTACCGCTATACACGCAAGACTGATTATTTATTTTAGTCACAACTCACTATATTACTATTCAGAATCAATGTTTTTAGTATTTATATACATTATTAGTTTTTTATTCCTAGTTTAGGTATATTTAGACAACCCCCGTAAACTTGACCATCACATAATTTTTATTTTAATACGTAAAAGAACTTAAATGCACATAACATAACATTTGTATTAATAGCAATTGTCCTTTCCGAGGACTCCAGAGATAATTTTCGACAACTTCTTAAGGGGGCTACGAAAACATATATTAATACAAAACATATTTTTTCTTCTCGTCTAGGTTATACTGAAAGATAAAAGAGATACAAAATAATATCAAACAAGAAAATAATGATAATTTAATAATTTATAATATCATTTTTGCAAAATACTTTTTATTTTGGCAGATCCCTTTGCAAATATAACATTATTAATACATTGCATTATTTGCATTGCGCCGCGCAGGGTAGACACGTACAGCGTATTGTTTCGCAGTCTTTTTCACAACCGCAATTGTCCAAGTATACATATTCATACCATATCTCCCTGTTTTCAGACCACTGCAGTACCCAACTATCATTGTACGTCTTCCAACCCAAGGATGATGGCATAGGCACAGAAGTAATATCCAGAATATGGGGCGTTGTTATACGACACGGAGTGCTGCCGATGTTGGTTAGGTACTAATTTATTTTTGGTGGTAAACAGTTTCTTGCTCACCAAGTTCAGGTGAACTTTTCAAGCATGGCGATTATTCCTCCAGGAAGACTTTGTAGTTACTGCGATGTTTCTATCAAAGCTGGTATAACTTCAGTGTGTGTGCAAACAATGTTTTAGAACAAGATTTTTTCCTTTTGTATTGAAAAAAGAAGTGGTATCAGACGTAAAAGCGTAAAAACCACCAATAGCAGTAGTACCTTATACTCCGGTAGGTTATTCTCATTTGAAGTCTTAAGAAAGTATACTAGATAAGAATTGGAAATTTCCCAATATAAGTAGCTCCATAGATCACATGCTTAAATGCCAAATTGGGACCGTTCTTAAGACATATTTTACTGAGCAAGCATGGACTCAGGCCTGTTTACCGGTATGGTTTGGCGGCTGAGGCACTCGTAAAGTGTCGTTTTGCCGTCATTCCTGCCTCCATTTACATCACGTCCGATCTCGCACGTAACGCCCTGAAAGCCTCCACGGCTACAAACTGCGAGATAAACTCAACGAAGGGCATGGGACACTCTAGCATCCGTTACCACCCTGAACTCACTCGAGGTCTCACATGAGGCAAAGACCTTTCGAGGCTCTAAGCTAGGTCCAAACCCGAATCTGGCCACTGACTTTACGTCTATCCTTCACCCGAAGACTCCAGTGGTTTTTATTTAAATACCAAGACATCTGTATCGGAAGATGTGATGATACGCGTGAGTCCCTGTTCCGCCATATCTTTTGCGCGAGGTACAATGAGGCTATCAGCTTCTTCCGGTTACGTTCCTATGGTTTACCCTGAAATAGCAGAGCAAATGTTCTCTGAGGAAGTAAATTGTTTAGAAAAAAATAATCACCACACTTAAACCACACAAAACACACCACAAAAAAATAACATCAACAGGCTACAGTTTCTGGAAAAAGTCTTGTTGGTTATCATACTGAACAGTGTCTTCCTGGAGGAATAATGGCCAAGCTTGAAAACTTGATCCGCAGACTCAACATTTATCGGTTAACTTGGTGCGCAAGGAACTGTTTCCAACCAAAATTAATAACCAGCAACCCACCAACATCGCCAGCACTACAAAAACATACGCTCCTTGTCGCAGAAAACAAGTTATTTTACACATAGATATTTCTGAAGCCCCCTACAGAAGTTGTCGAAAATTATCTCTGGAGTCCTCGGAAAGGACAATTGCTATTAATACAAATGTTATATTATGTGCATTTAAGTTCTTTTACGTATTAAAATAAAAATTATGTGATAGTCAAGTTTACGGGGGTCGTCTAAATATACCTAAACTCGGAATAAAAAACTAATAATGTATATAAATACTAAAAACATTGATTCTGAATAGTAATATAGTAAGTTGTGACCAAAATAAATAATCAGTCTTGCGTGTATAGCGGTACCAAACGATACGATGCAACACATATCAAGTGCAAAGACGTCTTTCAAACCCGCGCGCTTCATTTCCAATGCGTATAGTTCAAAAACTACTGAACGGATTTTAATGTTTTTTGTTTTATTTTCCAGATATTAATATCAGATTTTATTTAAATAAATAAAAATGTGGCCATATGGTAGAAAAACTATTTGTAAATTTCGTGAGAATAAAAAAAATTGAAAATTTCATATTTTTTTTATTATTCGGCCGCCATCTTTATTTTTTAAATGATTTTAATTTTTATATAAATAAATGTTTTAATACAAACAGATAGCTACCCCAACCATTAAAATAGGTGCAGCCGTTATGATTCCAAAATTGTTTACATCACGTGCGAAAACGTCTTTCAAATCCGCGCGCTCCATTTCAAATGAGTATAGTTCAAAAACTACTCAACGGATTTTCATGATTTTTATTTTATTATATAGATAATATTATCAGGTTTAATTTAAATACATAAAAATGTGGCCATATCATAGAAAATTTATTGGTAAATTGCACGAGAATGAAAAAAAAAGTTTGAAATTTTCATATTTTTTTTTATTATTCGGCCGCCATCTTAATTTTTTTAAGATTTTATTTTTTTATATTAATGGATGCTTCAATACGATGCGATAGACACCCCAACCATCAAAATCGGTGCAGCCGTTACGATTCTATAAATTTTTAAAAATATGCGGCCGCCATTTTGGAAAATGTCCGCCATCTTGAATTCTAGTGGATGAAAATCGTGTTTCCTCGGATGAAAACGTTTGTATTGGTCCCTAGTATCACTGTGCCTGCTTTCTGCATAAAATGCAGTTTTTTTCCGTCTATGACTAAGATACAAGTGCAAAGCTTTATATGGCCACTTTGAAATTTGCCAGAAAGCAGAAATAATATGTTTTTTGACACAGAAAAATCATAGTGCATAAAATGACAGTAGCGAGGTTTACGAAAACCGAAAAAAAATTCCATTTTTTTGTAATTTTGACAAAACATGTTTCATTTGAAAGGTATTGCTTTATGTAACTTAAAAAAAAATATTGAAAAAAATTGAAAAAAAAATGTAAGATTTTTTTAAAAAAAGCCTTAATTTTCGTATCACACTGAATAACCGCAAAAAACGGTAGACACGGTGTATAATATCGATATATGATTTTTTTAAATTAAATACAAATAAATGCATGATTATAAACTAAAAACCGAATCGAAATCGAATCAGTAGTTTTTAAGATGCAAGTTGTCAAAGTTGGCTTAGTTTGTTTATATGGTCGCTTATAAATTCCTTAGCCAGAAAGTCAGAAACATTATATTTTTCTTACAGTTAAAAGTATGCATAGGTAATAGACATCATTATAAACATTTTTTTACAAGGATATAAAAATTTCATTCCTTAGAAACCCATAGAAAGACGATCCAATAAAAAAAACTGCCTTTTTTTGTTTTTCGTAACAGACATCGCTACGCTCGGCTTTCCAAGTTCCAAGGGATGATTTTTTTATATCCTCATAAAAATTGTTTATTATGATGTCTATTACCTATGCATACTTTAAACCGTAAGAAAAATATAATGTTTCTGACTTTCTGGCTAAGGAATTTATAAGCGACCATATAAACAAACTAAGCCAACTTTGACAACTTGCATCTTAAAAACTACTGATTCGATTTCGATTCGGTTTTTAGTTTATAATCATGCATTTATTTGTCTTTAATTTTAAAAAATCATATATTGAAATTATACACCGTGTCTACCGTTTTTTGCGGTTATTCAGTGTGATACGAAAATTAAGGTTTTTTTTTTAAAAATCTTACATTTTTTTTTTCAATTTTTTTCAATATTTTTTTTAAGTTACATTAAGCAATACCTTTCAAATGAAACATGTTTTGTCAAAATCGGACGACGTACAAAAAAATGAGATTTTTTTTTCGGTTTTCGTAACCGACCTCGCTACGCTCGTCGTTCTAAGAGATGAAATTATAATATCCTCGGAATTTTTAATTATATTTTGATGTGTACTGTTACTATGTATTTTTCTGTGTCAGAAAAACATATTATTTCTGACTTTCTGGCAAAGGAATTTCAAAGTGGCCATATAAAGCGATCTTTCCCAACTTTGGCAACCTGTATCTTAAAAAATGCTAATCCGATTTCAATGCGGTCTTCAGTTTTCAACTACAAATTTATCTGTCTTCGATTATAAAAAACTCGTATATCTACATTGATTATGTTATGTAGTCGTGGACTTAGCTGGCAAGCGAATTTTTTAAAGAAATACCTAGGGTTTGTATTGCTTATGCAATTAATGATTATGAAATCACTCTTATACTGGTTCCACGAAATCAAGCCCCCAACTCTGCGCGCAACATGAACACAGCTAGAAGGTTATTAAGTTTTGCTTCGGTTAAAATGAGAAATGGCTACATTTATTCTAAGCCCACTTTATAGCTTCGAAGGGTTGAAAATTTAATTTCAGCGGTGATATCATGTTATTAATTTAATTGGACGACATGATTTCAAATGAATAAGGTATTGTAATTTAACTATTTGATTGATGGCGGTCAATTTACTGCTGAATACTAATGTTTAATTAAATTGGATGTTATTAATGGGTATACATATAGCCTTACCATTTTCGTAGGTATACATTTATTATTATTATTTATTATAAGAACGGTTACAGTATACCAGTTACACTTGCTACTAAAAGTAGGATAAACATATTAATAGAATCTAAACAAATAAACTCATTAACAATATTTAGACTATTAACTATTATACATGGTGTCACAAGAGGAAGTCGAATAATTTTAACAGGTTAATCCTGAGCACATTTCAGGACTGAAATGATTTTTTTTTTCTAGATTTCGCTTAGTTACAGAGTTATTACGTTAGTACAATTTCTCGCGCAAGTTCACAGAAGCCCAGAAAAAGTATAGCACATTCGATCGAGAACTCCTATCAATATATTTATCTGTAAAACATTTTAGGAAAATGTTTGAAGGAAGACCGCTAACGATATTCACAGACCACAAGCCGCTCACATTCGCATTTACGAAGTCATCAAACGACGGCGAATCACCGCGACGTACGCGACACTTACTTTTCATAAGCGAATTCACGACCGATATTCGCTACGTAAGTGGAAAGGAAAACGCCGTAGCCGACGCACTTTCGCGTATCGATGCCATTACCTGCCCAACGCCGATCGACTTCAAAGAATTAGCCGCATCGCAAGAAAGAGACAGAAGCATTCAGTGCTTGCAGCAACAAGAAAACATATCACTGAAGAAAATCAAGATTCCTGGAACAGACTGCACTATATACTGCGAATCCACCACAGGCAACGATCGCCCATACCTACCTGTGGATTACCGACGCACTATATTTGACTATATACACAACATCAGTCATCCTGGCACTCGCACCACACGCAAGATGATTACAAGCAGATACTTCTGGCCTTCAATGAACTCAGACATTGGAACATGGGCAAAAGCATGCATCGCCTGTCAACGAGCAAAGATACAGCAACACACTACAAGTGCTTTATCGACGTTCAAACCGACAGCCCGTTTCGAACACCTGCATTGTGACATCGTCGGTCCAATGCCCACAACGTCAGACGGATACCGCTACTGCCTAACCATCATTGATCGTGCAACTCGATGGCCCGAAGCGATCCCGTTAAAAGAAGTCACCGCTGAAGAAGTCGCCAAGGCCGTCTACGAAGGATGGATATCAAGATTCGGATGTCCTACTACAATAACAACGGATCAAGGTAGACAGTTCGAAAGCAGAATATTCGCACACCTATCACAGCTACTAGGTATCGAAAAGACGCGCACAACGCCGTACCATCCGATTTGCAACGGTGTCATCGAACGCTGGCATCGAACAATGAGCCATGTAGCCGACGTGTCCGTCCACTACAATATTTTTAGATTATAAATATAGAATAATTTAGTAATAAATAAATTAAACATTCAGGTAAATAAGCAACAGTTAGGTTAGCAAGTTGGACCCGTACACGGTCATTTATTGTATAGCCATAAAGTTACATTTATTTGGGTGGACCAGAAGTCCGTTAACATTTGAATTTGCCGCTGCGTCAGTTTTGGCGGGAGGAGGGGAGTGCGGGATATGTCAAATGAAAGAGCGGCCATTAGGAATTTAGTGCGATGGCGTCCTTTACCGGAGAACAACGTGCGTTTTGTGTACGCGAATATTACCGCAACCACGATTCTGCAACTGTGGCCAAGAGAAAATTTTGTAATCATTACAATGTACACAAAAATAATTTTGCCCTATCTGTTCAAACCATTAAAAAATGGGTTCAAAAGTTCGAAACGACGGGTTCGACATTAAATATGCCTAGATCCGGCCGGCCAAGGACGTCGCGTGACCCTGAAAACGTAGAGCGTGTTCGAGCGTCAGTTCAAGGTCATCCTGGTCTCTCAACTCGGAAGCGCTCTACAGTCTTAAACGTATCCAAATCGACTTTAAACAGAATTTTGCACGATGATCTACACCTGCATCCGTATAAAATACAAATTATACAGGAATTGAAGCCTGATGATTCTGAAAAAAGGCTTGCTTTTGCTGACGAAATGCTTGGGAGGTTTCGGGAGTTCAACAACATTTTTTTCTCAGATGAGGCACATTTTCACCTCAATGGCCACGTCAACAGGCAAAACTGCAGATACTGGAGTGACAGTAACCCGCAACTAAAGCATCAAAGGCCATTACACTCGCCCAAGGTCACGGTGTGGGCAGCATTATCTGCCACTGGAATAATTGGTCCTTATTTTTATGAAGATTGTCGGCAACGTCCCATAACTGTAAATACAGTGCGTTATGTTGAAATGCTGCAGAATTTTTTTGCTCCTGCACTGCAAAACTTTAAGGGCTTCAACAAGCGGACTTGGTTCCAGCAAGATGGTGCAACTTGTCACACCTCTAATGATGCTCTTGTCGCCGTCCGCGAAATTTTTAAAGAAAAAGTGATTTCTAAAAGAGGTAACATAAACTGGCCACCGCGAAGCCCAGACTTATCCCCAATGGATTTTTATCTATGGGGATATCTCAAAAGTAAAGTTTATATCAGCAACCCGAGCACTGTAGAAGAATTAAAAGAAAATATTCGCGACGAAATGCAAGCAATTACTCAGAACACTTTGCGGGCAGTGATGGAAAATTTCCGATCCAGATTGAATGAGTGCCAGGCCAGGAAAGGATTGCATTTAGATAACGTTATTTTTAAAACATAAAACCCCCATGTGTGTTCTTTCATAGTAAATAAAAGTTTTTATACTATGCACATGTTTTATTATTCAAAACTACTTTTCAAATGTTAACGGACTTCTGGTCCACCTTGTAGATGTCAAGAAATATAAAGTCGTTGCAAAGAGTGGGTTCAAGAAAAAAAAAACATTTTGAGTGTTACTAAAATTATATAGATATTCTTTTCAAATTAAAATACACATAAAAAAAAACTTCACAAAAAAAATTAAAAATACTTCAAGGTCGTGTAACATGTTTTCTTCTTTTGACCTCAGAAATGCATGGTCATATCATATATTTATTCAAAAACAATAAGATCCTCACGTTACAATGTGTTTGTACACTAATATAAATTCAGCCATTCTAAATGTCATGGCGCCAAACACAAATGCAATTGATAATGTATTTCGTCATTATCAGCCCATTTACATTTATGTATCTTTCGATAACGTGTAAATAGGGCATTCATTTCATATTTCATAAAATAACAATAAATTCAGAGCTTTTATAGATCTCAATACAATCAAGACTGAGAGACAAATCTTTCTTGTGACTAATCGTCAGCCCCAGTACTAAATCTTTATCGATAGAAACCGTTTTATTAGGACGCCACAACGCATTAGATAGTCTTTCCTCGGGTTTTGCTACGATGACGAGAAGTAAGACGTACAGAGCGAGGTAAATAAATTACGTATTACTTGTAGATGTTGTGGTACATACTGGGTAGTTACCCCCTTAGAATTCAAGTAATCCGTCCAACAATCTAAGAATTTCAATCACGATCTCAAAATTGTCCCATCAATTTCCACACACGACGGAATGTTTACATGCACGCATGTTATCTTAAAGTTATAATGCCTTAGTATCTCATTTTCGCGATACAAAGTCCTTGTTCAAGTGGGGACACAGACCACTTCACTAGACGGAGCATTCAAGCCAACTTAAAGTTACAGATATATTCTCCTGTAGTCATTTAGGGTACTATATTCTTGACGACTCGTTCGTTATTCATCACGTTCCTAAATTTGTCCGATTCTGCTTTCGTCTGCCATTCTTTATTCGTCAACTTAGTCTGCAGTCATTATCGTCTTTGACCGTAATGAGTTGTTGGCCTTTTTCTTATTTGACTCAATCGTTTTTCATCAATTCGTATTTGGTCATATTCTAAGTTGGTACCGACCTAAGAATACGAAAAAACACGAAAAACATAGATTTAACAGAGAACATGCCAAAAGAAGATTATGGCGAATAAAGAACGAGACGTATTAAGATAAAGACGAACAACAAATTTGACCGTAGTTGAGGAAGACCATGGACGATCGTGACGAATAAAGAATGGCTGACGAAAGCAGAATCGGACAGATTTAGGAACGTGACCAATAACGATAGTAATTAATAATTTATAATGAAAGGGTATAAGATGCTACTCAAATCCTGGTCATTTACCAGTAAAATTGCACATATAAATGATGACCATAGCTCTTAGTAAGCAAACGCTTCATAATACGGAGTCTGTTGTCTGTGAGTGGGGCTCACATTTTAGCTCGAGGCGTTCGAATTTCAAACTTTGAAGATAAGACCCCTAAGCCTGTTGAGCTGGGCCTGTGTCTGAATTTTAAGTGTACGATAACGGAGAATTTGAACAGGTTCGGTAAAGTTTCGTAGAGAGGCGTAGCTTTTAGTGTCAAAAAAACGTACAGTTAACCAATTGGAACCCTAGGCCACTGTAGAACTATGTCACAGTGACGTTATAAATCAGATTGTATGGAATCTCTTACTGCTTGTCATTTTGACATGGTTGTAGAGTGGCCTAGGGTTCCAATTGGTTGACTGTACTTCGAGTTCTCACACTCACTGAGAGTACGAGTACACGTCAGAATGGCAATATCTATGTGCGTGACAGATACCAATAAAATAGTGGTTTTTGACAGTTACGACTATATACGGATGCAGGTGTCACTCACACAAAAAAAGTTTCTTATTCGTGCCTGCTTTCGTGAATCAACCTGTACCTACATTAATCATTAGTCTTGTGGCAAAAAAGTGCTAAAATTTTTCGAAAACAGTAGGTAAATTATCTAACGCGGGACTATAATAAAATTTAAATATTTATAAATCCGCTTGTAACGTGACGTTAATTTTCAAATAACGAAAAGAAACTTTTAGGTATGTGTGGTGACATCTGCATACGTATATATCGTAACTCGTAAAAAATGAACCACTATTTTAGGTATCTGTCACGCACAGATTGTAAAGGAGTTTTTTTTAACCTGTACAGGTTTTAAAGGATCTGCAACCTGGTGACGTCCTGAAAAGACAGGCTTGAATTACAATGTCTCCACGCTCTTGACGTGTTTTTTTTCGTCTTTCCGCAGCAACAGCTGCCAATTGGGACTGTAAGTAGACTATATTTGATTAGGAACGTTATTAGATTACCGTTCCCCACTCACAACTCAGTAACGTAAACGTCAGAGCGCTCATAAGTTATTGGACTTAGCCTACAGTCCAATAATACCACCTTACAAAAACAATTGTTGCAGCCCTTATCGTTAATGTTTTAGAGGTTGGTATTGCTCGCAGCGATTGTAATTTGGGTTACAGAATTAACATCAGATATATCTAACCGGGTACAGTGCTCATAAATATCGTTACACGCCTCTATTACCAAAGCGACAAAGTGTATTTCCGTCATTAGTGACCAGTTTAAACGCTCGGATGTATTAGTTTGTGGTGTGTACGTGTTTGCTCGGTACAAGGTTCTCAAACAGCCGTCAGGTAAGTTGTGGCAAGCCTTGTGTGCAGTTTTGCTTATTAACGGAACCAACATGGACGCTTGATAAGATTTCGGTTTGTCTTGGCATTCGTGCCTTGAGGCGACGTCCGGGCATTTGGAGTTAGGCCACTCGATGAGGGGCACGGTGTATGCTCTACATAGATGATTAACAATTATAAGGCAACAATTTTAATAAATAATAATAATAATTAACTAATATTGGGGGACACCTTACACAGATCAGCGTAAATTTCAAGCCGCTCCGCTAAACGAAATTACCGCTTCCCGGATTCGCCGATCAGAAAAATAGTATAGGTGTACCTACACACCTTGGCCAGTAAAGAAAATAAAATAAATAAATAAAATTCATTTATTTCAGATAAAAAAATCCATATTATTTATTTATTTATTTAAACTTTATTGCACAATTTAAACAAAGTACAAATGGCAGACTAAACCATATTATCCATATTATCAATTATCCACCAAATATATACACCAATATATACGCCTAAAGTTATGTGATACATTCAACATTAAAAATTAAATAACAATTATTACATTTAAAATATCAAATAAGAACTAAGAAAGCCTCAAATCACATCCTTTTCGTATTATTTGTAAGTGCGATAAGTTTATCGCGCTAGTGTGCTACGCCAATATGCGTGTGTCATATTTACTTAAATTTATTGAAAAATTCACGAAACCTTCACGAACAATAAAGGGAATTTAAATTTATGAGATGGAAGGTTTCCATCCATACAATTGTCGATACCAAGTATGGAAAGTTTCCGAACTTTTTGTTGGAGTATAAATTAAAAGATACTACCTGTATGTAGATGACCTATTTGATAGCCGTCATGTTAGTTCATAGTAGGTTCTGTCAGGTGGCGCCTCTATCAATGCGGTTTAACGTAATTCAAATGTAACGTGTTGACAAGCTAAATAAAGTTCAGTTATAAAAGAATTCTCATAGTTTACTTGATTAAAGCCTAGCCCCAATAGGTTATGGGCCCAGGCACGCTAGTGCGCGTAGAAATAAACTGTGAAGAGCAGAAATACGTTCGCGATTAAGTGTGTTTCGCGTGAAAGATAGGTAGAAAAGATGGAGGTCACTAATGCAATGCGAGTAGAAAAATTTGATGGTAGGAATTTTCGCCAGTGGAAGTTTCAGATAAATTGTGCCTTGAAAGCTAAGGGTTTGGATATTACGCAAGTAAAACCCGAACAAGCGACGGCGACTCAATCTGCACAATGGTTGAAACAAGATGGTATGGCTATGTTTATTATTACCTCGTCTATGGATTTGAACCAAATCTCGCTCATAGAAAATTGTGAAACTGCCAAGGAGATTATTGATAAATTGGAGTCGATATATGAACAAAAGTCGGAGTATAATAAGATGATGGTCCATGAAAAGTTTTACCAGTATAAAATGTCAGCAACTGACAGCATCGCTCAACATATTTCGAAGGTAGAAAATTTAGCCAAGCAGTTGAAAGAAAGTGGTGAAACTATTAGTGACATGGCCATAATTACTAAAATACTGTCGACCCTGCCTCCTAGTTATCGTTCCCTCCGGCAAGCTTGGCTATCTTTAGAGTCGTCTAAGCAAACGTTACAGAATTTGACTTCTAGATTGTTAGACGAAGAAGCGACTTTGACTACAGATGAAGAAAGTGAGTCCGCATTAATAGTGTCAAAGAAGCCAAGCGAACAGTATAAACAAGGTAACAATAGTAAAGCTAGTACCTCCAGTCACACACATAGGTTTGTTTGCTACAATTGCAACAAACGAGGTCATTTTGCGAGGGATTGTAGAGCCCCTAAGAAATCTGTTCGTAAGAACCAAGAGCAATCAGACATGTTAGCGTTGAGTGCTGAGAATAGTTCCTCTTATACGTATAGTGATGATGACGTATGGTTTTTAGACTCGGGAGCGAGTAAGCACATGACATTCAGAAGAGATTATTTCCATGAATTTGAGAATTATCAGAGTGGAAATGACAGAACTGTCAAGTTGGGAAATAAACAAGATATTCAAGTTCGCGGAAAAGGCTCCATTCTGATAAATAAAGTGGTTAATGGTCAATGGGAGCAATGTATATTACGAGATGTGTTGTATGTGCCTGACTTGCGAAGAAATTTGTTTTCAGAGGGTGCAGTAACTAGAAAAGGTTACGTAGTAACCAAGAATGATAAAAGAGCACTCCTTATGAAAAATAATGTTGTTGTGATGTGTGCCGAAATGAAAGACAACAATTTATATCAGTTAAACATTAAGACTGTTATACAAGAAGCCTGTAACGTAGTGCAAACTGACATTAAAGTTTGGCACGAGAGACTCGGGCACGTGAATACTAAAGAACTACAAAATATGAGCAAAAATGGTGACATTCCTGTGACATTGACTGGCAGTGACACTTTTGTATGCGAAGCGTGTCAGTATGGCGAGCAGTCCAGGCTGCCATTCAATAAATCTCATAGAGGCCCAACCCAACCTGGAGATATTGTATACAGTTACGTCTGTGGCCCTATAGAGGAACTGTCTGTGTCAGGAAAGAGATATTTTGTTTTGTTTAAGGATGGAGCGACAAGCTATCGTCATATTTACTTCTTGAAACATAAGAATGAGGTGCTTGACTGTTTCATGAAATACAATGCTATTGTAAAGAACAGGTTTTTGCATGACGTGCGCACCTTACACACAGATAATGGAGGTGAGTTCGTAAACCACGACTTTAAGAACTTTCTAGAAGACAAAGGTATAAGCCATGAGTGTAAGGCGCCCTACACAGCTCAGCAGATAGATCAGGCCGAGAAAGAATTGAGAACGATAATTAAGTCAGCTAGATCAATGCTTTATGCTAAAGACATACCTATGAACTTATGGGGAGAGGCTGCGAATTGTGCAGTATACATCTTAAACAGAACTTCATCCAGCCAGACACCGAACATCTCACCCTATGAACTGTGGTTTGGTGATAAGCCAAGTCTGAGGCATATCAGAGTGTTTGGTTCTGTGGGATATGTCCATACACCAAAAGAGAAAAGGACGAAACTAGACAGAAAGTGTGAGAAGATGTTACTGGTTGGATATGAGCAAGAGAACTACAGGATGTATGATCAGAATACAAGGAAAATTACAATATCTAGAGATGTCAGATTTGATGAAGGAAGTGTACCAGAAAAACGTCAAAACTTTGCACAGGTTAAGTTGAGTGGGGATGAGAACGAGATAATGACAAATAACAGTGATAACGATCAAGAAAAAAGTGCCCCATCTTCACCACAAAAAGAAAGTCAAGACGAACTGTCATCCTATGAGAGCGTGCAGAGTTCAAGTCCTGACTCTGATGATTCATATCAGCCACCGAAGCGAATCATTATCAATCAAGATGTACGCAGCAATATGATGACACTACGGTCTCATAAGTCAAGCGAGAATTTAGAAGTAAATTTTACTGAAGTGAAGATACCAAACACATATCAAGAGGCAATGAGTAGTGAGAACAGAAACAGAGAAGGAGAAATAGAAAGATTTAAGGCTAGACTTCGTTCAAAAGGTTTTTCACAGGTAAAAGATGTAGATTACAAGAAAACGTTTTCGCCTACGACCAGGTATGACTCCATTAGGTTGCTATTGAGCTTGGCAGCCAAAGAAAACCTCGAGATACAGCAGTTGGACGTGAAGACCGCCTCCTTGTATGGCGAGCTCTCCGAGGTACCAGAGGGTGTGAAAGCTGAGTCGTCAAAAGTATGTAAGTTGAACAAATCTTTGTATGGCTTTAAGCAGAGTTCTAGATATCGAAAAAAGGTTTTGTTCATTTTTGACATCATATGTGTTTAAACTATGTCAATCTGACAATTGCGTAATTTATGTTGACTATTATGGGCTTTATACGTAAAGGATATTTTATCCATGATTTTGAATGATGTGAAGTGTAATTTTGAAATTTTGAAACATTAGATTGCAATTGCTTTGTTGCCATGGAGATTAACTAACAGAAAGGATGTTACTCTGTAGGTCAGAAATGTAATAGAGAATTTGATACATATAGATATATTTAATATGACTTATGCTAAAGGCTGTAATACTCCTGCAGACGTAAATGTACAGTTGTTGAGAAATTGAATATTGAAATGTGCAGTGATTTCCTTTACAGAGAGACAGTGGGAGCGTTATTGTTTTTATCATATAAGACCTAGTGTTGCGGCTAAGGAGATTTTGTGGTTAAAGCAATTATTGTTTGATATAAGTTGACCGCAAGAATCTGTAACACTCCACGTAGATAACCAGAGTGCAATTAATCGATAAAATATGTGGAAAGTTCATTACAACTGGCAGATTTTCTCACAAAAGCTCTGCCTGTTGGCAAATTTAATTGCATTCGAGATCAGATATTATTTTAAGGTCTGATTTATATTGATTTATGTTTTAGTTATTGCAGAAGTTAATCTTATTAATTTAAGTGGGAGTGTTGGAGTATAAATTAAAAGATACTACCTGTATGTAGATGACCTATTTGATAGCCGTCATGTTAGTTCATAGTAGGTTCTGTCAGGTGGCGCCTCTATCAATGCGGTTTAACGTAATTCAAATGTAACGTGTTGACAAGCTAAATAAAGTTCAGTTATAAAAGAATTCTCATAGTTTACTTGATTAAAGCCTAGCCCCAATACTTTTCCTATGTGTAAATGTCAGAATTTGGAAACTTTCCGTCGGCACCTCAGTAAACTTACTTAATAGGCTAGTTTCCTATACTTAAAATATAGTTATTTGTTTTACAAGGGGGCAAAGTAGTTGTTTAACCGCACGTGCCAATATTGATACCCGAGCAAGCGAAAGATTCCAATATTGAACCGCGAGCGTAGCGAGTGGTTCAAAAAGTGGAATCTTGAGCGTTGCGAGGGTATCAAGGCACGAAGGTTAAACAAACTTTGCCACCGAGTGAAACACAAAATTTTTCACCACCCAACATGAACAAAATACTGACTATAAAACATCAAACTAAGTCAAATCCATCAATTTATTCAATATTTATGATTCAAAATCATCATTTATAGGTAAACTCTAGCAGCCAGATTAAGACATCGAGTTAAAATTTGTATGAAATTACTTTGCCCCCTTGTGGATAAAATGCAATTTTGCTATCTGTTTTCGAATAGCAAAGAAAGCCTTTACCAGTTGGTGTGGTGAAAAAATATTTTATGCACTGCACGAAATAAAGCACTACATAATTAGAAGAAAAATATGGACAGTAGTTATGTTTAACATAATTTCTATTTAATAAGTCAAAGAGAAAGATATAAAGTAAATGAAATGACCGTGACGTCACTCCTCAGTATTTCATAGTAATTCCATATTAGCAAATCGTTTTGACAGTTCTTAAAAAGAAGCTGATTTGACTAGTAGGAAACTAGCCTATTGTAGGTAGAGTATACGTCAAGCCGTACTACTAAGAAATTTCCCTTGCATCGTGTAAAGCGCGCATAGCTACAAGCTAGTACAAATCGCCCGACTGCCTGGGATACCTTCGTGGAACGGTAAGCAACCACCCGTTATATCTGTATATTATGTTGCTAGAATTATCATTTCATATCGTAGCTGCAATTAAACTACCATGGAATGAGAGGTAGAAATTCACACACGAATATTCTTGGAGCGTTAAATAAAAAATAATATACTATGTTTGTTTGAAATAACAACATTTTTGAAACTGATTTATCCGATCCATGTCGTACTTAGAGTTAATATCAGGGCGACAGTGACATTAGCAGGGCCCGTAACTTTCATGCCTGATGACATAAATTTGACGTCACGCTGCATATAGAATGATTCAAGAGTTTCATTTAATAACTAATCATTATTCATCAATCATTTTAATCATTACTTCAAAACTGGGTTATTCATACGGTAAATAATTAATACCTACTTGATTTGTCATAAGTAAAATATATTATTTGTTTATTTTTATACATACATATTGTATTAATATATAGTTTTGTTACCACATTTCAATAAATTATAAAACAAAACAAATTGTTTCCTTTTCGTTTCACGTATCAAGTAGGTATTAATTATTCCACGTAAGAATAGCTTTACTTTTGAAGTCATTGGACGTGATTAAATTGATTAATGAATAATGATTAATTATTAAAATAAAACTATTTGAGTCATCCTACATGCAGCGTGACGTTAAATTGATGTCGTCGGCATGAAAGTTACGCTGGACATTAGCAATTCGTGCGCTACGGAATGCTACGCGCTTTGGCTACGCGGCATGATAAATATTTTTTGTATCAGCCATTTGATAAACCTTACAGACATTTCGGTGCTAAGAGTTCTGCACACACTAGAAACAAGAGAGACTTTCTCATACTAAGCAAATCATGGTCTAGAAATCTCGCCAAGACAACTTCAAACGCAACTGCCCATCCAAAAAGGGGGTAGTGAGATTCCTAATCCGTTACCACATGATCAAAATAAGTATCTTCAATAATTCAATAAAATAGTACATTTCGTTATAAGTGCGAGAAGTATGTCATTACTTCACGAGTCTCGAGACATTTTGCCACGAGCGGCACGCGAGTGGCAAATCTCGGGACGAGTGAAGAATGAAAACACTACTACTTACTTACAACGAAATAAAACAATCCGAACTATCAATTTTCCCATGGACATTGACGGATTATTTGACAATTCAAAGGCGTATTTTTGAAGCTTTTAAACTTGCGTGCATATTTTCGAGTTTGCTATTCATCTAACATAATTTATTTCATTGGGCGCCATAAAAACATAAACATTTACGATTTGGGACGATTGTTTAATGTACAACTACATTTTAATTTAATCGATCCATTTATGCCCCGACGTATTGCAAATAACGTAAAATAATTATGACAAATCGCGTAACATATTGAGGTTTTTTGAACGTGCATTAAGTTAAAACACGGTAGACGCCTCTACTTTGACAGTAGAAGACGCGTTTCGTTCCAATCATGTTCTGTTTACACGACTCATTATGACCGATTTTTCAAAGTATAAACCATTTTATAAATTATGTTTAGTATGACTAAAAGTAAACAATTACATATGAAATATTAACGTTTTAAATATTACAGCCAAAAAACGGGCACTTTTTAATTATTAAAAAATAATTATTATTTACATAATTTATAAGTAAAATGTTTTTAATATGTAACTGACTGACATATAACTGATGTTATTAAGAAATATTTTCTTTTCCTTTCTAAATGCGAGAAACCTAACCAAACAATGGCAATTAGGCCGTGGAACCACCAAAAATATTTTAATTACCTATGATATCCAAAGTTAAGGCACAGAACAAAGAACGTTTTTTTTGAAGCCGTAAAATTGTTAAGTTAGAAAAATTTCACTCTTCTTTGACGTCTTTATAACTCTTTGAGTTTTTAAAATATCTTTGCATATCTATGGGTTCTGTGTTCTAACAATAGGTACCCAAAGGATTTTTCGTTTATTTTTTGCTACAATTTTTTTATACTGCCAAACAGCGCGAATGACGCGCTGGTAATCAAATTAATATTATTAATTGTATTACAATTTACAATATAACGCCTGAAACATACGCCTAACGCTTCCATTACAGGTATCACAATAATTCAAATTGGCGAAAGAATTTTTTTGTCGTTAATTAATAATCTATGATTTGAAATAAATTTTAATGTTAGTTTTGTTTAATGAAAAAATATGAACGTCAAAACAAATCGGATCGACTGCACGACTGATATCATAAAATTCATAACATTCTGAATGACTTTTCAAAACTTGTCATTGTTATAATCTATACTTAATATTAAAAATGGAAAAGTGTGTGTCTGTTTGTTTGTCCGTCTTTCACGGCAAAACGGAGCGACGAATTGACTTGATTTTTTAAGTGGAGATAGTTGGAGGGATGGAGAGTGACATGGGCTACTTTTTGTCTCTTTCTAACCCCCCACTTCCTCGAAATGGGGGGTGGAAGTTTGTATGAAGTATTCCGCAATTTTCGAATTTAACACGAGCGAAGCCGCAGGCAAAAGCTAGTATTTGAAATATTTAAAAGTCACCGGGCCGAACGCGATTAACTAGGTAATATTATTTTACCTATTTTTCCGTGACTACGGCTAGTAGGTACAACTTGGTCGCAACTTGGAAAAGATAAATGAGTACATATCAACATAATCTTCACTAACAATAAGGGCCCATTTACACGGTACGAGAACTCTCATGCGAGTTTTATTACATTGCGGTATTGACTGGCTGTACAAGGTTGAATGTAACCTCATCAGTCCGCAATGTAACTAAAATCGCATGCGAGTTCGCGCGCCGTCTAAATCAGGCCTTACAATCCACAGGCTGCTCAGAAAATTTCGATTAAAACAAAATCGGGGCCAAATCCCCCGAGAGCGGTTCATTTCATAGCAATTAGTTACCTACTGGCGGTGGATTCGTCACGATTGAACGAGTACCCCTTTGGAGACGGCATTAGCGCTTACGGGACGATCACGACACGACTGCACCGCTAAAAATAAAGTGAACACTTTATCATACCACCAAAACAAAACAGACAAACGTCCATCTATTATAAATGGAAAAGTGTGTGTCCGTTTGTTTGTCCGCCTTTCACGGTAAAATGGAATGAACGTGATTTTTTAAGTAGAGATAGTTGAAGGGATGGAGAGTGACATAGGCTACTTTTTGTCTCTTTCGAACCCCTAAGTGGAAGTTTGTATAGAGCATTACGCAATTTTCGCAAGTGCCCAGCGCCCAGCGAATTCCCTGTGTAATACCACTGTCCACTGATGCTACAATTTGTAGTAGATAAGATAACTAATCTGATAGATAACATTTAGTCCTGCCTTTATCTATATGACGTTGCGTTTTCATACATAAACACGATGCGCCTATCACACATTCTTTAATCGATAAGCATTACCCTGTAAAATACCGCATGCTCGTTGTGAAAGTAATTATTAATCATATTTTCAATTTATAATGGGTATTTTCTGTGATATAAATTTGTGCACACCATCCGATGGAAGATATATATATTCACCAGGAAGCATAATATCTGGCGCAATAAGATACTCTCTTGATGAGGAATACAAGTTTACTTCAATAACAGTTTCCTTGAAAGGTACTGGTCACCTGTACTTAGAAGATTCACAAAAGAAGAGAAATAATAGACGATATATGTTCACTAACGACGAAACATACGTTGATTTAAACAATGTTATATATACCAATGAAAAAGGAGAACCGTATCCTAAAGGGCAATATGATACTCAGTTCAGATTCCAGCTGCCTTATAACATACCAGCTTCTATAGATTACAAAAAGCATACTCTCTATTACTATGTGCTTTCTCACGTTAAATATTTCATATGTATAAAATTTGAGAGACCCGGAACTTTCAAACTGAACAAATTTTACAATAAGGAGATTACAGTGATTTCGGGACAAACCCCACGTCTGACAACAGAGCATTTAATATACGGAAACCAAAAAAAGTTACTACAATTATCATCATTGTTTTCCAGCAAAAAAGGTTTGATAAACTTAAAGGCTGTTATTGCTAACTCTGTCCAATCACCCGGAGAATCCGTCAAAGTTCATTTTGAAGTCACCAACGACACAAATGTGTCAACCAAAGGTTTAGAAGTTAAAATAGCAGAAGTTGACCAGTATACTACTGACGGAGGTCTTTTGGCAAAAGTCCATACAGACGTAGAAAATACAGCATATGCATATGAAGGAATAGCGGGTGGAGCTATAGGCAAATTTACTGTTGACATCTTAGTTCCTGAACATTGTGCCTCTTTTGATCACTGTTCATTTTTGCGCCGTAATTATTCCTTAATGATTCTAGTGAGATTACCTGATCCACATATAAATTTGCCTCTAGAGATCCCGTTTCAAGTGATTAAAACTTTATCGAGCAATTTCGAAGAAAATGAATTCCTTTCAAACAATGTTATACCCAGCGATGATCCTCCGACTTATTGGCAAGCAATGGCCGAAGATATAAAAGATATTCCAGAAAGTAAAGAAGTTAAAGGAGATGCATCAGGAAGTAAAAAAACTTTTTAACAAAAAATAAAACCGCCTTCAAAAATAAGCGCGTTACAAAACACGGAGAAACTAAAAAGCCAAAAATAATAAACCTTTCAATTCAGATTTCTTATCGTATTGCAATAAGCTAAACATCCAAATTATAAACAAATCAATTATTTTTGTAGTCGGTACCAGACCTATTCGTCGCCTTGCTATTGCCTGTTTGCCCCACCCAACCATACACAGGCTGGTACCGACTCCAAAAATAATTGATTTGTTTATAATTTGGATGTTTAGCTTATTGCAATACGATAAGAAATCTGAATTGAAAGGTTTATTATTTTTGGCTTTTTAGTTTCTCCGTGTTTTGTAACGCGCTTATTTTTGAAGGCGGTTTTATTTTTTGTTAAAAAGTTTATTTATTTGTTGATTTTTAGTGGTTCCTAGTGATATTATATGTATCAGTCCGAATACATGTACAGTAGTGAAAGAATTATCCTTTAACTCCTAACCATTGAGGAGTTGACCTTCCATCATCAGCTCAGCCACATAAAATTATTACCATCAGACGTAAATACTGGTGTACCTTTGAAAAATAGACTAAAAACATTACATGTGCCTATAACATTTGAAGAGTTCCCTCGATTTCTCCAGGATCCCATCATCAGACCCTGACTTGGTGCCAATGGGACCATCTCGGGGTTATACCGGTTCGATCAAAAAAAAAATTTTGAAAATCGGTCCACGATTCTCGGAGATATCGAGTAACATACATACAAAAAAAAAAATAATAAATAAAAAAAAAAAAACATTCAGTCGAATTGAGAACCTCCTCCTTTTTTGAAGTCGGTTAAAAAGTGAGGAGTTAGAAGCTAAAAAATAAATAGAATCGAGTATTATATTTCACTTTCATTTACCTGCTCCATAATTGAACTGATATTAATTAATCATGTCTGTCATTGTCTGTGTCGTGTGTTTTATCATTAAAACACAGAATATCAACGTAAGTATAAATACTATAAATGGAGGAACATCGCCAAATGTATTTTTGTGCATAATTATTGTAAATTAACTAATAACGCGCTATTCTTGGTTAAAACCAATCCTCCAGATCCAGACTAAGGGACAGTTGCATCAACCACAGTTGACAGACACATCAACGTCATGAAGCATAAATCTATGGAAATTCCCATATAAAAAATTTAGCGAACAGAAAATTACCGAACCGTATTTATTTCGTACAACCAAGCAACCGACCCTAAATACATTAAGTAGGTATATGTAGGTAGTCAAATTTTAAAATATGCCATGACGAGTATTTTCTGGCTAAACTAGTACTTTTATTAAAAAGTATCAAACATTTTTTGGACCAAATCCGTGTGTTATAAATGGGATCGCAAAAGAAGTCGGAGTCGCTCAAATCAAGCCGGGGCAAAACTGCCATCCAGCAACTCAGACAATAAACAGCCCAGATAAGAGTTTACTTCATTGTTGCATTTGTTGCTCCAAAAATGAGACAAGCTACACTTATACTCGTAGAATGATACGGCCTGTTACGTCTTAACAAGTTGTGACTATACATCGTGTTACATTTTTTTTCGTCAAATACGATACCTCGTTAAGCTTACTATAACTAGCTTTTCGTTGATTACGTCAAATTATTCTAAATATGAATCTTTCTCCCCAGTATCTCAAGGCGCGTTTTAGTTACCTTAATTCTGTAAGGTTGTCCCGCAGTCTACTTTTGTCTGTCCCATCTTCTTCTTCAAAATTTTACAACTCCTCTTTTACTTTCAAAGCTGTTCGACTCTGGAACTCTCTACCTCCGGGCATTAGACGGGCTCAATCTATTTCTGTTTTTAAAAAAATGCTTAAAGAACATTATTTATCTCTCCCTTAGTGATCGTATTGCTATTTTTACTCTGTGGTTGGTATGATTGCTGTATATTGTTGGTTTGTTACTATATATATTCTGTCTTGCTGTATATTACTATTTAAGTATGTTTATGTAATTCTATTTATATTCTCTTATATGTGTATGTTTATTCAATTTGTGTGTTGGAAATTAGAATAAGTATGATTTTTCATTTCGAAGCATCTACTCTTTCTGATTATGTTTTTTATTTCCGCTACCCAAAGATTGTCTGGTAGAGATCGCTCTTTAGCGATAAGACCGCCTGTTGTCTGCCTCTATTTATAATCATTTGTTTTGTCTCCGCTGTATCTTTTTAGGGTTCCGTAGTCAACTAGGAACCCTTATAGTTTCGCCATGTCTGTCTGTCCGTCCGTCCGTCCGTCCGTCCGTCCGCGGATAATCTCAGTAACCGTTAGCACTAGAAAGCTGAAATTTGGTACCAATATGTACATCAATCACGCCAACAAAGTGCAAAAATAAAAAATGGAAAAAAATGTTTTATTAGGGTACCCCCCCTACATGTAAAGTGGGGGCTGATATTTTTTTAAATTCCAACCCCAACGTGTGATATATTGTTGGATAGGTATTGAAAAATGAATAAGGGTTTACTAAGATCGTTTTTTGATGATATTAATATTTTCGGAAATAATCGCTCCTAAAGGAAAAAAAAGTGCGTCCCCCCCCTCTAACTTTTGAACCATATGTTTAAAAAATATGAAAAAAATCACAAAAGTAGAACTTTATAAAGACTTTCTAGGAAAACAGGTATCACAATAATTCAAATTGGCGAAAGAATTTTTTTGTCGTTAATTAATAATCTATGATTTGAAATAAATTTTAATGTTAGTTTTGTTTAATGAAAAAATATGAACGTCAAAACAAATCGGATCGACTGCACGACTGATATCATAAAATTCATAACATTCTGAATGACTTTTCAAAACTTGTCATTGTTATAATCTATACTTAATATTATAAATGGAAAAGTGTGTGTCTGTTTGTTTGTCCGTCTTTCACGGCAAAACGGAGCGGCGAATTGACTTGATTTTTTAAGTGGAGATAGTTGAAGAGATGGAGAGTGACATAGGCTACTTTTTGTCGCTTAACCCCCACTACCTCGAAATGGGGGGTAGAAATTTGTATGAAGTATTTCGCAATTTTCTAATTTAACGCGAGCGAAGCCGCGGGCTTAGCTAGTATTTTAAATATTTAAAAGTCACCGGGCCGAACGCGATTAACTAGGTAATATTATTTTACCTATTTTTCTGTGACTACGGCTAGTAGGTACAACTTGGTCGCAACTTGGAAAAGATAAATGAGTACATATCAACATAATCTTCACTAACAATAAGGGCCCATTTACACGGTACGAGAACTCTCATGCGAGTTTTATTACATTGCGGTATTGACTGGCTGTACAAAGTTGAATGTAACCTCATCAGTCCGCAAAACGTCAAAACAAATCGGATCGACTGCACGACTGATATCATAAAATTCATAACATTCTGAATGACTTTTCAAAACTTGTCATTGTTATAATCTATACTTAATATTATAAATGGAAAAGTGTGTGTCTGTTTGTTTGTCCGTCTTTCACGGCAAAACGGAGCGGCGAATTGACTTGATTTTTTAAGTGGAGATAGTTGAAGAGATGGAGAGTGACATAGGCTACTTTTTGTCGCTTAACCCCCCACTACCTCGAAATGGGGGGTAGAAATTTGTATGAAGTATTTCGCAATTTTCTAATTTAACGCGAGCGAAGCCGCGGGCTTAGCTAGTATTTTAAATATTTAAAAGTCACCGGGCCGAACGCGATTAACTAGGTAATATTATTTTACCTATTTTTCTGTGACTACGGCTAGTAGGTACAACTTGGTCGCAACTTGGAAAAGATAAATGAGTACATATCAACATAATCTTCACTAACAATAAGGGCCCATTTACACGGTACGAGAACTCTCATGCGAGTTTTATTACATTGCGGTATTGACTGGCTGTACAAAGTTGAATGTAACCTCATCAGTCCGCAATGTAACTAAAATCGCATGCGAGTTCGCGCGCCGTCTAAATCAGGCCTTACAATCCACAGGCTGCTCAGAAAATTTCGATTAAAACAAAATCGGGGCCAAATCCCCCGAGAGCGGTTCATTTCATAGCAATTAGTTACCTACTGGCGGTGGATTCGTCACGATTGAACGAGTACCCCTTTGGTGACGGCATTAGCGCTTACGGGACGATCACGACACGACTGCACCGCTAAAAAAAAAGTGAACACTTTATCATACCACCAAAACAAAACAGACAAACGTCCATCTATTATAAATGGAAAAGTGTGTGTCCGTTTGTTTGTCCGCCTTTCACGGTAAAATGGAATGAACGTGATTTTTTAAGTAGAGATAGTTGAAGGGATGGAGAGTGACATAGGCTACTTTTTGTCTCTTTCGAACCCCTAAGTGGAAGTTTGTATAGAGCATTACGCAATTTTCGCAAGTGCCCAGCGCCCAGCGAATTCCCTGTGTAATACCACTGTCCACTGATGCTACAATTTGTAGTAGATTAAGATAACTAATCTGATAGATAACATTTAGTCCTGCCTTTATCTATATGACGTTTCGTTTTCATACATATTTATCACACATACTTTAATCGATAAGCATTACCCTGTAAAATACCGCATGCTCGCTGTGAAAGTATTGGGTTGGTAAGAAAGTAATGAGCGAATCATAACCAATATTGTAATTTTTATTTAATTTATTATTTTAATCATTTATCAAAAATATAACGGCCTTCGTTATCTACTACTTGTCTCCATCGTTCTGGTAAAGAATGAATAGCATCGGCGAAGAAGTTCTTAGGTTTAGATTTAAAAAACTCAGCTATGTACTGTCGTAGATGGGCTTGATCATCGAACTTTTTTCATTCAAGGCATTGCTTAGCGATCTGAACAATGCGTAATCCGTAGGTGCCAAGTCTGGAGAGTACGGTGGATGAGGTATCACTTTCCAACCTAGCTCCAATAGCTTTAGCCGAGTCACTTTTGCAATGTGTGGGCGAGCATTGTCGTGTAAGAAAAAACTTTAGCATGCTGTGGACGATTCTGACAGATTTTTTGGTTTAAATTTTCAAGCTGATTACAGTATACTGATGCGGTAACAGTCATTCCACTTGGTAGGAGTTCCCAGTGAATAATACCATGAATATCCTACCAAACGGACAGCATAACTTTTTTCGGGTGAGGCTCTGTTTTTGGTGCCTCTATTCCTTTTTCGTTTGGAGCTAGCCACTGACGTTTGCGTGTGTGATTTATATATAAGACCCATTTTTCATCTCCAGTGATAAGATGGTCCAACCAGTTGAATGTGCGGCGAAAAGACAGAAGTTGTATGCAGATATCAGCACGGCGGTTTAGTTGATCTCTATCAAGTTCGTGCGGTATCCAAACACTGTATTTGTAGTTTTTTCCCAACTCGTGTAAATGTGTTTCTATGGTGACATGAGAGCAGCCTAACTCGGTAGCAAGAGTACGACTCGTTAGCCTCGGATCTCCTTCAATTAAGGTTTTTAATTTGGCTACATCAATCTTCACCGGTTGACCAGACTTAGGTTGATCTGATAATGAAAAGTCGCCACTACGAAACCGCTGGAACCATCGTTTCGCCGTGGCCTCAAACACAACTTCAGGAGCAACACGCTGACATATATTACGCACTGCTTCGGCGGCTGAATGACCAGACTGAAATTCATATAGTAAGCAATGCCTTACATGCACTTTTAATTCGTCCATTTTCTTCCTTATATTAGCTCGGCGACAGCTAGTGAATGACTGACGAGAAACTGTGCGACTCGCCCTTTATATACTTTCGACCATAGAAGATTCTAGAACTCTCTCAAAAATTTTATGTGGAATTCAATCGATCGCTCATTACTTTCTTACCAACCCAATAATTACTAATCATATTTTCAATTTAAAATGGGTATTTTCTGTGATATAAATTTGTGCACACCATCCGACGGAAGATATATATATTCACCAGGAAGCATCATATCTGGCGCAATAAGATATTCTCTTGATGAGGATTACAAGTTTTCTTCAATAACAGTTTCCTTGAAAGGTACTGGTCACCTGTACTTAGAAGATTCACAAAAGAAGAGAAATAATAGACGATATATGTTTACTAACGACGAAACATACGTTGATTTAAACAATGTTATATATACCAATGAAAAAGGAGAACCGTATCCTAAAGGGCAATATGATACTCAGTTCAGATTCCAGCTGCCTTATAACATACCAGCTTCTATAGATTACAAAAAGCATACCCTCTATTACTATGTGCTTTCTCACGTCAAATATTTCATATGTATAAAATTTGAGAGACCCGGAACTTTCAAACTGAACAAATTTTACAATAAGGAGATTACAGTGATTTCGGGACAAACCCCACGTCTGACAACAGAGCATTTAATATACGGAAACCAAAAAAAGTTACTACAATTATCATCATTGTTTTCCAGCAAAAAAGGTTTGATAAACTTAAAGGCTGTTATTGCTAACTCTGTCCGATCACCCGGAGAATCCGTCAAAGTTCATTTTGAAGTCACCAACGACACAAATGTGTCAACCAAAGGTTTGGAAGTTAAAATAGCAGAAGTTGACCAGTATACTACTGAGGGAGGTCTTTTGGCAAAAGTCCATACAGACGTAGAAAATACAGCATATGCATATGAAGGAATAGCGGGTGGAGCTATAGGCAAATTTACTGTTGACATCTTAGTTCCTGAACATTGTGCCTCTTTTGATCACTGTTCATTTTTGCGCCGTGATTATTCCTTAATGATTCTAGTGAGATTACCTGATCCACATATAAATTTGCCTCTAGAGATCCCGTTTCAGGTTGTTAAAACTTTATCGAGCAGGTTCGAAGAAAATGCATTCCTTTCAAACAATGCTATACCCAGCGATCCTCCGACTTATTGGCAAGCAATGGCCGAAGATATAAAAGATATTCCAGAAAGTAAAGAAGTTAAAGGAGATGCATCAGGAAGTAAAAATAGTGAGGAGTTAGAAGCTAAAAAATAAATAGAATCGAGTATTATATTTCACTTTCATTTACCTGCTCCATAATTGAACTGATATTAATTAATCATGTCTGTCATTGTCTGTGTCGTGTGTTTTATCATTAAAACACAGAATATCAACGTAAGTATAAATACTATAAATGGAGGAACATCGCCAAATGTATTTTTGTGCATAATTATTGTAAATTAACTAATAACGCGCTATTCTTGGTTAAAACCAATCCTCCAGATCCAGACTAAGGGACAGTTGCATCAACCACAGTTGACAGACACATCAACGTCATGAAGCATAAATCTATGGAAATTCCCATATAAAAAATTTAGCGAACAGAAAATTACCGAACCGTATTTATTTCGTACAACCAAGCAACCGACCCTAAATACATTAAGTAGGTATATGTAGGTAGTCAAAGTTTAAAATATGCCATGACGAGTATTTTCTGGCTAAACTAGTACTTTTTTATTAAAAAGTATCAAAATTTTTTTGGACAAAACCCGTGTGTTATAAATGGGATCGCAAAAGAAGTCGGAGTCGCTCAAATCAAGCCGGGGCAAAACTGCCATCCAGCAACTCAGGCAATAAACGGCCCAGATAAGAGTTTACTTCATTGTTGCATTTGTTGCTCCAGAAATGAGACAAGCTACACTACGGCCTGTTACATCTTAACAAGTTGTGACTATACATCGTGTTACATTTTTTTTTCGTCAAATACGATACGTCGTTATTCGTTAAGCTTACTATCTAGCTTTTCGTTGATTACGTCAAATTATTCTAAATATGAATCTTTCTCAGGGTTTTTTTTTCACAACACTGATATCACGTCATTTTATTGCAATATAATTATTTTCTTTGCTGCGTACCTACTATCGATTCAAATTAATTTCTGATGATCAGTGCACCACCCGATCCGATGTGTAAAAAAACAACCTAATCTAATCTATAATGAGCTAATGAGGAAGTATTTTACAAATAACTTAGAAATTGAATCTATTCTTAGAATGTCAATATTATAAAGTCATACCTACTCGGAAATGGAGTCTTGTCCTTATTTATGACCGTGTGGCCCACCGGGTTAGGCATCAGTCCGTGAAACACAGGACGCTGCTTCGATCCCAGCCCAGCTCATTCAAATCGGGACACTTGGCTATGGCTACATCAATTTTTGACATATGTAGTTGCGTAGTGAGCTCTTTACCTTATTAGTGCGGTAATATATACCTTACTAATATTGCGCCATAAACTGTAATAGTTATTTGTTATACAAGGGGGCAAAGTTGTATTTTAACGTCGAGTGTGGAATTGAAAAACGAGCAAAAGGATTCTATAGTTGAACCACGAGCGAAACGAGAGGTTTGAGAATAGAATCCTGAACTTGCGAGTTTTTTAACACACGAGAAGTAAAATACATTTGCACCCCGAGTGTAACACAAAACTTTACCCTCACTATAACGAGGAAACTACAACGCAAAAAATGCGTTTATCACTGCTTCCAGTAGTTCCACAGGTGGTAAATCATCTTTATTACTAGATTCACCTACTTTTATCAATTTTAAAGCAGATAATTTGACTTTATTCAAGGTCAAATTACTTTACCCACTAGTGGATAAAATGCGTTTTTACCCGCTGGTATTAAAGGACAAAACACGTGTTTCCGAGCTAGTGAGGGGAAAAATATTATATTTAAAACAGTAAACTTCCCTATTACCGTGTGCATAATGTTCATGTGAATGGTTTACTCAACAATTTGGAAGCCCACATTCGTAACCAAACAGGACAAATGGGCTCGTTCGAACCCCATCTCGCCACGGCCCATCGAAACTTCGTTAAAGTAATGACACCGTATCTCTACTGTACCCTCTCCAAAAAGAAACGAGACAGCACTACGCACACTAGCTGTGTTGGAAAAAGAGGGGTGATCCCAAGATAATACCCCCATAATCACAGTTTTGTTTTCCAATCGTTGCTAACGATTATTGGCGCTATGCGAGTGCCATTTTCGAATTGCTTTAGTGCCCTAAGACTTCTAAGATAAGTCGTTGGAAGAGCAATAAAAAGAGGGCACAGCGATTAGTACTTTCTTACGTGATTTCTTTTCTTTGTAAATCCTTCTACACTGTTGTTTAAGAAAAGGAGAGAATTATTCCAGTAACAATTTGTAATGGAAATCGGTAATAGTGAGACAGAAAAATGGTAACAATCGACTTTTCAACTTTCTAAAATTATAATAATATGCCCAAATCTCAAAGTCATTGCTAGGTTGTGTAGCCCCCTAGGTAGGCTCTGGCGCAAATCCGTCTGTACAACGGGGACTGTTCTGAAGAACTTTTTGACCTGGTGCCACCGTCGCGCTTTTATTACCGCACCTCCCGCCAAAGAAACAAAGTTCATCCTCACTTTCTGGATACGTGGCAAACCAAGAAAAAACGGCCTCTCGCTCGTTTTTGCCCAGTACATGCAAGTTGTGGAATGAGCTACCTTCTGAGGTGTTCCCCTTGCGCTATGACATGGGGTTCTTCAAGAAGCAGGTATTTAGGGTTCTTATTCATATTCATATTCATTTATTTCGTAAATGCACAGATACATTACACGTCAACAGTTACAGTTCATACATTAAAATTTAGAATAATAATTAAACTTTAAATTTTTGAATTAAATTAAGAGATCATAATACAATATTAAAAATAATTAGAATAATAATTGGATACATTACATAAATGTTTAAATGTCACAAAATTCTTTTACATCGTAGAATGCATTTTTGATTAACCATTTCTTCAATTCTTTATAAAAACAATTATCATTTTCTAAATTTTGAAAATCAATTGAATTTTTATCATTTTCTTAAAGGTCTGCAACGCAAAAGTGACTCCCCTGATGTTGCTTATGTCCATGGGCGGCGATGACTGCTTTCCATCAGGCGGCTCGTCTGATCGTTTGCTGCCTATTTCATAAAAAAAAAACAAGATCCTGGACACATTTACTAAGTAGGTAGTTAGTAACAAATTCGAATCCACCCCGTATTTATTAATATTCACGCAGGCACAGCAAGTTCAAAGTAACCGAGCGAAGGGTGTCTGCAGACTTTCAAATCTACCCTCAATTAATTCAACAGAGACCAAATAAATCAAACACTAGCACAAAGAGAGACTGAATATTTTTATTTGGAAATTGCAAATTGGCTGGTAATATTCATATCTCTCTGAATGATTTCGTTTGTAGATTCATCTCGTTGTTTATCTGAATTGATAATATTCTCGGAATCACATTATATGTAAACAATAGGTTTTAGGATATATAAATATAATTTTTAACATTTTTCGTAGAAGTCGCACGTGGGATAGGTAAGGGTTAAATTGTGGCGTAGGCGAGTGGCTGGCAACCTGTCACTGCAATGTCACAATTGCGTTTTCTTCAACCCTCCTACCCCATTAGGGGACACATGCGTGATTATATTGTATGTATGTATGTATATTTTAACATTTTACCTACATCCATCCACATCATAAGTTTTCTATAAATTCTACAATATGCTTAAGAGCGACAAACAAATGGCCTATAGGTACCTAATAAAAAAAATGTAGGTATCTGCAGCTAACCAATACTTTTAGAATTTTTTTTTTCAGAAGAAAGAATCATATTCGCCAGTCACATACTTAAAATAAAATAACTAATTACATTTCACAATTTATTTCACATTTCATTTTTTCAGGGCGGGCGGGTGGTCTAGTGATAATGACGTTAGCCGCGTAAGCTGAAGACCCGGGTTCGATTTCCGGCTCCGCCACCAGTGGGCCTTGTCGTTTTTTCTTTCGTGTATGATATCTATTTCAATTTACATTTCACTATCAACGCTACTAACTCCCCGTTTGTTCGCGCTCTAAAGTCTAAACAGTAAACATAACATTTAAGCTTCAATAGCGCACAGTGGTTTGAGACTTGAGACGCAGACCGTAAAGGCAAAAAATATTAAAAAAGTGTAAAAACGAGTTTTCCTAAACGAGTGCCAGATAATCCAATTTTAAAAGGTCGCCTATGCACATACATAATTAGAATACGACTGCAGAGCTTAACGTTTATATTAGTTTATCCCCCTTGCAACCGCAGAAGGGTTGGAAAATTTAAATTACAAATAAAAGTACTGAAAAATATAACGAGTGGGTAGTGCCTCAATAAAGACTTAATTAAACCTGATGGCTATAAAGTGACTTAATTTCTTTGCAAATAGCCCAGTCTTATTTCCACCCAAACTTAAACCATAAAGATAATAGTTATTTGTTATACAAGGGGGCAAAGTTGTATTTTAACGCCGAGTGTGGAATTGAAAAACGAGCAAGTGAAAGGATTCTATAGTTGAACCACGAGCGAAGCGAGTGGTTCGAGAATAGAATCCTGAACTTGCGAGTTTTTTAACACACGAGAAGTAAAATACATTTGCACCCGAGTGTAACACAAAACTTTTCCCCTCACTGTAGCGAGGAAACTACAACGCAAAAAATGCGTTTATCACTGCTTCCAACAGTTCCACAGGTGGTAAATCATCTTTATTACTAGTTTCACCTACTTTTAGTAATTTTAAAGCAGTTAATTTGACTTTATTCAAGGTCAAATTACTTTACCCACTAGTGGATAAAATGCGTTTTTCCACGCTGATATTGAAGGACAAAACACGTGTTTCTGAGCTAGTGAGGGGAAAAGATATTTTATTAAGCATTACCACATACAAGATGTTAACGATTACATATTGGTAAGTTTACATACTTAACCAAATTTAGTATGCAAAAGAGGTACTTAAGACAAAACTTACCTACAACTAAAAACAAAATTTTGAATGCTACTCTGTGTCAAAAAATTCATTAATTAGTAATTTCTTTAAATAATGTAAGATTCATTGTACGGAATCCAACAGGTATTTTATTATAAATTTTTACACTTAAAACTAGTAGCTGGGGAGTTTATTGAAAAACCTTAAATTTTTTGACCAAAGCATGAAACTTGGCACAGTTGTTCCTTATATCAAAATAAGCCGATTAAGATCGGGAGCCTTCGGGAGCCTCCCCCCTGGGGCCCGGGAGGGGGGGTCAAAGTTCCGCTTCACCCGGCTTGGTTTGAAAAATTCTAACTTACCCCGTTTAGTTAATAGGTCATGTTTGGTATCGTTTTCGAGTAAATCAATAACGTAGAATTCGTTTTCAGTACTAAAATTATCATTTAATGGTAAATAAAATAAAATAAATTAAAAAATTTGAAATTTTCATCCATGATTTACAAATTCAAGTCATCATAAATGACAAACTGTTTGCTTTTTCTATAAATAAAAAATATGACATGATAGCCTATTTAATATAGATTATAAAAAATATAACTTTTATCCACCTTTACTAACGTTAAGTTCCACAAAAAAATTACTTTAAGACGCGCGGCGTCGGTACGCCGCGAGCGTAATTTTAAAATGCCTTTATTTTAGAAACTCTATTAGACCCCGTTTAGCTATTAGGTCATGTTTGATATCGTTTTCGAGTAAATCAATAACGTAGAATTCATTTTTGGTACTAAAATTATAATTTAATGGTAAGTAAAATTAAAAAAAATTAAAAAATTTGAAATTTTCATCCATGATTTACAAATTCAAGTCATCATAAATGACAAACTGTTTGCTTTTTCTATAAATAAAAAATATGATAAGAAAGCCTATTTAATATAGATTACAAAAAATATAACTTTTATTCACCTTCACAAACGTTAAGTTCCACTAAAAAATTACTTTAAGACGCGCGGCGTCGGGACGCCGCGAGCGTAATTTTAAAATACCTCTATTTTAAAAACTCTATTAGACCCGGTTTAGCTATTAGGTCATGTTTGATATAGTTTTCGAGTAAATTAATAACAAAGAATTTATTTTTGGTACTACAATTATAATTTAATTGTAAATAAATTAAAAAAAAATCATCTATAATTTGCAAATTCAAGTCAACAAAAATGTCAACCGTTTGCTTTTTCTCTTATGTCACCAAACACCCAGACAAGTTTGGTGGAAACTTCCTTCACGAACTGCTTGGTGTCTGATGACCATGGTCCAAATGTTTCAAATGCAATTGCCGCAAATATGTAGTTGTTTTTTAAAAATGCATATTTGCGCGTTTAAACTGGGCGTTTTGCAGCAGCAGTCTCTGGTTTCTGGGCCGAGCGTTAGACGTTGGACGGAGCCAAGGTATCCACACAGGTCACGCCCCACGCCAAGGGTCGTCCCAGAAACCAAGGCAAAAGCAAGCAACCATCAGGCCGCTTTCCGTCTGCTGCTGACAAGCCGACAGGTTCGAGGGTTGTCGGCATGTTCGCTGTGCCGAGAGCCTTGCGGATTAAATCGTTAAGTGCAGTGTGTCACAAAATTCGGCCAGCAATAGACTGGCAGTGGAGTCCGTGGTGTCCTAATGCGTCGGCAGCAAGGGTGTGGTTGGCATGTCTTTAGCCCCAGTCTTAGACAAATGGCAGTATATGATGAAGTAAGGCAGCCTCGGAAGGAGGTATGATCTCCAAGTGTCGATCTTTTCTAGTAAAGAGGTTCTTCCGGCACTCATTCACTGTTGCGTAAGGACCCTTGATCTGAAACAATATGTGCATTGTCATTTTATTTAAACAGATTCTGCAACTATCAAATTACAACATTTTGGTGGACCACCTTCACTATTACACACTTACCTATCATACAAGATAATTACAAACTTTAGTAGAATCTGATTAGCCTATCTATGATATTGCTCCATCTCGTAATAGTTTGAAGCCTTGGGTGGCCATGTTTCTCCCTTGTTGATCGTTTCAAGCTGCGTTTATCGTACCTGTCCCATACTATGTCTAATCTAGAAACGTTTTCTTTTGGCTTTGAAGCTTAGCCAGGCCACTCAAGGTGTCAAACTATTACAAGATGGAGCAATATCAGAGGCAAATCAGATTCTACTAAAGTTTGTAATAATTTTCTATGATACGTAACGTAAGTGGGTGATACGTAACGTAACTGAAGGTTACGTGATCCACCAAAAAGTTGTAATTTGATAGTTGTAGACTCTAAAATGATAATGCACATATTGTTTCAGACCAAGTCGTTGCGCAACGGTGAATGAGTGGTCGAAGTACCTACCTCTTTAGGTACCAGAAAAGATCGACAATTGGAGAACATACCTCCTTCAGAGGCTGCCTTGGATCAGCATATACTGCGCAGTGTACCAGGGGCCCATTTCTCGAAGCTACAAGTTACAATTTACAAGTGGTTGTTAATGTCTAATATGACAAGTTGGAAAGAGACTTCCGCTTGTAACTTGTAACTTTCAGTTTTGAGAAATGGGACTCAGGGCGTTCTTGTTTGGAGTCAGGCGTTGGCGTTGGTGCCACACCAAAATTTGCCAAGTCCGTCTTCTTGGGGATGGAAGGAAGAAGGAGACGAATGGGTACCACACTGGTCAGACAACACTGAAGTGGCCAGTATATGCTTAGAAGTTACAAGATGTAAATGTAAATCAGGTTGCAAAAACCGATGCAACTGCATAAAGAGGGTAGAGCCTTTTTTATGCAGTTCCATATGTACCCAGCTATGTTTTTGTGAAGGGAATGTATAGTATGAGTATGAGTATGAGTAATCTGTCAATTAGGACACCACTGACTAAACTATAAGTGCTAACTTTTCAGTGTTGGATAACTCTATGGCAGTTCCGACTCAATTATAATAAGCTCATTATAATGGACTTTAGTTAACTATAATAATTTCAAAAATAGAACTTGATACAATTTCTATACTAATTTGCGATACCTGGCAAATTTTCCTGCATCTGAAACACATTTTTTTTATCTGTCGCGTTATCGGCCAATCAGAGACGGTTATTACAAACAATTGGTTGCTAGGTAATTCGATGTTGATACAACGGTGAACAACTCTATTGACATTAATTTTAACTTGCATGAATGGTGATATTTCCGTCCATTGATGATGAAGATGATGACTCGTAGAAAAAGTATTGTATACAATAGTGATATAATTAAGCTTTTCACTCTCGTACCGTACTACACATGGTACTCGACTGAAAAGTTTTGTATTATATCACGATTGTATAAAATACTGTTATATAAATTTCTTTCAGGATTCACTACAATGAATAAATAACAGGTACAGTCGGTCTTTAGATCGTGTGGTCCGACCCGAGTGTTGCCGTTGTCGACACGTCAATAATAATGAATCTTTTTCTATTTATGCATTAACACACCTCTGACACTGGCGATCAAATATATGAAAGAGGCGCGTTCCCCGCAGACAGTCTAAGCTCGCGTAGGTGAACGCGTACTATCCTTTGTGAATAGGCTTTAATATCATATTTTTATATTTTTAGAAAAAGCAAACCGTTTGACATTTATCGTGACTTGAATTTGCAACTCACAGAAAATTTTTATTTTTTATTTTTATTTCATTTAACATTAAATGGTCATTTTAGTACCAAAACTAAATTCTACGTTATTAATTTACTCGAAAACGATACTAAATATGACCTAATAGCTAAACGGGTTCTAATAGAGTTTTTTAAAATAAAGGTATGTTAAAATTACGCTCGCGGCGTCCCGACGCCGCGCGGCTTAAAGTTTTTTTTATGAAACTTAACGTTAGTAAAGGTGGGTAAAAGTTACATTATTCATAATCTATATTAAATAGGCTTTCATATCATATTTTTTATTTGTAGAAAAAGCAAACAGTTTGACATTTATGATGACTTGAATTTGTAAATCGTAGATGAAAATTTCAAACTTTTAATTTTTTTTTATTTTATTTACCATTAAATCATAATTTTAGTACCAAAAATGAATTCTACGTTATTGATTTACTCGAAAACGATACCAAACATGACCTATGAACTAAACGGGCTATGTTAGAATTTTTCAAAGCAAGCCGGGTGAAGCGGTACTTTGACCCCCCCTCCCGAGCCCCAGGGGGGAGGCTCCCGAAGGCTCCCGATCTTAATCGGCTTATTTTGATATAAGGAACAACTGTGCCAAGTTTCATGCTTTGGTCAAGAAAAAGAAGGTTTGGCCTCTTTTTGTCGATAAACGTCCCCACTATAGACAGCTTTTTTGGTGTTTTGCTAACCGAGAAGGAGCATCCGGTAGTAATTGGTCTGGGTCACAGCAAGAGCGAGGATGATTATTACATTTATTACACGCTTTTTCAAACATGGACTAGTCCAATACTCTGTCCATATTATCTACAATAGCTCCCAATGCCTGTTGAAACCGATTCACGGGTATCTATTCATGTACCTGTGAATGGGTTCCAGCAGGCGTTCTACATGACATCAAAGCTCTCCAAACGGCCTCTACGTGTTGGATCTAAATCACCACGCACGCCTTGTAAATGGCCGGGCTCGAAAGACCCGAGTTTCGGAGATACATATACAAATAATAATTATAATAAAATGAATAAATAATAATGTTATATGTATAATCGCAGGCTATATATATAAAAGTGTATAGTTATCGAACGAATGTATAAAATGTAAATAATAATGTGTATAGGTGTAATTACTTATGTACAATAATCTAATATGATATAAGTTATGACCTCTAACTTTCATTACCAATAAAGAATGTCTATATGTCTATGTCTATGTCTAATCTCGAAATTCGGTGGGTTTACCCGCAGACACCCAAGTTTTCTGAAGTTCACGCTTAAGTTAACACATTATGAGGACTTGGTGAATTAATTTCATATTTTGCGCTGTTGCGAAGTAGGTAAATAAGTAAGTATGAAGTAGAACAATTTTGGAAGAGTTTGAAAAGTCACGGCGAGGGATGTATTTGAGTAAATTTTAAAGACTTGGGATGAAATAATTTCTCATCAAAACCAGCCCCGATATTCGTATACTTACTTAATATTTTTATTAAATTTTACAATATTCTTCTTAAGATCTACTATTTAATATAGTAACTATCGTATAATGTCCATATCCAGGACGGAAATAGGGACTCTGTTTAAGGTACAGCGGAGCAAATCTCCGATATATAACCGGTGCGGTGGACACTCTATTTAATAATGCAAACATTGTAAAACATGGAAAAAATGGACGTTACATTTGCCCCCAGTAGAGATTTGCCCCGCTGTACCTAATATTATGAAGCGATCGTTCTTTACCGTCTTAACACGTGCTTCCACAATTTCATTTAGTGTAGGTTAGCTACGCTGAAGCGACGAGACGACACCGATTTCGCACGCCCCTGCGTCCCGTCACGGTCCAAGGCACGCTCCGCTCGACTGTGCATCTCTACCATATTGAAATAGCCCCTCGACCGGCCGGCCGTATGCCGTACCTTACCTACTCACCATAACGTCTTTGAAATACCTATATTTGACTTTCTCGCCTTACTGCACATCGGCAAATATGTCATATCAAGATTCCGATTCAATATTCACGTTCTCAACTGAGGAAAATAAAACTCACACTTAGATATTATATTATTTATACATTTTAACTAAGTTTACCCGTCACCAAACCCCCAAATTCAGTCACTCGTTGCGACTTATTAAAACTTCTCAATCGGAACCATAATTTAATGAGTATCTGGATTATTCTATTGAATTAGTTGCTTATAGACTAATGGAACGGAAATTTTATTTTAATGGCGTTTATAGTTGTAAACTAATCTATTGATTTTACTCGTTTCCGTACCCTGCCTTGGTATGTTATAGTATTGTGTGTCGTCATAACTAGCGTATCGTTGGCTGCTCGGTTTGTACTCCAGCTGTAAATAGTCTCCCTCCTCTTTTCTCAGTTGTCCTTTCTCTGATCCGTCGTATCTCGGATCTTCATATATGGTGATAGTTTGTTTCCTATGAGCTACAACTGGTGCGTTTCTGGGCACCTCTGCAGCGGCCACGGGCGCCGCTCTTGATTCGCCGTAACCATAGCCATAGCCGTATCCCCCATCATGGCGCAAGCCGCGACTGTCATAATATCCAGGGCCAGCGTAATCTCTGTCCCAGCCGTGGCCTCTGTCCCAATCTTGGCCTCTGTCCCACCCTTGGTCTCTGTCCCAACCCGGGTCCCTCCATCCCGGATCTCTGTTCCACCCCTCGTCGCGGTTCCAGGTCGGTCGCTCCCAACCTCTGCGTTCCTCTTGCCAGCCCCAACCGGGGTCCCGGTGTACAACTGGTTCGCGATATTCGTGATGATCGTGCACTTTTCCTCTATCATATTGGTCCCTGTCGTCGCGATATTTATTGTAATTGGAGTGGTCGTCTAGATAATACTTTTTGCCATAATCGTTGTGTCCCACGTTCTTATGACCGTTGTCCGCGTGTCGGTTGTAACCGCCGTGGTGATGGTTGTCACGGACGTATTCGTTGGCGTTGTTGTGGGACCCGTGGTAGGTGCGCCCGCCGTGATTATCGTGAGCGGCTAAGCGACTCTTGTAAGCTGCTTCATCACCTTCGTCGTTAAAGTCATCGAAAAACGTACTTTTGTTGGAAGACTCGTCCTTGTGATAGGAGTTTTGGAATCCCTGCTTTTGATGTCCCTTTTTATGGCCCCTTTTATATCCATTCGCGTGGCTATCCTCTGCTTTATCCTGTTTCGAAGTGTGGCCTTTATAAGCGTCACTTTCCAATGAAGACTTCGTGTCGTGATCCTTCTTGATATATTTGGCTTCGTCGCTGGCTTTAGAATACTGGTTTTTGTGGTCATCGCTGACACGGCTTTCTATTTGATGTACTTTTTCTCCGGATTGTTTATCATGTTTGATAGATTCGGCTCCCTCCTTGTGCGATATGTCCTTAAGATGTTCCTCTAAAGCATCTTTCAGCACTGATGGTGACGAACCACTTGTAAACGTAAATAGCACTGTTAAGGTTAAGATTAGGTAAATTCTATGAAGAATCATCTCATCACAGATTGGCGGATGTTGCTACTGATGCGGTGTGCGAGGTAGTGAGTAGGAGTCCCATTGCTTAAACAGTTTTATATCGGTGCTAATCGTGTGGTCGGTCTTCACGGTCAGTTAGGGCACAATGACAGGAACCACAGCATGGCGGGAACAATCGATCGCTGCCAAGTTCGGAGCGTCCGTGACATGGCATTTTTGAGTACTAGGAGCTATCGAGGTCAATAGAACCCAGTCGAGGGCGTTGACTATAAGGTCATTGATACAGCATTTTTAAAACTGACACCTACTTGTGATAATACAAACATGTATTTATTTAGACTTATATTGACCGGGATATAGACCGTGATTACCTTTTTGATTTTTGTCGAGCTCCCGATATTTCAACGCAGATGCATGCATCACGATCACGGAAAACTGACGAAGGCGGGTGGATGTCAAAGTTGCGTAGACAGCGCGCGATCTACCCTCCTTCGCGCGCGTCGGCTGCGTTCACTTTCAGCGTTACTGCTGGTCGCATTCACACTCGATGGTCTGTCCAAACACACTACACTCACAGTCTATATCACGTTGTAACGGATATAATATCCCGGTCAATATAAGTCTAATGAGAATAACCGTGAATCATTCAAAACTCTTATGTACTTATTTGAAAGTAGACTCACAAAAGAATGACACCGTCGTTGATGTGTGACACAATGCTACCGCTAGTGCTGTTGGCCGTTGAAACAGAAGAGTTCTTGAATGGCAACCACGGAGAGAGAAAGCAGACTGAAAGCTACTTTCTTGTGAAGACCAGTTCAGGACAAGTCGTCGTGCTGTGGAGTTTGTCCGGGCATCGCAGAGTAGCATCAGAAGCAGATAAATTTTAAGTTAAGGTAAAATACCCCTTGAACCCCTTCCTTTATTTTTATAACTATTCGTGACGCCGTTTCAACATGAAATAAATAACTTCAAGAATTTTTCAAGTGCACACTACAGGCACTAACAAATTAAAAACGGTTGAAATTTATGAGTAAGGTACAACGGGGCAAATCCTGACCGGGGACAAGTGTAACTGGTCCATTTTTTCCATGTTTTGCAATGTTTGCATTATTGAACAGTGTCCACCGGTTATATATGTTAGGCCGGTTATACATCATAGTGTAATAATGGAAAAAATGGAACAGTTACAATGGCCCTCCCAGTCGAGATTTGCCCCGCTGTACGTTATCTAAGTGTACTCAATTTGTCAATAACTTGATAACCGTGCAAATGTTACTAAATTAAATTGGTTTTATACATCCCTTTCCTCCTGTGAGTAGGTATCGTAGTAGTCGACTGTGTTCAATATGTTCCGGTCGATGGACTAGCAACCAGTTAGTCACAATTTTGTTAAACTCTTTGCACTGGATTTTGAGCAGTTTCATGTGCTCTGCCTACCCCCATTTAGAGATGCCGGCGCGAGAGTTTATATATGTAAAGAATCATGTTCTGCAGCAACAGAATTGCATGTTTTGTTTCATTACAAAATCAACTTTATTTCCCACATTGTGTAGGTTAAAATTACAATATCAGGTAAAGTATACTTGTGTTGCGTGGGCTACGGCTTTGTTTTAGTTTTTTTTTTAAGTTAAAACTGACTAAAGTGGCGCCCCCTACATTGCATAAATGCAGATCTATGCAATGTAGGGGGCGCCGGCTTTCTATCTATACAAAAAATAAGCAGTTATTTTTTGTATAAGTAGATAAACTTACACGGGACTTAGATAGGATAGGACAGATGTTTGACAAGCAGACAGGTCGCCTGATGGTAAGCGATGACTGCCGCCCATGGACACCCGAAACACATGAAGGGTTGGAACACAGCACAGCTAAACTGTGGAATGAATTGTCGCCTGCGGTATTTCCGGACCGATACGACCTTCAAATCTTCAAGAAAAGAGCGTACACCCATCTTAAAGGCCGGCAACGCACCTCCAACACCTCTGGTGTTTCGGGTGTCCATGGGCGGCGGTGATCGCTTACCATCAGGCGACCTGTCTGCTCGTTTGCCTCCTATCCCATAAAAAAAAAAAAACACGCTGCCGGCCTTTAAGATGGATGTACACTCTTTTCTTGAAGGTTTGAAGAATTAATTGTGTATGCAAATAGGTAAATAATAACAATAATTTTGAAATCAGTATCATTTATTTCACCCATATACAAAATACTATTGCGGTTCTAGTAACTTTTGCATCATAAAACTAGGCTAAAACTATTTGAATTAAATTAACAAAACCTGTATATGATAGGTAACAGAAAACCCACAGAACTTAATTTAGATAGAAGAAACAAATTCATATATTTGTATAGGGGCCGAGCGTGTCAAATTTTGTACTGAAGTTGATTCTTGCCTGTAATTTTAAATATGTCTCAGGCTCTTGATTGTTCATAATTTTTGTGTTGTTGCAATTGAATATCACGTAACGAGGCATTTTTTATGTTTTGGTTGACTTCAACTTAAATACAAAAATTTACGCCCGAAAACTGCAAGCTGCGAGTAAAGACGGACAACTCAGTGGATTTCACTGAGTTCATTTGACACGCTAAGTAGATACGTTTGCTTGATCTATGACATCTGTGAGAAAAACATACAACTTTATCAAGTAATTAAAATTAAGTAAAAAGCTACTGACGAATTGAGGAAGGTCTGTAGGACCTCCTATTTTGAAGTCAGTTAAAAATGCACATAGCACAACTTATACTCTAACATAAATATTATAGATAAGTATTTCGTCACTACTTTTAAAAAATCTCGTACAGTCGGCAGCAGAAGTTGCGTAGCGGGCAAGGTGTTGAAAATGAACTTGACCCGCTCTTATTGTCTTAAAAATAAGATCGTGTCAAGTTCATTTTGAACACCTTGCCCGCTATGCTACTTCTGCTGCTGACTGTATCTCACACTGCTCCTCAAAGTAAAAACGCAGTAAGTCTATGCATTCCAGACATACTTACTACAATATTCTTTTCATTGACAGAAGAAGATACAAGATTTTTTTTAAAGTAATGACGATTTGTGTCGTTTTCAATCAAAAGGTACTCTTAGCCGGGTGGACACAGAACGAGGCACGTCGCGAAGCAACTTCCTCGCGCGGCAAACGTGCTATGTAGACGTGTCTCGCCTGAGACAGTGCGTTCGTTTTGCACGCAACTTCGACCGAGGCACGTGGGCCATTTTTTTTTCAAGGTTTTCCACCCCACTTTTTATGTAACATGAGTATTTTTACGCGATTCCTCATCAGAATCGTGAGGTCTTTCGATACTGATATAGGAGAAAAAAATATCCCAAGATTTCCATACATTTTTCAGACCTTCCGTTCCGTTACCGCCATATAAAGTGTATGAAAAAATGGTAACGGAATGAGAAAAAACCTTGGGACACTTTTTTTCTCCTATTAGGATTGAAATAGCTCGCTATTCTGAGTGGGAAAAAATCCAAATCCAAAAAAATAGTAGGGTGGACAAGTTTGAAAAAAATGACCCACGTCTACTTTGGACATTTGCCTGTGTGGACCCGGATAAGGCGTTATTTCCATAACAACTTCAATGTGAAATCGATTTTATCGACAACCGACTTGGTACCTTTTGATTGAAAACGTCACATTGTAAATGCTTTTGAGAGCAAGATAAATGATACGCGTTCATTTATAGTGTAGTCAAAGCTAAGTTCGCAACATTTTGATAATGTAGTCTTAATTTCATGTACGTTTTACGTTTAATACGAGAACACATGCCCAGTCTATACTATGGAAAAATCGCAACCAACATAGCTGGCTATGACTCAAATGTTTTTATACATATATACTGTCGGACGACAATTGTGGTAAAACAGGCCACACGTATTTTCATACTTTTCATATCAAAAACGGCAATAGAAAATAAAGACGTCTATAGACGTTGGTTTCTGCGAACGTGTGAATAATAAAGAATGAAAACTAAAAACATTTAAGAACATAATAAATTGTTAAAACATAGGTACTACAAGTACAGATGCCCTAGCGGAATGGCATTTCTGCGACGCGAAACGAAAACGAAACGCCGCGAAATGTATGCCTCTGTCGAGCCAATACGCAAGAGCGATAGAGATAGATATCTACTAGCGTTTCGTTTCATGAGCGTTTGTGCCATTCGGCTACGCATCCAGTTCTCAAGAAAATTTCACGCTGTGTTATCATATGCATTACTCAAAATGAGCATTACAAGCGATTTGAATAAGTGCATTAGGGTAATTTCGAATGACAGAAATGTTCGGGTAATTTCGAAAGGGGAATCTTGATATGATGGAAATATTGGTGATTTTTATGCGACTTTAGAAATTACCCTAATGCACCCTAATGCACCTATGCAATGCAATACGAAGTTTTACAATGTTTTAACGTTTCAAGATATCACAGACAAATAATTAAATTTTCTTTTTGGTGACCTCGTAAGCATTAGCTTGACATATTTGGAACTTAATCGCGGTTTCTGGTATAAGGACGAATGTTGAGACATTGACCACACTGTATGGATTATGCTAACTAATTTTGAAACTGATTCTCAACAGATCCGAATCCAATCCGAAACCGAAGAATGACGGAAGAAATCGGACGATGGAGTTCTACGAATTCTGATGAGACAGGCCGATAGTTCACTATCATATAAATATGATCATAGGCTGCTGGTAAATTATGTATTTTTTTGAACTGTGATTTATTTATTTTAATTGTACTGTTATTTTAATCGTACCATATGTTGTCTGCAATAAACGGATTTATTGTTATTATTATAGGAAACATGCCCTCCTTTTTCTTCACGTCGGACAAAAAGGAAGGCATACAGACCTATATACATAGCCAATCACCAAATTTATGCAGCCAGATTAAGACATAGAGTTAAAATTTGTATGAAATTATTTTGCCCCCTTGTGGATAAAATACAATTTTGCTATCTGTTTTCGAATAGCAAAGAAAGCCTTTGCCAGTTGGTGTGGTGAAAAATTATTTATTCCCATTAACAGCCGTGTTGAGCGCAGCTATCCTAACCGTAAGCTCGTCCACCAGCTTGTCTTTCGGGACCTCGTTTTCCTCTCTCGTCGTGATGTTGCGTATCTTGACGACTCCCCGTTTGAGCTCGTCATCTCCTAGTACCACGGCTAATATATATATATATATAGTCCTCCACATCGATTTCGATGACGGCGACCTCAGCAGTCAAGATTTTTCCCTCTTGTGAGCTCTTATGTGGCTAGCCAGGCCAAACTTGCTCTTAAAAATTCGATCACACTCACGGCAGTACAGTTGACCAGCCGTGTTGTATGTATACACGTAGGAGGGCTTAGGTCTTTCCTTACGTAATTGGAGCACTTTAAGACACGATAACACCCTGGCTTCGGAAATACCGTCGCGCATTGCTAACGCCGCTGCCAACTTCGGGCGTCTCAGTGATCGTGTCTGGAGATCCCATGACATCAAGCTTGAGACCACGGCTAATGGGATGCCGGTTACGCAATGTTGCTGGTTCAGCATTTACACTAGCATTATTATTAATACACTGGTTATTGACAGTATTAATAGTGGCATACATCCTCAAGGTCAACCAGATACTATCCTGCGAGAGAGTGAGAAAGAGTTATATGTTTCTCGCTCTCACGTGAAAAAATGCCAAAGTTGCCGTACGGACTCCGCTCGTTTGTTAGCTACTTATAAAATATGAAGAAAAAGAATAAAATATGAAGAAGAAGAAAAAGATGGCAACCCCGGCTGTCAAACGATAAGCAGCTGATTTTGCTAGGTCCCTTTAAAATAATTATTTTTTAAGGATATTTTGTGTAATAATTACTATTTTAAGTGTAAACTAAGTAGATTTAACATTAAGTTTTGTATAAATATAATAAGTGAAGTGTTTTAGTGACGTTTACCAGTGTCTTTGATGTATCAGGTTTGTAGCCGTTATAGGTTATAAATTTGAAATATCTGTTCGCCTTTGTACACTTTCTAGGTCGTATTGTCACTAGTTATTGTTAATTGTGTTTTTCAATTCAGTGTTAACGTGTGTACAAGGCTAGAACAAGTGTAGACATAGTTAAGCGTCATTATTTCATGTAAGTACCTACCTGCAACCGCTGAGCTTGAGTAAGCAATTTCTTGCTTTGTTTTAGTGTTTAGTACATTAAAAACCCATCTACAATGCAAACACGCAGAGCAGCTGCAGCAGCCGCAGCAGCGGCTCTCCAGCAGGAGCCTGAAAAGTGTGATAAGCTCCAACTTACCTTGCTGGAATTAAAACAATCCAAGGAATTTAGTGCTCAATTGCTCAGTGAAAGAGAAGACAGTGAGAAAGAGCTATTATTAGTAATTGATAGGAACGATAAGTTGAAAAAGGAACTGTGTACATTAGAGAGTGATTACAATAATGTAAATTCAGAGCGGGCCCGGCTTCAGGAGACGGTTGACAGGTTTATGGAGTGCAATGCTGCATATGAACAGGCCCTGAAAGACATCGACTCATTGGAGAGAGCACTGCACGACGCCCACGAACAAATCTACGAGCTACGGGAGGCCCAAAACCAAGCAGCTGCGGCACACACTCAGACCTTGTTCGAGGAACTGGTCCGGCCTGACTCCCAGTTGGTTACCGCAGCAATTGAAATCCCTTTGGTCACTACAGATTTAGCCAATGATACCACCACACCAAGGTTAGTAAATTGCAGCGGAAACAAACTAAAGAAATATATTAAATTGAATAAAGTCATTAGAAAAAAAGAAAAACTGTCAAAAATAAATAAATTGTTTTTAAAAAATTAAAATATTGTAAAGTTAATATAGGCTTAGTGGATAAGTTGGATTTGTATTCTGCTCAGTTAGAAAATAGTAAATTACAGTATGAAACTGACACACAGGCATTAAAATCAAAAATTCAGACTTTGGAGGATTCAATAAAATCTTTGGAAGGCATAAATGAAAGTTCAAAAAAAGTTATTAATGAATATTCTTTGGCTATGGATGACTTAATATCCCAGATAAAGCATAATTCAGACCGCTTTGAGTCATTGACCAATGCCCAGTCATGTGCATGTAAGCAGGTGACCGGGGATTTGTCAACCAGCACACTCTACCCAAGCCTGTATGACAGTTTACAACAACAGCATATAAGTGGTAGTAGCTCTTTCGACACTTCTCTAAAATGTATACCTAAGCCTAATGTTATTATGTACTGTGATGAAATTGGAAGCGATATGAGCTCATTTCTAAACTTTTACTTAAAGGGACTTAGTACAATCAACCATTGTTTGCCTCATAGTAGTTTTGAAAATATTTTAAAACAAATTTTAAATGACAGTGATATTCATTCTCAGACGACACTGCTTATCTTTATGGGAAATAGGGGCAATGTGAACAAAAATAATTTGGTCAAATACTTTGAACAGTTAAACTCAATGGCAGTGCATAAAATTATTTTTTTCACATTCCCCTACTGTTCCCAAATGTCAGAGGCAGAAAATAACACTAGACATAAGTTAAATATAGCTTTATATAATCTTTGTACATATAGTAGTAAGGTTAGCATAATTGACACTAACAAATTTGTTAGTAAATACCATATGCCTATGGTATTTTTGACTAAAGGTAATTGTTACCTTTCAAATTATTACAAAAGACAAATAGCATTATCGCTATCCTATTTACTTGACATTTCTGCCAAAAATTTGGCAGACAATTCTGCTCCTATTGAGCAGCAAAGTATGAACTTGGAATTGGTTCCAGTCATAACCAATGATTTAAACTAGCTTTTAAGACAAAAGATTCTGTCTCTGGCAATCTAGACTTAAGTAAATATAAGGAAAAAAACTGTAAGCAAGGGAAGTATATCCACCTGGTGCATCAAAATATTCAATGTATTAGAGGTAAAGATTTACAAATTGAACTTTTTATGAAGGATTTTTATATAGATATTTTATGTATTACTGAACACTGGTTAAAAAATAATGAATTAATGCCTCAATTTATTAATCACCAGGTAGGAAGTTCGTTCACCAGGCATAGTTCCATACATGGTGGGTCGTTAATTATAATAAATAATCAGTTAAAATTTAAGGAACGCAAGGATATTGTGTCCATGTCTGTTGAACGGACTATAGAACTAAGTGCAGTAGAATTGGAGCAATTTATTGTTGTGTGCGTGTATAGGCCGCCATTAAGTAATTTTGAATTATTTGAAAGCATAATGGAATCTGTGCTACTGAAAATATCGCCTTCCAGCAAGAAATTACTTATTTGCGGCGACTTTAATGTAAATATTTTAGAAAATTCGACATTAAGTTGTAGGCTGTTGAATTTTTTCAAATCATGTAATCTGAACCACATTTTTATGGAGCCTACTAGAGTGACTGCTACTAGTGCAACCTGTATAGATAATATTTTCACAGATATTTTTCCTATTACAAAAAATGTAATCAGCAATTTAGAGTCCGACCATTTAGGTCAATTAATGGTATTTGAAGCTGCTAGGAAAAATACCTTGAAAAAACAGATAACTTTTGTACCAGTAACCTCGGACCGCGTGGAAAGAATGAAACAGAGTTTAGTTCAGGCGCTACCCGTTCTGTCTCCAAACATGAGTCCTAATGATATGTATAATTCATTCTTTCACACATATATGGAAAATTATAATACGATATTTACAACAAAAACGGTCACGGTTAGTGATGCATCAGTTTTTAGTGAGTGGGCAACTGCAGAGTTACATCAACGAAGACGTGCATTGTATGCCTTGTATGAGGAACGGCGGTTTAATACGAGTGATGAATTTAAAGAACATGTCAAACAATTTTCGAAACAGTTTAAATTAGATTGTCATACCGCTAAACGTAATTATTTAAGCAAGAAAATTAAAAGTAGTTCCGATATAATTAAAGCAACGTGGAAAGTAATTAACGTGGAGACTGGTCGATCAAAGCAAAGAACAAATGAACTGAAATTAAAAATTGATGGCAAAATTGTAGATTCCAATTTAGAAGTAGCAACAGAATTTGAAAAGTTCTTCACTGATATACCAGTTTCCACAACTAGGCACTTAAATTCATCACCTGCATCTGCCGTTACATTGTTAGAAGATAATGTCACAGAATGTAGTAGAGACCTTGTATTTGAACATGTTAGTACCTCAGATATAATTAAGGCATTTCAATCAATTAATGTTAAAAAACTTGTGACCTTTGGGGAGTCTCTGTCCATGGTGTTAAATCTTTAATAGAAATTGTAGCGCCTGACTTGGTAGTTATCTTTAATAACAGTGTTGATTGTGGTGAGTTTCCTGATCTTATGAAACACAGTAAAGTCATTCCATTATTTAAATCTGGTAGCACATCCGACCCCACTAATTTTAGACCGATATCAGTGTTACCGACATTCAGCAAAATTTTTGAAAAGTTAGTGTTATTTCAGCTATTGCAACATTTTAACATCAATAATCTAATGCACAATAAACAATTTGGTTTTACACGGGGTCGCTCAACAACCGACGCTGGTGTTGAGCTAATCAAACAGATTTTCGATGCCTGGGAGGAGTCACAGGATGCCTTGGGTATCTTCTGTGATTTATCTAAGGCTTTCGATTGCGTCTGTCATGAAACACTGATCAGGAAATTGCACTACTATGGAGTGAGAGGATCGGCACTGAATTTAGTCAAATCTTACTTACACGATAGAATACAAAGGGTCGACGTGAATGGACAGCGCTCACCGGGGTCACTAGTCTCTATGGGTGTACCGCAGGGATCAATATTGGGGCCTTTCCTGTTCCTTATCTACATTAATGACCTGCCATATCTTGTAAAGACCCACCATGATATAGTATTGTTTGCAGATGATACTTCCCTTATTTTCAAAGTCAAACGTCAGCAACAAACTTGTGAAAATGTAAACAATGCTATTTCCGAAGTAGTTAATTGGTTTAGTGTTAATAACTTATTGTTAAATGAGAAAAAGACTAAATGTATTAAGTTTGTAACGAGTAATGCTAAAAATGAACAAGCAAGTGTCGTTGTGAAGGATGAGGAATTGGAACTGGTAGATAGTACAGTTTTTCTTGGCATAACTTTAGATTCTAAACTTCAGTGGGGTCCCCATATTGCTACCCTCTCGAATAGACTGAGCTCTGCAGCATTTGCAGTGAGCAAGATCCGTCAGTTAACAGACGTGGAAACAGCTCGATTAGTTTATTTTAGTTACTTTCACAGCATTATGTCATATGGTATTTTACTATGGGGCAGTGCTTCAGAGATAAATACCATATTTGTTCTGCAGAAGAGGGCTATTCGAGCAATATACAAAATGAACCATAGAGACTCACTTAGAGATAAGTTTAAGGACATTAATATAATGACAGTGCATTGTCAATATATTTATGAGAATATTATGTATGTACATAAAAACATTTGTAAATTTAAGAAAAACTGTGATGTACATAATATAAACACTAGAAATAAGCATAAGCTTGCAGTGCCCTTCACTCGGCTCCATAAAATTAAAAAATCATTCATGGGTAATTGTGTAAGATTTTATAACAAACTTCCTAATGCCATCACTGAACTGTCTTTTAATCGATTTAAACATTATGTAAAGCGTATACTGATCTCTAAAGCCTACTATAGCACACAAGACTACATGAATGATGAAACACTGTGGGATACAAGTATTGCTGAAAACCATTAATTATATAGCTTATTAATGATGATATTGATAATTCAATGTATTTTTACACAATTTTTTTGACATTTAGAATTTATTCTAGAAGTTTTTATACTAGTATTTTTTTATACAATTTAGATTGATATCATTTTATTAAATCAATGTAGTTTTAAAACAATATTGTTTATTGCACCAATAAATTGCTCTGATATTTAGAATAAGATGAATATTGTACACTGTTGACAATTTAAAAGTGCTTATTGTAAGCCTATTTGAATAAAGAATATTTTGATTGATTGATATGACATTGACATATGTCAATGCGACATTCGGCCATCTTTATTTTTCTTCTAGTATAAATAAATCTCATTTTAAAAGCCCAGTTAAATCTCAGAATCGATTCTAAATCACACTAGCATGCCACTGGCCGAATGTCACATTAACATGTGTCAATGTGACATTCGGCCATTTTTTTTTTTCATTATAATGAGAATCAATTCCAAAAGACCAAACAAAATATATTATTAATTTATTTATTATTTATTCCCATTAACGGCCGTGTTGAGCGCAGCTATCCTAACCGTGAGCTCGTCCACCAGCTTGTCTCTCGGGACCTCGTTTTCCTCTCTCGTCGCGATGTTGCGTATCTTGACGACTCCCCGTTTGAGTTCGTCGTCTCCTAAGACCACGGCTAATGGGATGCCGGATTCTTCACAATGTTGGAGCTGGTTCAGCATTTTTGGGTTCTTCTTGTATGATTGCTCAGTCTGAAAATAAACAGAAATTGTATCAATGACCTTTCACTACTTGACATTTGACATCGACGTGCCGATTTATTTTTTCATTTTTTTTTTCAAAGTACTGAATAGAAAACTAAAATACAAAAAAATACGAAATCAAGACAAAGGCGAACCTTAGAATTGGTTGAAATCCTCTTCAAAGATATATTTTTCAAATGTGTATCCGCTTCATAATGTAATGAATTACATATTTAAGTTATAAAAATAGATATAATTTTCTTGGTTATCGTTTTCATTTATCTTTACTGTAAAAAGTCAATTAAAATATAATAAAGATATTTTGTTACTGTAATTTGTCTCACTGAGTTATGCCATTTTTTAACACCATCAAACGTTTAATAATAAAACATTGAGTACAAAACTTAATAACATAATCCCATTTAAAATTTATAAAACGAAATAAGTAATTATTAATATACAGTCACACCTCGGACGCTTGCGATCAAATATATGAAAGAGGCGCGTTCCTACGCACACAGTCTAAAGCTCGTGTAGCTGAACGCGTACCATGCTTGTATGAATGATACAAGTCGACTGTTCACGTTTTTGACAGGCGATAACTGTGAGGTAACCGAGAGCGGGTGGGCGGCACTTTCAGAAGGGAGCGGGAGTGGCCACACTGTACGGTAGTACTCTTTATTATACTGTGCTATATATAGATCGCGTAAACAGTTAAAAAACATAATAATAGTATGTCTTAGGCACTGGTCCCACCGCGAGGTAGTAAGCTATGAGCTATCGGCTACAAAAACGAACAAAAGATAATCACTCCCGTGTAAATAAAAGAGACACGGCGATGTTTATAGCTGCTCGCCCAACGGTGAGCTATCAATATCGCCGTGTCTCTTTTATTTGCACGGGATTGCTTATCTTTTGTTCGTTTTTATAGCCGATAGCTCATAGCTTAGCTTGAGGTGGAGCCAGTGCCTTACCTTGCTTTGCCCCACAGTTCCACACAAATCTTTATGCGTTCACCATGGATCGTTTTCTGCGCAGAGGCCACTCCTTCCAACCAGTTAGTGGTTGTACACACTATAGATCGCGTAAACAGTTAACATAATAGTATGTCTTACCTTAATGCCGGCGCTCCACAGCTCCGCGCATATCTTCATGCGCTCGTCGAGGAAGTTCTTCTGCGCAGAGGCCACGTACACCTGCACGTCGGTGGTGCGCACGCGCAGCGCGCCCGCCGCCGCGCGCGCCTCCAGCACCGAGAACACGCGCTCCACGCCGATACTCACGCCCACGCACGGGACCTAAACGATAACAATAGTAGACCGTCAACAAAAGCCAATAAAAAACCGGCCAAGAGCGTGTCGGGCCACGCTCAGTGTAGGGTTCCGTAGTTTTCCGTATTTTTCTCAAAAACTACTCAACCTATCAAGTTCAAAACAATTTTCCTAGAAAGTCTTTTTGTAGTTTTACTTTTGTGATTTTTTTCATATTTTTTAAACATATCGTTCAAAAGTTAGAGGCGGGGGGGCACACTTTTTTTTCCTTTAGGAGCGATTCTTTCCGAAAATATAAATATTAACAAAAAACGATTTTAGTAAACCCTTATTGATTTTTAAATACCTATCCAACAATATATCACACGTTGGGGTTGGAATGAAAAAAAAAATCAGTCCCCACTTTACCTGTAGGGGGGTACCCTAACAAAACATTTTTTTCCACTTTTTATTTTACCACTTTGTCGGAGTGAATGACATGCATATTGGTACCAAATTTCAGCTTTCTAGTGCTAACGGTTACTGAGATTATCCGCGGACGGACGGACGGACAGACAGACATGGCGAAACTATAACTACACGGCGGAACGGACTACGGATTCTGCAAATAATTGTATTTAAAATGTATGTGACATATAATATGAACTATTATGAATAAATATATGAATATGAATATGAATATGAACCCTAAAAAAGTGCGTGGAGTGCAACTGTGTTTTGTGTTAAAAGTTCAAACAAACACAAAAAGTACACGCCGTGCCGGGAATCGAACCAGGGGGCCGATTTTTGAATCCCGGCCATTCGATTTCGTGAAATTCGTTCAATAATATCTCCACTACTAGCGATTTAAATTCTACTAGCAGAATCGAAAACGAGTGGTCATTACTAGTTTTAAAATCACTAGCCGTCCTTTTTCAAAAATAGCATTACGTCGTTTCCCACAGACTTTCGAACGGCGAATTCGTGCGTTCGAAATTCAAAAATCGATCCCCTGGTACAAATATTAATATTAGCACCATTTAAACGGGCATTTTGCCATGGTGCTTACGAGTAATTCCGGGATACGCTTTTTTTATAGATATCTGAATCTGAATCTTTTATTTACACGGAAGCGACTATCTTTTGTTCGTTTTTATAGCCGATAGCTCATAGGCACTGGTCCCACCGCGAGCTAGTAAGCTATGAGCTATCGGCTATAAAAACGAACAAAAGATAATCACTCCCGTGCAAATAAAAGAGACACGGCGACGTTTATAGTTACTCGTCTAGCGGTGAGCTATTAAAATCGCCGTGTCTCTTTTATTTTAGACAATTATTTATTGAACAAAAGAAATCATTAAAAAATACATACGTTTAGATCCACAGCGCAGGCTTCGTCATATAACAGAGTGTTCATCCACCTAAGGTTTCGTCAAAATAAAACTCTTTTATTTGCACGGGACGGGCGTGCTTATTTTTTGTTCGTTTTTATAGCCGATAGCTCATAGCTTACTAGCTCGCGGTGGGACCAGTGCCTTAGTTATTTTATACGGAGTTATATTATTGTATATCGTCACTACTTTTAAAAAAACTTGTATCTTCGTCTGTCAATGAAAAGAAAACTGTAGTAAGTATGTATGGAATGCATTTAGACTTACTGCGTTTTAACTTTGAGAAGCAGCGTGAGATACGAGATTTTTTCAAAGTAGTGACGATATTGGATTCGTTAACATACCTGTTTATTTTTGGAGTCTAACATGCCCACTAGGTTGTCGTACCTACCGCCACCAGCTATAGATCCGACGGTTTGCTCCTCATTGCCTACTTTGATTGGTTCTGAAAATATAAATAATGGTTTTTAAAATATGAAAGTTTAAAGATTCTGATCTATGATCGCTGAGCTATGGCAACACTGTGACAAGTGACATCGCAATTCTCATATCTAAAGAAAATATATAGAAATTGGCGGAAAAGTGAAAGTTTACGCAAAAATTGAACGAAGATCTAAAATCGGGACTCACATTCCATAAAGTTATAACCGAAATTTAACACAAAAACTGTTTTTCGTGCCAAAAACATCTAAGTGTCAACCTAACCTCAAAATCGTGACAAAGGACAAAGGAGATGATGAACGAAGCACAAATGGAGGAAATGATGAAAAGGCTAATGAAGTCTCAGACGGAGGAAATTACGCAAAAGCTAACAAATATACTGGAAGAAAGCTTCGGCAGCCGAATCACCGTGCTAGAAACGGAAAACAAAACTCACCGGGAAACAGTCGAAAACCTTCAAAAACAAGTGCAATCTTTGACAAGACAAACAAAAGAAAAAAATATCATAGTATTTAATGTGCCAGAAGAAAAAGGAGAGTTCATCACTGCGAAAGTCACAAAACTTCTTCAAGATAGTGGGGAGATGAGCATCGGGGAAACAGATATTGATTATGCAAGGAGACTTGGAAAGTTTACACCGAACAAGAATAGACCGATCCTAGCCAGATTTGTGCGCAAAGAACTGAAATTTAAAGCTTTTAAACTTATCAAGTATCTAAAATCAAAAAATATATACATAAGTGAAGACTACACAAAGGAAGTTCTAGAGATTCGCAAAAACTTAATTCCCCTTCTCAAAAAGGAACAAGCAAATGGAAATAAAGCTTATATCAAATACGACAAATTAGTAGTAATTCCAAGCACAAACAAGCGAACACGCTCGGAATCACCCCCCTCGGACAAAGAAGCAAATGCATGTGCTGGGAAACAAACACCATCCTCTAAGGTTGTAAAAACCAATGCCTTCCAAGTAATGAGGCATAGAGCACAAATAAACAGCACAAAAAACTAAATGTCATAGGCCACAGTTCAACTCCTCTTTATACTATCAAACAGCAAGTAAACAACAACAATCAACTCCCCAAGCCGGTTGGTCCCCGTGGGGAGAAAGACCAAAACCCCCTAACACTATATAAAGAAAACCAAGCAAAACAGTATACCAGTAATGACAACATTCTACATGTGTGTACATTAAATACTAGAACACTCCGAACTCCTGAAAATCTAAACGAGCTAGAACTGGCATTATCAAACATAAAATGGGACATTGTGGGCCTCAGTGAAGTCAGACGACTAGGAGAAAATATAGAGGATCATGGAAGCTTCCTTATGTACTATAAAGGAGAAACACCCGGCCAATATGGCACAGGATTTTTAATAAAACCAGAACTAAAACACTACATAGAAGAATTTATTGGAATATCGGAACGTATAGCAATACTCAACATAAAACTGCCACATGGAGAACAAAAAGAATCATGGTCCATTATACAAGTCTATTCACCGACCGAACTATCCAGCAAGTTAGAAATAGAATCCTTCTACTCTTTGCTAACCGACGCAATCAAAACTCACGGACACAAGAACTTAGTAGTGATGGGTGACTTCAACGCAAGAATTGGGAGCAGAGGCATAGGAGAAGAGCTAATAATGGGCCCACACTGTTCTGGCAAGCGCACACGAAACGGTGGAAAACTTATCCAACTAGCTTATGAAAACAACTTGAAAATACTCAACAGCATATACAAACAAAGAGATAACAACAGATGGACGTGGATATCCCCAAATGGTCAACACAAGAACGAGATCGACTACATTCTCACGAACAAAACAAAAATGTTTCATGACTGTCGAGTAATAAATAAATTAAACTTTAATACCAACCATAGGATGATAAGGGCCAAACTTCATTTTACAACTTCCAAAAAAGACAGACCCTTCATGTTGAAACCAATTACCACACTTATAGAAAACAGCGAAAACTTAAAAGAAAACCTTGAAAATTTTGCAAGATTAACAGAACACCTAGATACCCAAAATAAATATGACAAATTTGAGGAACTCTTACACACAAAGGAAAGCAACAAACCTAAAATAAAATGTAACTCAGCGAAATGGCTTACAAGGGAAACAAGGGAACTATTAAAAACTAGGGCTGAACTAATATCTCTACATGGAAAAACGAAACAAGACAGACAAAATATCACTAAAATCAGTAACGAAATAAAGCTAAACATGAGAAAAGACAGACAAAGACACAGGCTGGCACTTTTGGAAAATTGCATTCAAAGAACAGGCGGGACTAAAAAAGCGAAAAAACAGTTATTGGAAAAAATAGACTGGATACCCAATATCTCAGATAAAACAGGAAAATGCAAAACCAGTCGTCCAGAGATTATCTCTATAGCGACCACTTTCTTCAGAGATCTATACACAAAGAAGGATAACAATCACCCGACAGACACAACAGGTGAAAGCGTGGTTCCAAACATATTACCTGCAGAAGTGGAAAAAGCAATAAAAACACAAAAAAGAGATAAGGCACCCGGAGCGGATGGTATTAGCAACGAATTTCTGACTGCTAACATAGAAATCCTTGTACCACCTCTCACCACCATATTCAATGATGTGCTACAAAGAGAGATAATCCCTAATCAATGGACTACTTCGACAATCATACTATTGCACAAAAAAGGCGACAAAAACAACATTAACAACTACCGCCCTATTAGCTTGATGTCAAATATATACAAAATCTTCGCTAAAATTATCCTTAATAGAATGACCAAGATCCTAGATGAAAGCCAACCGAGGGAACAAGCAGGATTTAGGAGCGGATATTCAACCCTGGACCATATACATGTAGTTAAACAACTCTTTGAAAAAGCGAAGGAATTCAATATCACGCTACACTGCTGTTTTGTGGATTATAGCAAAGCCTTCGACTCTCTTGAACACGACAAAATCTGGCAAGCCCTAATAAATCAAGGAGTTGAAATCAAGTACATCAGAATCCTAAAAAACATCTATGAAAATAGCAAGGCCAAAATTAAGTTGGACAGAGAAGGTGAAGAAATTAAAATAGGAAGAGGAGTCCGTCAAGGAGATCCAGTGTCACCAAAACTCTTTACGGCTGTCTTAGAAGAGGTATTCCGTAAATTAAATTGGGAGGAATGCGGATTATCAATCAATGGCGAAAACCTCTCGCATTTAAGATTTGCAGACGATCTCATATTAATCTCACCATCTAAAACCAGACTAAACGAAATGATATGTGACCTAGATACAGAAAGCCAGAAAGTAGGGCTATGTATGAACACCCTGAAGACCAAAGCCATGACCAATGGAAAAGACAAAGAACCCATTTACGTCAACAACAACATGATCGAGTATGTAAATGAATACTTATATCTAGGCCAAATTATATCCCCACACGACTTGACTACGAAAGAACTAGACAGGCGTATTGGAAACGGGTGGAAGCAATATTGGAACTTAAAAGAAGTTATGAAAAATAAAGAAATGAGTATGACCATAAAAAGGAAACTGTTCGATACCTGTATACTTCCTGTCCTAACTTATGGTTGCCAAACATGGGCACTAAACAAATCCCACTACAAAAAGCTAGAGATATGTCAAAACGCTATGGAGAGAAGCATGATGGGAAAGCGGTTAGCCGATAAAGTTAGAAACATAGATATAAAGAAATGTACTAAAACAAAAGACATTACTACAACAATTAAAAAGTTAAAATGGCAATGGGCAGGTCACACAATAAGAGGGAAAGAAAAGTGGTCTAAAACGATAATGTACTGGTTCACTAAATACAAAAAGAGGAAACGTGGCAGGCCAAGAAGAAGATGGGAAGATGAGATAAAGCGTGCAGCAGGAAGTTCCTGGACTACAATAACAAAAGACAGAGACAAATGGAAGGAGTTAGGGGAGGCCTTTGCCTACAAAAGGCATACAGACAAAAACTAGGTAATATAATTATGAATGTCAACAACAAAATGAAATGTAACAAAACGTCTGAAATAAAGGCTATTTTATTTATTTATTTATTTAAAGTATATAAGTACTAGCTTTTGCCCGCGGCTTCGCTCGCGTTAGAAAGAGACAAAAAGTAGCCTATGTCACTCTCCATCCCTTCAACTATCTCCACTTAAAAAATCACGACAATTCGTCGCCCCGTTTTGCCGTGAAGGACGGACAAACAAACAGAGACACACACTTTCCCATTTCTAATATTAGTATGGATGAGTATACAGGGTGTCCCAAGACCATGGGACATGAAGGGAAAGTACCTAAAATATCACAGATAGGATATATTGCTGAAAGAAGACTTTATTTTATTTTTAAAACTTGGTAAAACTGCATTCAAAAAAAATTTTTTTTTTTTTTTAATGTATGGACAAATTTTAAGGCTAAGGAGTCTGCCATGTAAAATGTTAAAATTCATGGTCTTCCTTTTATCTCCGACACTATGTTATTTAGAGAAAGATAATCTTTATGATGAAGCCTATACCATGTAATTATTTAAAAATCTATGAATGGAGTTTTACTTAGTTTTAAAAATAAAATAAAGTCTTCTTGTAGCAAAATACCCTATCTACGATATTTAAGGTACTTTCCGTTCATGTCCCATAGTCTTGGGACACCCTGTATAAGGGGAAGCCTGAGAGTAGCGCCAGTGACTAAGAAGGTGAGAGGAAGCAGATTAGCATGGTACGAGCATGTAATGCGGAGGGGTGAAAGCAATTTTATAAAACGAGTGGTAAATATGAAGGTGGATGGATACAATGGTAGTGGAAAGCCTAAGAAACGATGGAATGTGTGAATAATGATATGAGAGTGAAAGGTGTTAGTATGGAAATGACGGCTGATAGAGAGGAGTGGAGGAGGAAAATCTGCTGCGCCGACCCCAAATAATGAGATGAGGGCAAGAGAATGATTATATTTTTTAATGTATTTTTCTAAAAACACGAAAAGGTGTTTTGGTTATCCTTTTTTTGACCATTTAATGTATTCGACTTATGATTTACGAAGTCGACTGAGGGATGTGGGTTACTTATGATGTGGGCGATGGGCTGGCAACCTGTCGCTGGCACCGAAACTTGATGAGTTTCATGTGCTCTGCCTACTCTTTTTGGAAGTAAAGGCGTGAGTTTATGTATTTATGATTTTTGAAAATGTTAATATGTTCGAGTCTCACGTGAGTTTTTTTATAGTTTACCTTTTAATCGTTATAAACATATGTTGTAAATGCAATCAACGTATATCAGCAGTTCTCAAAAAGTTTGTATATATAGCCTCGTCAGCCAAATTTAATTGATCCTATTTTTAACCCCCGACGACGGGGTGTTATAAGTTTGACGTGTCTGTCTGTCTGTCCGTCCGTCTGTCTGTCTGTCTGTCTGTCTGTTTGTGTGTGTGTGTCTGTCTGTGGCATCGTAGCTCCTGAATGGATGAACCGATTTCGATTTAGTTTTTTTTTATTTTAAAGCTGTGTTAGTCGGGAGTGTTCTTAGCCATGTTTCATGAAAATTGGTCCACAAGGTCGCGGTCGGGGGTTTTTTCAAAATTTTAATTTTGTGGTTAGGTTATGTTACCAACATTTAGTGATATAAGTTCTTTTTACTTTCGTAAGATATGTACAAGATAATTACTATAATTAAGAAAATATAGATACTCGAGAACCTTAATGATCAAATAAAACTTACTAAAATCTCAATTCATGAAATAAATCTTGGTAACAAAAAAGGAAAAAAAAATATTTCCTTACTTTTTGTACAAACTTTTCGAGAACTGCTGATATACCATATAATCTAAGATCGCTAATTTAATTAGAAAATAGCCACAACATCCTCAGCATAATTAAATCTTACATTCGCTAATTACCGTAGACTTATCGATTTAACATCATCGCGTGAACGTTAAAAAAACGGATGCAATCATCTTCATTAACAAAAACTATGACTATGATAATTACTATAATTAAGAAAATATAGATACTCGAGAACCTTAATGATCAAATAAAACTTACTAAAATCTCAATTCATGAAATAAATCTTGGTAACAAAAAAGGAAAAAAAAATATTTCCTTAATTTTTGTACAAACTTTTCGAGAACTGCTGATATACCATATAATCTAAGATCGCTAATTTAATTAGAAAATAGCCACAACATCCTCAGCATAATTAAATCTTACATTCGCTAATTACCGTAGACTTATCGATTTCATTCTCAATTTAACACGCAACATCATCGCGTGAACGTTAAAAATCGGATGCAATCACTGTTATTGCCAATAGCCTAGATGAAAAGAATCAAGTGGATGTGGCCTATTTCGACTACCGTAAAGCTTTTGACAGAGTTAATAATGATACACTTTTAGTAAAATAGGCCCATGCTGGTTTCACACAGTCACTATTACAATTGTTAGCAAACTATTTCACAAATAGACAACAGTATGTCCAGTACGGCCAATGTAAATCAACTCCCTATCCAGTTTTATCCGGTATAGGTCAAGGTAGTTCTCTTGGTCCCCTTCTATTTGTCATTCTCATCAACGACCTCCCAACATCCATTAAACACTCCACGTGCTTGCTGTTTGCTGATGATCTAAAGTTAGTCAAGTCAATTAGTACCCACCAAGATTGTATTAAGTTACAAGAGGACATCCGCAATGTCTGTGCGTGGAGCATTCAAAATAATGTATCCCTTAATGAAGATAAATGCTCAATCATGACATTCACTCGTGCTTTCCATCGCCTCCATTACAATTACATGATTGACAACCAGCCTCTTCAACAAGTCTCATCAGCTCGTGACCTAGGCACCTGGTTTGATCCACATCTCACTTTCAATGATCATATTGTTGCTACATGTAATGCTGCTAGAAAGTCGTTGGGCTTTGTAATCCGCCAATGCAAATTTCTGGACTCGCAAAATGCACTTAGCATATTATACAATGCATATGTGCGAAGTCGGCTAGAATCTAATGCGATTGTATGGTGCCCCCATGAACACCAGTACACTCTTATGTTGGAGAGGGTGCAAAAAACTTTTATACGCTTTCTTTTCCGTAAACTCCATGGGTACTATCCGCATCTGTATCCCACTCTTTACGTCCTTGGGATGGTAAATTACACTTCCCTAGAGTGCAGAAGAAATATAGCTCTCATAAAGTTCTTCTTACGTTTAATACGCGGCCAAATTACTAACCCTACCATGCTATCTCTGATTTCATTAAAAGTTCGCCCTATTACTGGCATAGAACTCCGCCCCCGTCCACAAACTCTATTCGCTATCCCGACAGCACGAACTCATGCCCTATCACACTCTCCGCTACACCATGCATTAACTCTTCTAAATGAAATACTGGCCAGTGACAGCAATCTGGACATGTTTTACAGCACGGAATCGCAATTCCTTTCGATTAGTAGCCGATACCTGGAAGCTAATACGACTCCAAGTTCCATTAGCTACTGATTATGAATCAATCATAAGACCTTAAGTATGGTCTAATATCCTATGGTATGAGTCTCTAAAACTACCCTCCTATTAACATGTATAGCTTGTCTGTTAGTGTTAATTTTAAGGAATTTATAAATAAAGAAATAAATAAAGAAATTTCCATTAACAAAAACTATGACTTCGCTAAAAACAAAGGAAAAAACTCTATTATCTGTTGCAAAACGTTCAATATCCATTTACGAGAAAATACTACATGCGTATATTATAGTAGTCTTCACAGATTTAAATCTAAATGTGTTTAGTGTGTAATGTAAACGTATCCCTATTGTCCCAGAGCTGTAAGAACCTCTTTTTGACACATGACAGCGTCCGCAAAACGTAAACTCGCGCAACCTAATGAAATTTGAAATTAAATCCTGTAATAATATTGAAAAAACTCAAGTACGTAAAAACAATATTCGCTTACTTTAAACATAATCTAACACATGTTACATTTTTGCGGATCTTCGTTAGTGAGTATTTTACGATATTAATTTATCACGCATGATTTACTTATTATGTAATTTATCATTCATTTTCATTTTTAAACTAGTGCTGTGGCAGAGTCTTATTCCTTGTACATAGGGCCTAATCGATTGTTGATCGTTGGATTTGGCTAACGATACGTCTTAGCCAGATCGCAACATACTTCAAAACAAATGTGTCAAAAATGTGAACTTACAGATCCGGGACAATAATTCCTACCTGTTGAGTTGTTGACCTATTCAGTAGCAAAAGAGCCCTTGTGGCCGATTATTTTCGTAATTTTATATTTTTGTGACATTTAGAGTCATTTGCATCTCTAAAGTAATTTTAGCCTTCTTTTTTAGGGTTCCGTAGTCAACTAGGAACCCTTATAGTTTCGCCATGTCTGTCCGTCCGTCCGTCCGCGGATAATCTCAGTAACCGTTAGCACTAGAAAGCTGAAATTTGGTACTAATATGTATATCAATCACGCCAACAAAGTGCAAAAATAAAAAATTGAAAAAAATGTTTTATTAGGGTACCTCCCCTACATGTAAAGTGGGGGCTGATATTTTTTTTCATTCCAACTTCCAACCCCAACATGTGATATATTGTTGGATAGGTATTTAAAAATGAATAAGGGTTTACTAAGATCGTTTTTTGATAATATTAATATTTTCGGCAATAATCGCTCCTAAAGGAAAAAAAAAGTGCGTCCCCCCCCCTCTAACTTTTGAACCATATGTTTAAAAAATATGAAAAAAATCACAAAAGTAGAACTTTATAAAGACTTTCTAGGAAAATTGTTTTGAACTTGATAGGTTCAGTAGTTTTTGAGAAAAATACGGAAAACTACGGAACCCTACACTGAGCGTGGCCCGACACGCTCTTGGCCGGTTTTTTTTTGTATTTGTACTTTTCTATATGTGTAGTTTTTAGTTGAATATCGACGTTTAGAGACCTTATACACCTCTAATCATTGTAGTAGCGTAATACTTTAGTTAGAACTTAGAATTAGTATTATCAATTGTAATTTCAGTTCAACTTGATTTGTAATTTGTAATTTTTAACCCACGACGCAAAAACGAAGGGGTGTTATAAGTTTGACGTGTCTGTCTGTCTGTCTGTGTGTGTCTGTCTGGATTTAGTTTTTTTTTTGTCTGAAAGCTGAGTAATTCGGGAGTGTTCTTAGCCATATTTCATGAAAATCGGTCTACTATGTCGTGGTCGGGGGTTTTTTCAAAATTTTAATTTTGTGGTTAGGTTAGTTTATATAATATGACTAGTTACTCTAGTCTAGTTAGACCAAAACTTGGTCTGGCACACTGTTTAGCGAGTGTTAGGCTGTTCGGAAGAAGAGTCCTGAAATGGTCCAATACATTCCACGACTCTTCTCTTTCCGAACAGACTAAGTGCGTTTTCACATTATCCGATCCGATATCGGATGTCGGACGGATTTCAAAGGCGAAAATCAGATATGGCTTAAATGTATATTTAGCCCGCTTCGCTCGCGTTAGAAAGAGACAAAAAATAGCCTGTGTCACTCTCCATCCCTTCAACTATCTCCACTTAAAAAATCACGTCATTTCGTCGCTCTGTTTTGCCGTGAAAGACGGACACACAAACAAACACACATACTTTCCCATGTATAATATTATAATATGGATATATGTCTTTAGCAATACTTACGAGTTAAAACAGCTTCATAGATAACTCCAGTGTAGTAGTCCAGTCCTCTCGCGAGACTCAAGTCAAAGAGAATCTTATCCTTAATACCGAACAGTTCGCAATAGTGCAGCAACAGTTTAATTCCTTCTAGGCCTTCGACAGCGGCCTTAGTTTTGGATAATTTTTCATCTTTGAGCAGCTTCTCGGCGAGTTCGGGGCCACCGTTCAGTCTGACGTATTCGCCGATCTTGTCCGCCGCTTCCAGGGTCACACCTTTTTCGTTTATCATTTCCGTTCGCACTTCTTGCCAGGACAACTGAAATTTAGAAAGATTGTTGTTAAACATATATAACACTAAGAAAATCATCTTTACAACTTGCTCCAGCTTATTTGTACTCAAAATACATTGGAAAGTTGTGTTGGTAGTTATGGCAATAAAAATATTTTTATTTTATTTTTTTGAAAGGCCAAAGAGTCGAGGATGAATTTCAATTAATATTTAGTTACAATGGCCATTTCATTCATAATTATCATTGACCACGTCATCTATTGCAGATGATTGTTGCAGCGTCTAGTAAATCATGTGTTGTGGAGAGGTTGATAGCAACGTCTTCGGTAGCTAAAGAGACCTATACCAGAGCGGCATTTTCTACCACAGCGATCACAGATTATACAATGGCCATTAGGCTTACGATCAATAGACTACCAGTTTTATGAGACACATTTGTATAGTGTTAACACCAATTTCTCTTTTACGCTACTATTTTATCGAGCAGGCCGGTGGTTGAGCTTCAGCAGTCCAGTTTAGTCTCAGAGACCGCTATAAGTCTAAGTGGCTGTATGTTACTTTGTGGCGGTCTGTGACCAGTGAATTTCTCATGCAGCTACTTCTATAAGGCAATACGTGCATACTAGTATACCTTGTCAAGTTTGTCAACCGTAGAACAGGTAGCCCGGAAGTTCTCAGCAGGCACCCCACACGCCTCGAACATGCCGTCAAGAAGGCGTCGGTGGTTGACCTTCAGCACGTATTTGCCGATATCCAGAGCGTCTAGAATCTCGGAGACCACTCGTAGGCATTCCGCGTCTGGTACCATGGGGTCGTACTGGCCTGCGATGTCGAAATCCTGTGGACAAATATATGGTTAACATACATTATTTTCTTTTGATAATACATATTTTAGATTAAAAACTCTCCACTTGACTTTCCAACCCAGAGGACAAAATAATATCCGGATTAGTCCGGCTCACCATGTTACCATCAACGAATATTTTCATGCATGAAATCAATAGGCGAGACGACTAAAAAAAACTAATTAGTCCGTCAGTTAGATTATCAAAGAATTTTAGACACGTATTTTTTCTTTTTTCTCGTAAACGAAAAATGACGACGGTACAGTACAAAGTTTCGCGTGACGTCACGCCTATTATGTACAATTTTTACTTAGAAGTGACGCCACAAGCCCCCACTCCGGAACTTTGATGCTCTTATGTTTGTATTTTTTCATTAGAAAAAGCGAAAAATATGTGTTCAGTGTTTTTGGACGATCTAAATGACGGACTAAACGGAATGCCATTTTTTATGTAGTCGTCATCCCTATTGTACTATACATCATATTTTTTAAGTTCAACAATAGGTAACACCTATTAAATTATATCAGGTGCCGTAGCCGAATGGCATTTCTACGACGCGAAACGAAAACGAAACGCCGCGAAAGGTAGTCTGGCTCTGTCGCGCCAATACGCAGGAGCGATAGAGATAGATATCTACGTGCGTTTCGTTTCGTCAGCGTTTGTGCCATTCGGCTACGTACCCAGTAGTTCTAACTAAATCTCGGCAGTCTGAAGCCCGTCATTTTAGTTTAGTTATAAATCCAAAAGAATTACAATAGAGAATAGTGTATTGATAATTCTGTCACGAGAATTTATTGGGCATAGAACAGAAGAGAATAGCAAAAACACTAATTGTAGCTGAAAGTCCCGAAGTCGTAAAATATCGTAAATTTAATACGTCCGTGATAACACACCCCCTTACCACGCAACGCATGACGTATACATCGCATAATCCAAGCTCATACATATTAACCAGCCAATTGTAAGGTATGCGATAATGACTGACCGCACAGCGTGACCTTAACCGAATAATATTGCGACGCCGATCTACATACCGGACTTGACCGACGCGAACGGAGTCTATGCACTTTCTAATGCCAATTCTCTTCGTGGTTTGTAACAGTTATATCAGTACCAATATGTTGCTGGGCAGAGTCACATCTCGGACACTAGCGGTCAAATATATGAAAGAGGCGCGTTCCTAACACACATTCTAAGCTCGTGTAGGTGAACGCGTACCATGCTTGTATGAGTGAGATATGACAGGTCGATTGTTCGCGTTTTTGTCAGGCGGTAACTGTGAGGTAGCCGAGAGGGGGTGGGCGGCAGTTTCAGCGGGGAGCGGGAGTGGCCATACTGTACGATAGCACTTTTATTATACTGTGGCAGAGTGATGGCAGATAGACTAAAATGTTAACGGAAGGGTGGCCGCTTACAGATGTAAGAAGCGCTTGGCATTCGTTGGCTCGTTGGGTGGACGACATCCGGAAAATTGACTAGCTCAGGACCGGGACAAGTGGCGTACTTTCAACCAATTGGAACCCTAGCCCCTAGGCCACTCTACAACCATGTCAAAATGACAAGCAGTAAGAGATTTCTTACAATCTAATTTATAACGTCACTATGACATAGTTCTACAGTGGCCTAGTGTTCCAATTGGTTGGCTGTACTTAATAAGAGAGGCGATAAAGGGCTGAGTTGATGATGATGATGAACCTTGTTTGACTGCGTCACTTTATTAGACATACATGCAACTCACGGGTGTATTCCCAAAAGAGGCAGAGCACATGGAATTGCTGAAATTTACGTGCAACACTTAACAATTAAAAAGTTGAAAGTAATATGACGTTGTGACAGGTTGCTACCCCATCGCACACAATTTTATTTGTATTTTATATATCCTACCGTCGCTAGTCGACTCCTATAACACCCACGGGAGGAAAGGAGGTAAGTACTATATTGAACAGCTGACCGAGGGACGCCATCTTGACAAGCAAAATTTTGCGCGCCCGCGAGGCATTACGCGAGAGGAATTGTGTCATACTTTCTAGCGGTGACATGGTATCGTATGGAATCCAAAGCTACATCAAAAAAATGTACGAAAATTGTTCTAAATTGTACGCTTATTAAAAAAAAAGTACTACTCGCATTTACAAGAAAACAATGATCAATATGTCACCGCCAGAGAGCATTCTTTCTGGCGGGCGCTATCTATTTCACTATGTAACAGTCCACTTTTTAGCTTTTTTATGAATCAGAAAAAATGTACGAGAATTGTACTAAGCTGTCCGATACTTAAAAAAAAATAACTACGCGTATTTACAAGAAAACAATGATTTATATGTCACCGCTAGGAAGCAAACTTTCTGGCGGGCGCTATCTATTTCACTATGTAACAGTCCAGTTTTCAGCTTTTTTATGAATCAGAAAAAATGTACGAGAATTGTACTAAACTGACCGATACTTAAAAAAAAAATAACTACACGTATTTACAAGAAAACAATGATGTATATGTCACCGCTAGGAAGCATACTTTCTGGCGGGCGCTATCTATTTCACTATGTAACAGTACAGTTTTCAACTTTCTTGTAAATCAGAAAATATGTACGAGAATTGTTCTAAATTACACGACAATCTTAAAAAATGTACTTTACATATTTACAAGAAATTTCACCACGCCAACTGGTACGGTCAGCTACATAAGGTAAATATATTTACCTGTATTCAATTTTGACCTGCGTTCTTCCCAAGTAATAAGTTTCGATATGTATTGATATTTATAGACGAGACTGTAAAGGCTCATTTGATTCTTCGAAAACAAGAGTGCAAAGTAATTTCATATAAATTTTAACTTGACGAAGATAATTATATATATAACCATTATGCAATAGGCCAATGGTGCCCCTGACATGCGTAGAAATAATTACAAGTTTGTTCTAATAAATTGTTTAGATTACTGCTATGTTACTATGCAACAAAAACACACGCACGGTAGCACACTGCGCAGGCCAAGTTCCAGCAACAGGCGGCGCACATACTGTGCACTATTTACACGAACCGTTTCGACCCACTTTTGACCCTCTGTAGCTCAGTTCCTATCGGCTAATTGTTCGCCTAAATTAGGGTTAAAATCCAATCCAATGCCATGTTTAGATGCACTTTAAAATCGATCATAATCATCTTCATCAACAGCCGGGTCCACTGGTAAACATTTGCCATTCTCAAGACTCGCCAGCGCTACCACACGCAGTCCTCCATTCCTGTATACTTCTAAATTTGAACTTTGCAGGTTAATTTAATTATTTGTATAAATAGATTCATTTAATCTTATAAATAATTACGTGCAGCATGAAAACCTGCCAAGGTCAAATTTAGAAGTATTCTGAAACGGAGAACTGTGTGTGGTGGCGACTCTTGGGAATTTCATACATTCAGAACGCACAAATGCATTGTCACTTCATAGTTCATCCGCCAGTAAATTTCACAAACGTCATTTCGGTCACTTAAAAAAAGATAATTAATAAATAATAAGAAATAAAAACAAACGAGCCACCTTTCCAAGATCGTTATAAAGTATTCTATCAGGAAAACTTTACCTGCCCAATTAGCCGATAGGAACTTGGCCCCCTTTTTAACAGGTATGTTTTTGGTGGGTAGCACGCCGCTCTTACACCTGTGAGTTTTACCGCTTACGTAAGCGACTTATGTAAAACTTTCAAATGTTAATGGTTTTTGTAAGCAGCTTACGGTAAGTTTTAACTACTTTCGTAAGCTGAAAACTTTCAAGTGTATACGAGTTTGCTTACAGAAGTGACTCATCACTCAGCTTATCGAAATAAACTGATAAGTTTTGGCCTTACGAACTAGGGCGGTCGTTTTTTTTTTCATTTCAACTTTGCTTGCTTGGAACAATGTAGACATTTAGTAAGTTGAATGAAAACCACAAAACTTCCGTAAGCAAAACTTACGATAAGTTTTTCATAGGTGTAAATGGAACCATCAGTCGCTTACCAAAGATTTACGTAAGTCACTTACAGGTGTAAAGGCGGCCTAAATGAAATCCATCAATTTATTCATAATTTATGATTCAAAATCATCATTATTTTATACACAGGTAAATTTTATCAGCAAGCAAATATCAAGTTAAAATTTGTATGAAATTACTTTGCACTCTTGTGGATAATACGCAATTTTGCTATCTGTTTTCGAAGAATCAAATGAGCCTTTACAGTCTCGTCTATAAATATCTATACATATCGAAACTTATTACTTGGGAAGAACGCAGGTCAAAATTGAATACAGGTAAATATATTTATCTTATGTAGCTGACCGTACCAGTTGGCGTGGTGAAATTTCTTGTAAATATGTGGAGTACATTTTTTAAGATTGTCGTGTAATTTAGAACAATTCTCGTACATATTTTCTGATTTACAAGAAAGTTGAAAACTGTACTGTTACATAGTGAAATAGATAGCGCCCGCCAGAAAGTATGCTTCCTAGCGGTGACATATACATCATTGTTTTCTTGTAAATACGTGTAGTTATTTTTTTTTAAGTATCGGTCAGTTTAATACAATTCTCGTACATTTTTTCTGATTCATAAAAAAGCTGAAAACTGGACTGTTACATAGTGAAATAGATAGCGCCCGCCAGAAAGTTTGCTTCCTAGCGGTGACATATAAATCATTGTTTTCTTGTAAATACGTGTAGTTATTTTTTTTAAAAGTATCGGACAGCTTAGTACAATTCTCGTACATTTTTTCTGATTCATAAAAAAGCTGAAAAGTGGACTGTTACATGGTGAAATAGATAGCGCCCGCCAGAAAGAATGCTCTCTAGCGGTGACATATTGATCATTGTTTTCTTGTAAATGCGTGTAGTACTTTTTTTTTTAATACGCGTACAATTTAGAACAATTTTCGTACATTTTTTTGATGTAGCTTTGAATTTCATACGATACCATGTCACCGCTAGAAAGTATGACACGAGGAATTGCCTCCCGAGGCGTGCGGCCAGTGTGCATCCGGCTAACATATTTACGATAACAAGAGTGAACACTGAACAGGCATCTTCTGGGCGAGCTCACTCCATCGTAGGCCACGTCTTTGCCTTTGGCTAGTCTGTGGCCAAGAGTACGCCCATTTATAATTAAAAAAAACGATTGTGAATCAATTTATCCAAATCATCTTTTTCCAATGTTATTCTGACAAGATCGATATTCAGTCTTGCAAATGCGTGCGAAGTATGCCACACATTACACTTTTTGTGAACCGCCAAAAATAATTGTGGGGCATTCTAGGCCAAAGTTATATTAGAAAATGAAATAATACACATACTTATTAACAAATTGCCGACCGACAAATGGGCTTGCAATTACATTATTTATAGCATTGCATACTATAGGAAAGAATTAGTGTTTTAAATCGACACGAATCACGAATTCACCTTTCGCACGTGAATCGTACTATGTTTTACAGTACATACATAATATATGGCCATATCATTTCTTGAGATAGTTGCGTAATGACTAATGAGCTCACACTTACCTAACTATACTCAGTACATTTAGGTATTTAAAAGAACCTAAACGAATAATTTGTATAGTGCGGTAATATAGCGCCATATGTGTCAATAAGTTTTTTGCAAAAAAATCATTTTTGGCACAAGCTCTTATCGCCGACTGTACCTTTCTTTCAACAGTCATCTACTGCACTTCGAGACGTTTCTAAAAACCCCTTACTCGATGGGGATACGACGTTTCTTAACAGAGTTCCTATGGCCACCTTTCTGCTCCATCATCAGATCAGCTCCATGATACCGTAATATTGTATTGGCACGTTATTTACATATGTGTGAAAAATTTCAGCTCAATCGGAAACCGGGAAGTCGGTCAAATTTAGCTTCTATGTTTTGACCCAAACTAATATACTAACAAGGCAAGTTTTTTAAAAGCTTGTAAAAACATTGACTAACCTATTTGTTGCATCGCAAATGGTCTAAAGAAAAGGAAACTATGATAAATGGTGGGCAAAAAATTAGTTCGGACAGGCAACTGTAGCCCTGTGGAGAAGACAAACACTGAACAGACAAGCACAAATAGTATTACTGGCAATGTAACCCATTTCTCACAAACAATAAAGATTATGATTACTTTGAATTTAGAACTTACACATTGATAGAATTCCCTGTATCTCCCTCTAGTCATGGCCGGGTTGTCTCTCCTGTAGACTTTGGCTATATGGTACCGCTTTAGCGTGTTTATCTTGCTCATGGCCAGATACCGGGCCAGTGGAACGGTGAGGTCGTACCGCAGGGACAGGATCTCACCCCCTTGATCTTTTAAGTCGTAGATTAACTTAGAGTCTTCGCCATATTTGCCTGTTAGTACTTCCTGTGAACAAAATTGGACTTTTTAGTGAAACAAATAAAAATAAGGATTGTGTCACAAGGAAGATAAATAACATATATGAGTCATGGATGTTTTCTATGTATGTAAGTATTTATATATTATATATATCGTTGTCTGAGTACCCACAACACAAGCCTTCTTGAGCTTACCGTGGGCCTCAGTCAATCTGTGTAAAAAGGTCCTATAATATTTATTTATTTATATTTACGGCAAGGGCATACATTTCATCCTGAACAAAGCATTCTTTAATTTAATCCTGAGTGTAGCAAGGGATTCTAAAATAGAATATGACAATCCATACCATATTTATAAATAACACATTTAGCAATGTCACATTTTCGATTTCTTTCAACCCCTTTTTGCCAAGAGTGGCACTGAAACTTGAGTAGTTTCATGTGCTCTGCTTACCCCTTCATGGGATAACAGGCGTGATAGTATATATGTATGTATGTATTTATAAATACTATATTATAAAAAAAATTATAAATGAGAATGTGTGTCTGTTTGTCTGTCTTTCACGGTAAAATGGACCGACAAATTGACGTGATTTATTTAAGTGAAGATAGTTTAAGGGATGGAGAGTGACATAGGCTACTGTTTGTCTCTTCCTAACCCCCACTTCCCTGAAATAGGGGGTGCAAGTTGGTATGGAGCACTCCACAATTTTCTCGAATTCAACACAAGCAAAGGCTAGTATTAAGATAAAACTCCCAATCAGCAGCATAGACAAACCTTCAATTCAAAAACAGGCGTGTCAATGCACTCAGCTCCATGCCTCTTGAAAACCGTTATAATCTTCTGCAGAACCTCGTTCCTTATTGTCATTTGCTGCGGGGTGTAATCCCGAGTTCCCTTCGGTGTTTTGAGGGTGAACTTCTGTGGGGCCACATCTTCTGGGGCTAGCTGAGATTTAAGGGCTAGGAGCTTTGCTACTTCTTCTTTTATCTGAAAAATTTGTATTAGTCAATATTTACAGAATCCCAATCTTAATAATGATATGATTAAAAGTTTGACTATTTATCAATAGTAATAGTTTGCAGAGATTGGTGGTATAGGTCCAAAACTTGAGTATGTGTAAGTAGGTTCATAGACATTACAAATAACACATTCACAGCCAGTGCTATCAAAATCTTATTAATCTTACTGAAAAGAACTACATGAATATATTTTCATAAAATATGTTTATACAATATAGAATCTATTGGTATCTAAAAAATTTAAGAAACACAGGCCATAAAAGACATTTAGAGCAGTTAAAATTATGGGAGTAAATTCAATTCATGCATAATGTTCTCATTATTATGGCAATCTAGTATTTCAGCTTTCATTTAAATCACAACTATATTGAAGTATTCCTATCAACATAAAGCAAAAGAAGTGAGATTTACACATTTGAGCACTCCTTAAACAACATTCATTACTTTAATAAATGCTATGAAAAAGCAACTAGAAAAGGCATTTAAACATATAGAATTAACGATTAGCTTTCTAATACCTTGCAACAAGCTGATGTTGTAATAGTCTTAGTCAAAACTCTATTTATATTGTGCAACCTCATAACGGTTTTATGGATTTTCACAAGACTTATTGCTCGGAAAGACATGCTTGACTGATTATATCCAACGTTAAAACTCCAATACAATCCCTTGTCACCACAGCTTTACAATTATACCGGAAAGCAGAAAAAAACACTTTGAAAATAATTGTAATACCAAAGTCTTGTATAGGTATTTAAAAGGCTTTTAGGTAATGGATATAAATAAAATCCATAGTGGTGACTAAGGAACCATATGTGGAGGTTCAAAATATGATTTAAAAAATAAATAACCATGTTAACAGAACACCAGGGCCTATCTACTGTGCCAAATCATATATACAGTGAATAAATACTTTATCATTGTAACTCACGGACCTGTGCTTCAATAGAACATGTACCACCTTTAGGTTTTGAGTTCATAACATCAGGAGGCTGAACAATCGGGAATTGTGATACTTCAGCTTTGCTGAAACTCCGCATATGGTTCCACCACCTCCGGATATACACATATTTACGAAAATCTATGTTCTCTAAGTCTTTAGCAAGAATCACATCGCAATTGCTAGGCGTATAGCCGCCAATATAACTATATTGTGAAAAATGGTTGTCGAATTCAATCAAATCATACTGGTTTCGTTGACTGCCTTTGTTGGAGACGCAGGCCTATAGAATAAATAAAACTGTAATTTAAAACATTCCAAGTATGATCCAATACAATAAAGTATGTGAATGATGTAATACAACACCACATTTTATTATATTACGTCAACAAGTTTACCTTTTCGCTCGATTCCTTTGCAGCCTTCAATTTTCTTACGAGTTCACCTTGTTCTTTAATTTGCTGTAGTAGTAATTCTTGTGAATCGGCCATAATTAAAATCAGAACACAGGGATAACACTTTCATTCAAAAAATAACGTCAAGGCTGCGACAACGACTGGAGTATAAAATAATTGCAGTTAGCTTAGCCTTTCGCTTTTGTACCTTTCATTTTTTACGTGTACTGTAATAACACGTACTTCATGAGAAAGAGGTTATAATTTTAAGCTATTCGAGCCAACACCAAAGAAGTTGAATTTACGGTCAAGATTCATTTCTCTCAAGCGATTATCCATGTAGGCGAAACAGAGTAGGTTGGTAGTGTTGAGCTGAACCGATTCCTATATAAAAACCGGTAATAACACGTGACACTAACCACAGAATTACAGTTAAACCAGAATGAGTAGTTAGGTCAAAAAGTGTGTCCACATGAGAGGTCATTGTTTGGGCTGGTGTCCCTCTCGCACTTACTGACAATGTCAACATTATTCAGTGACGTCATCACTGTCATTCATTGGGGATACCAGTCAAATTTCAAAGTTACTACCAAATCTACTAATACCCATTTGAACATATTTTTTAATTATACAAATCTTTGATTTATTGGCATCCAAATAATTACATTATAATTATTTTCCAATTCTTTGAAATATATCGAAACCCTAGTTTGAATATAACACTAAAATAATATAAGAAGTTATAGGCTTCCCACAGACAGTCTTAAAAATTCATAATCTTAAAAAAAACTTGTATGCAATCTGACAGTTCAAATCTGTCAGTGTCTTGTCAGTGTCAGTTTGAACTGTCAGATTGCATACAAGTTTTTTTTAAGATTATGAATTTTTAAGACTGTCTGTGGGAAGCCATAAAGTCAGGTAATATACAAATAAAAATACTACTACTATGGTAACCTCATTAACACTGGCCACACGTGCGAGAGGGACACCAGCCCAAACAATGCCCTCTCATGTGGACCGTTTTCGCTAGTCTGATACGATCACCTTTCTGTCTCAGTGATAAGGTTCAATTTAGTATGGCAATAAATGTGATTCCACAATCTAGTTTAATAATTCTAAATCTATGACACTAACACACACGTGGCCATCATGTGATTTTGTCCTGCGATCAAGATCAAGTGATTTGCACACAAAAACAAGTGGAATGTAGTTTCGGTGTGAAAATAACATTGATTTCTGTTTTGTTTTACATTTTTACCTTAGGCTTCCCCCAGACAGTCTTAAAAATTCATAATCTTAAAAAAAACTTGTATGCAATCTGACAGTTCAAACTGACACTGACAAGACACTGACAGATTTGAACTGTCAGATTGCATACAAGTTTTTTTTAAGATTATGAATTTTTAAGACTGTCTGTGGGAAGCCTTAATGTATAAAGATTGAAATCTACGTTATCGATATATTTACCTAAAAAAAAAACCTTACGCAATTTTATACACAACACTAGTTTTCTATTTAGCTGTCACTGTCAAAGCTGTCAATGTCAGATGAATTCCTCAGATCTTGTTCTTGTTTATCCTTGCATTTTACGATTATTTCATTTATTTCTTTATCCTGGTGTTATTCAATGAAAATTAGCTGTATATTTCTAATCACACTAATTAATTTCACATAATAACCTTCACCCTAATCATACATCCGTTACAGTGAAATAAGTATTTACGTATCGAAACTGAATGCACTATGGATAGGTTCGAATATATGGAAGCCCGCTTGTTTGAAGGTGAAAATTACATTAAAAGGGATAGGAACGTGAAAATTTATGATGGAGAAGATAAGGTTTGTATGTCTACTGTGAGCACATATCTTTAAATTGTATAAATTCGGTCAGGAAATGTAAGAGACATCTTTCTTCCAGGCAAGCTTATTCTTTAACTACTTCTTATAGACTTATAACACTTTAAATTCTCGCGTATTGTACACATTTCTATAGTCTCTTACGGGTCGAACATGACAAAGTAACATTATTTTACCTTTTTTCCGACGTTTCAGCCAGGTTGATTTTATACAACTATTTATTTATTTTAGACTCAATTTGTGGATGGAGAAGTTGTCCTAACGACTCATAGAATACTCTGGGGCAAGCCGGGTGATATACCTAAGGGGCTGACATGCCTTTCTCTTCACTTGTACTATGTGTTCTGTGTGGAAGAAGAAAGCAGTGGTGTGTTTGGGCTTGGTGGACTCAAAAGGATAATATTACACCTTGGACCTGCTTTACCTGGTAAGGAAATAGTAATATAAGTTGAACCATTAAAAATGCTGTCCCTATATTTGATATTGGGTTGTGAACTTTTTAGTATGACGTGGTTCCAAATGTAAAAACTCCTGACGAGGAATCAGTGAGTCAAATTGAGTGTATAAAGTTAATTACTTGATCATAAGCCAAGTCAGAGTAAACATTTTAATAATAATAATAAACACCCTCTATATATGGTTTAAGATATTTATTTCTCGTAAGATTTTACAAAATCACTTACTGAGAAAAATATATAATATATATAACTAGCTTTTGCTTTAAAAAACTGTGGAATGCTCAATACAAACTTCTACCCCCCACTTTAGGGAAGTAGGGAGTTAAAAAGAGACAAAAAGTAGCCTATGTCACTCTCCATCCCTTCAACTATCTCCACTTAAAAAATCACGTCAATTTGTTGCTCAGTTTTGCCGTGAAGGTTGGACAAACAAACAGACACACACTTTCCCATTTATAATATTATAAGTAATAAGTATGGATATTAATTCTCTTAAACACTTATATAGCATTTACACATTGCTGTTCTCATGAGTTGATATGAAATTAATGACACTTTATAGTAATATAATTGTTTACATTTGCTTACAGGTAAAAGACCCGGACCAGCCGTAGTCAGCCCCTACCACTTTGTAAAACTATCATTCAAAGACGGCATAGACTCTGCTTTCTACAAAGCACTAAACGAAGCCGTCAGTGCCAAAGCATGGGAACAACAAACCCCAGTCTCCCCTCGCTCAGCCACAAGCCCCAATGCCAGCCCCAAGCCCTCAGGCTCAGTAGCCCCAATAAATTCAAAAATCAGATCGGGAATCATCGGGATTGAAAGAAGTATAGAGGAACAGCATAGGGCGACAGATGAAAGTATCACAGTGGCGTTTAAGGACTTGACTAAACTTATGGAGAAAGCTAAAGATATGGTTGCTGTGTCTAAAAATATTTCTACTAAGATTAGGGTGAGTTTTTATTTTACCATTAATCTAATGACATATATCTTAGTGCATGTTTTTATTTCACGAATCTAATGGCACAATTTCATTAGTCGATAACCTCGTTCGGTATACAGCATACGGGGAGTCCCCGCAGTCGAGATAACAACCAATGAAAGTGGTGCAATTTAATTAGTCGTTAACTCGTTCGGTATGCATCATACGGGGAGTCCCCGTAGGCGAGATAACAACCAAAGAAAGTGGTGCAATTTAAGGGTGCGGTGTGCTGATGACGGGAGGACTTACGGAACTGACTTATTTCGTCTATTGTCCTTTGAGTCGTCGGCAACCCGAACCCTCCTTGGAACTTGTACACTCCTTTTTACTCTGTATTTAACACAGCAAAAGGGAATGTACAAGTTTCTAATGGGGTGGCAACGCGCATGTGACACTCTTTGAGTTGCAGGTGTCCATAGGTTACGGTGACCGCTTTCCATCAGTCGGGCCGTACGCTTGTTTGCCACCGACGTAGTATATAAATTTAATTATTCGTTAACTCGTTCCGTATGATGCATACGGAGAATCCCCGTAGGCGAGATAACAACCAAAGAAAGTGCTGCAATTTTATTGGTCGTTAGATTATGCAGCATATGGGGACTCCCCGCAGGCGAGATAACAACCATGCATGTGCATGCATGTGGCATGCGTTCCAGAAATCTCTCGCACCCGAATGCGCACCCTATCAACTAATGAAAACGTTTCCCGTGGGCCCTTTGGCACGCTTTCCAGAAATCTCTATAATCTAAATCTCTCGCACCCCGCATGCGAGCCCTATCGACTAATGAAATTGCGCCATAACAGTGTTACAGGTGATAGATTTTTGGTGGGACCAGTGTCTTATTTTCCTTGTTTTCTTTTCCCAGGAGGACCTTTCCATTTGATTTATAGAACTGCCCATCTTTTAGCTTTGTATGTTATGTACATTACTATATTACAGGAAAAACAAGGTGATATATCAGAAGACGACACAGTGAGATTCAAGGCCTACCTTATGAGTCTAGGCATAGACGACCCGGTCACGAGAGACGCCTTCCGTTCCGACTCCGATTATTATGTGGGGCTGGCTCAACAGATCTCTGATATGATGGTGGCGGTTTTAATGGTAAATAGTACATACTTTTAGGCCAAATTACCACCTGTCCAAGCAAGGGCGGACTTAAAAAAAAATTATAGGACATTCTTATACAGATTGACTGAGTCCCACGGTAAGCTCAAGATGGCTTGTGTTGCAGGTTCTCAGACAACGATATATATAAAATACAAATACTTATATACATTAGAAAACATCCATGAGTACATAATATTTATTTATTTTATTTACAAACATACTATTTTGACGAAGTCGTTTCAGTGAAAATACTTCTTGTACTGAAACTGACTGAAATAAAATTTAGCGAACGCTTTAACGGTGACGGACGGTTTGAAGCAACTGACGCTAATTTTACCTCATTTCAGTTGCTTCTAATCCTAAAATTCCTAAACAATGAATTATTCCAACTAGGATAGCATATTGTGTTTTTGCAGGAATGTGGAGGAATTATGTCTCTGTCCGATGTATGGTGTCGCGTGAACAGAGCGAGAGGGCTAGAACTCATATCTCCTGAAGATTTACTAAACGCTTGCAAGTAAGTACCAGTGGCCCGTTTCTCGAAAGGTACAAGCCTTGTATTACAAGTGTGTTTCCATGACAACCCATACGATTTGACAGTTCGCGCACTTGTAATACAAGGCTTGTACGGCCCGCCTGATGGAAAGCGGTCACCGTAACCTATTTCGAGAAACGTGCGCGTTGGACCCCAGGGGCCCATTTCTCAAAACTGAAAGTTACAAGTTACAAGCGGAAGTCTCTTTTCAACTTGTCATATTAGACATTGACAACCGCTTGTAAATTGTAACTTGTAGCTTCGAGAAATGGGCCATTTCTCGAAAGGTACAAGCCTTGTACTACAAGTGTGTTTCCATGACAACCCATACGATATGACAGTTCGCGCACTTGTAATACAAGGCTTGTACCTTTCGAGAAACGGGCCCCTGGTCAAAAACTCGAAAGACTCAAATACATAGGTACCCATTATTCATTTATTTTCTACGTCTAGAAATTTTATTACAAAAAGCGGAAAAATGTGAAAGCTGTGGAAAAATCTATGATACACATGAACTTGAATCTATTCTATTATTTTAGTTAGGACACTTGTTTTTTTAGTGAAATTAATTGTATTTGACCTAAAAAAACCTTCCCTTAAAGTTAACAAAGATTAACAACTAACCTAACCACAAAATTAAAATTTTGAAAAAAAAACCGACATAGTGGACCGATTTTCATGAAACATGGCTAAGAACACTCCCGACTAACTCATCTTTCAAACAAAAAAAAACTAAAATCTAAATCGGTTCATCTGTTTGGGAGCTACGATGCCACAGACAGACACGTCAAACTTATAACACCCCGTCGTTTTTGCGTCGGGGGCTAAAAATATGTTGTATAAATTGACATCTGCATTCCAGGCTACTCCAAACAGTCGGGGCTCCGATGTCACTCCGCAAGTTTCCGAGCGGCGCATGCGTGCTGCAACTGAACAGCCACAGAGACGAGGAGGTAGCGAAGACCACGAGTAATATGGTAAATTATTGTTATTAGAAGCCTATACTGTGTCACTGCCACACCTCGAACACTGGCGATCAAATATATGAAAGAGGCGCGTTCCTAACATACAGTCTAAGCTCGTGTAGGTGAACGCGTACTATGCTTGTATGAGTGAGATATGACAGGTCGACTGTTCGCGTTTTTGACAGGCGGTAACTGTGAGGTAACCGAGAACAATCCATATTAATATTATAAATGGGAAAGTGTGTGTCTGTTTGTTTGTCCGTCTTTCACGGCAAAACGGAGCGACGAATTGTCATTATTTTTTTAAGTGGAGATACTTGAAGGGATGGAGAGTGACATAGACTACTTTTTGTCTCTTTCTAATGCGAGCGAAGCCGCGGGCAAAAGCTAGTATATTAATAAAATGTATATTCTTTTTAGTCGACTCAGAGATTTGGGTTCACTATTGTGCTAAAGGCGATGGACTAGCAACCTTCTACTGCAATGTCCCAAGTTCGGTTTCTTTCAACAAATTCACTTGAGCAGATTCATGTGTTCTGTCTACCCCTTTTGGGAATACAGGTGTAATTGTTTGTATGTAATTGCATTTCGGAAATGATTTTCCTAACATTTCACTATCAATAACAATTTTCGTTTTCTTGCAACCCCTTAATTTGCCTAGAGTGGCACTGAAACTTGATTAGTTTCATGTGATCTGCTCTGCCTACCTTTTTATGGGATACAGGCGTGATTATAAATCTCGACCGGGGGGGCAATTGTAACTAATAATTTTATTTATTTTTTCATTATTACACTATGATGTTAAGTTCTACATTTATCCACTAAACACACCTACCAATATATAGCCGGTGGACACTCTATTTAATAATGCAAACATTGTAAAACCATCGACCAGAATGGCGCAGGTTGGTATTTAATAAAGTGCGGGATTTCGAGGATCAACGTAAAGTTGACCTCGATACTAGACGCGACCAGCTCAAGGCCCGCCCACCCGCTGCCATATCCTACAATTACACTCACGGCGTACTTACGTGTCCTCAATGTGGACGGAGTTTCGCCGCAAAGATAGGCTACATTAGCCATCTTCGGGCGCATGAGCGTCGGAACATTATTTAGGGGTCGAAGTGGTCGCCATGGCGAAATCGGTCGGACTCCATCATTGTAAAACATGGAAAAAATGGACCAGTTACATTTGTCCCCCAGTCGAGATTTGCCCTGCTGTACCTTATGTATGTTTAGGCACTATTAATCACATGGACGCATTAAGTAATACCAAATTATCTCTCCACAGCTTGAAGAAAACGGTAACCTTACGCCAGAGAAACTCTCACAGATAGCAAACGTTTCCGTTCTGTTAGCGAGAGAACGGCTTTTCACCACTGAGCGGCTTGGGCTCGCCTGCAGAGACGAATCCATCGAGGGTCTAGCGTTCTACCCTAATCTATTCCTGAGGGAAACTTCCTAGCAATATATTTATATTAAAGTATAGATAAAATTATAAGATCATACCATCCCATACATTAAAATGCGACCTAAGAACACACATACACTACACCACAGTTACCACACATAGATGGCGCCACAAAAGATGCCTTGTTGCCATCGATTATTTGTAGATTGACGTTAAGTGTCACTTAACGCCATCTAACAGTATAATCGAAAGCTACAAGATATTTTTTTTTGTGGCGCCATCTATGTGTGGTGTAGTGTATGCGCGTTCTTAGGCGGTTGCATTACTTGCATTTTAATGTATGGGTTAGTATGATCTTCTTATATTTAATTTATGACTAAATGAAAAATGGAGAAATTCACACCTCCGGACTCGAACCTGAGACCTACGGCTTTGGCGGCTAGCCACGGAGGCCTGCTGGATGCGTGCTAATTTTTCCATGCGTTCCCTCAATGCACAGATACATATAGAGAGTCAACCAAATCTTGGCATGAAATTCAAATTGTCTATGGGAATTAAACCTTCGCCCCTATATTTTGTGTTATGGCCATAGATATATAAATAACCTAGATTGATTTGATTGTCCAAAGTGAAAAAACGTCTCCTCAGTACATTTTGTATAGGAAAGACGTAAGACGCGCCCTCAGGCGACGCGGCGCGCGCCGAGCGACGTCCCTTGCGCGTCCTTCCTATACAAAATGTACTGAGGAGACGTTTTTAGGGTTCCGTAGTCAACTAGGAACCCTTATAGTTTCGCCATGTCTGTCTGTCCGTCCGTCCGTCCGTCCGTCCGTCCGTCCGTCCGTCCGTCCGTCCGTCCGTCCGTCCGCGGATAATCTCAGTAACCGTAAGCACTAGAAAGCTGAAATTTGGTACCAATATGTATATCAATCACGCCAACAAAGTGCAAAAATAAAAAATGGGAAAAAATGTTTTATTAGGGTACCCCCCCTACATGCAAAGTGGGGGCTGATATTTTTTTTCATTCCAACCCCAACGTGTGATATATTGTTGGATAGGTATTTAAAAATGAATAAGGGTTTACTAAGATAATTTTTTGATAATATTAATAGTTTAGGAAATAATCGCTCTTAAAGGAAAAAAAAGTGCGTCCCCCCCCTCTAACTTTTGAACCATATGTTTAAAAAATATGAAAAAAATCACTAAAGTAGAACTTTGTAAAGACTTTCTAGGAAAATTGTTTTGAACTTGATAGGTTCAGTAGTTTTTGAGAAAAATACGAAAAACTACGGAACCCTACACTGAGCGTGGCCCGACACGCTCTTGGCCGGTTTTTTTAAATTACATTCAGGCGGCGTGGCGCTGGCGTCCGTTCCGCGTCGGCGGACATGCGTTTCTTGAGTGTGGACGGTCCCTACTACTGTTGCTATCATAAAAAAAATCATTTGTACACAGTTTTGCCAAACTGTACTTAGAAAATTTAACCCATGCTGCCGCGATCCGGATGAATTTAATTTACCGCCATCTATTGATCAAGTTTGTAACTAAATTGTTTATGATTCTGTGATTAGTATTAAGAATTAATGAAATTATTATTTACAAATTAACAATTATTTTTATGAAGAATAAAATAATAGAACAGTATAAGCGTTATATATTTATTAAGCCGCCTTAACATTCCACATAAGCTATTTGCCTGAAAATATGGACTATGAGCGAATTCCGATGATATCCAAACTCCTTATAAATTATAATCATCACTCATGCTGTGTAAACCACCTCATATAAAATAGTATCTCAATCTTACACACTAGTGCCACATCTAGTACTAAACATGGTGTTTTTACGGCCCAGCCACGGCAGCGGTGAGCGGCAGCCATACGTCGCGAATGAAAAGTCCCATCGCTGTGTCTCGCTCCAATGTATGGCCGCCGCTCACCGCTGTCGCGCTTAGACCAATGTCGTGGCTGAGCCGTTAGGCTCTAGTCCCTCCAAAATCGAGAAAACGATGAGCTAAGGCAAGCATGCTCCACCGTAGACCGCATCATCACTTACCATCAGGTGTGATCGTGGTCAAACGTCCTACTCATACTGAAAAAAAAAAGCTAAGAACAAAATATACTCGCTCCCGTGTAAATAGAAGAGAAGCGATGATAGCGTGGGCGAGTTAGAGAGCGCACACACGGGCAACTTTTGGCAGCGACTTTTTTGTCGCTCACATCATCGGTCTATGGGCTAGTATGAAAGTGCGCTCACGAAGCGACGCAACTTTTCATACAAATACGTAAGTCGCGAAGCAACTTTGTCGCCCGTGGGCGCGCACCCTTATAGTTCGTCGCCGAGCGACTCTTGTTCGATTCTATCGCTGATAGCTCATCGCTTACTCGTTTTGGTGGGGCAAGTGCCTTATACGCCTTAGTTATTCAGATTATAATAATGATATACTCCTATTATTCCTACCAATACGTCATTTTTCAAAAAGTTTTACTGCAAGAATATAATTTTAATTAGGGTTATATATTAAGAAAATGTTATATATGATATTTGCATACTTTAAGTATTTCAGTGGCTACAAAATGCAAAAATATAAATTTATGATTATTAAGCTAATCAGACACACGCGTCCAGCAATCACAGATACATCAAGCTAATGAATATGTCATAATTAATTAATTATGGCCAAATTTTTCTACTTTGCTGCTTATTCTTAACATTATTTAATTTAAGATGGCCGCTTCTTTATACAAACATAGTCCTCTTTTCCTCTAAAGATATAGAAGCATGCAAATATTTTTCATCACACTGGCATAGTAAGTACAGTTGCACGCAGGCGGAGCGGGAGTTATGAAATTTCCAGTACCATAATTAACTTTTTTTTATCGTTTTCACATTATTTTGTTGCAAGTGTGAAAGTGCGTGTAATTCGGGGCGTAAGAATATTACAAAATCGAGTCTTTAAGCCGCTCGATTTAAATGTAGCTTCTTCGTTTCGATATTTTGAATGTATTATAAAAACTGTGCGCCAAAAATAGATATAGGTAGGTAAAATACACAAAATTCCTTTGATATATTATAGGTAAATAATGTTATATCCATAATCCATAGAGAAATATTACGACTATGTTTGAATGAAAATGTTTCGCAGACCTCTTTCATCTTAACTACGCACGACAGAAATCAGTAAACCACATAATTTAAATTCATTGTTAAAATGCAAATAAAACGGGTGAGGATCAAAGGTGTAGGACAAACAAAAAATAGGCCTACAACTACTTTATTTAGGAATGTTGTTCTTAAATCAATACTCGATTGCACTCTTAAAGTCCTTTGGTATTTGGTGATGCTTGCCGCATAGTTCCCAAGCCTTGAAGTCATCGCTGGAGCGAAGGTTTTCCACAAAGCATTCTACTCCCCGAACGAATGGTAGCATCATTTCTTCATTGATTATTTCTGAAAGGCGGTGCATGAAGGCTATGTTCTTTGCGATGGTGTCTTTGATACTGGCAGATAACGGGCGGACGGTGCACTGTAGGATGTCAAGCTGGAAATCAGAAATGTAAGTGAATCACACTTGATTGGTTTTTATATGTGTTACGGTATGTTTAACTTTTTGTGAAAAAACGATGGAAAAAGTTAAGTTTATTGTGTTATTAGGGTTCCGTAGTCAACTAGGAACCCTTATAGTTTCGCCATGTCTGTCTGTCCGTCCGTCCGTCCGTCCGTTCGCGGATAATCTCAGTAACCGTTAGCACTAGAAAGCTGAAATTTGGTACCAATATGTATATCAATCACGCCAACAAAGTGCAAAAATAAAAAATGGAAAAAAATGTTTTATTAGGGTACCCCCCCTACATGTAAAGTGGGGGCTGATATTTTTTTTCATTCCAACCCCAACGTGTGATATATTGTTGGATAGGTATTTAAAAATGAATAAGGGTTTACTAAGATCGTTTTTTGATAATATTAATATTTTCGGAAATAATCGCTCCTAAAGGAAAAAAAAGTGCGTCCCCCCTCTCTAACTTTTGAACCATATGTTTAAAAAATATGAAAAAAATCACAAAACTAGAACATTATAAAGACTCTATAGGAAAATTGTTTTGAACTTGCTAGGTTCAGTAGTTTTTGAGAAAAATACGGAAAACTACGGAACCCTACACTGAGCGTGGCCCGACACGCTCTTGGCCGGTTTTTTTATAGCGTTTGTTGCGACCCGTGAGTGACTTTAAAAATAGTATGGTATGGTACTATTCTTTTGGTAGTTCTTTTTCTTAAAATCTTCAGGAAAAAATGAGAACTACAGTTTTTGCAATTTTCTTAACCTTTTAACCACTAAGAACTTTTCATTGCCATGCCTAAGATACAAGTATTAAGTTACAAGTATTAAGTTACAAGTATTAAGTTACAAGTATTAAGTTACAAGTATTAAGTTACTTAGTTTAGGTATTGGCGTAAAATAATATTATGTAAAATAAATAAATCTTGTATGCAATAATTGTAAGTAGATCACTTACAATTATTGCATACAAGATTTATTTATTATTTGTTTGCTTTCCTAAAGAGTATTGTGATTGTGAGTATTGTTTTAATTTGAGACATTTTCTATGAAATAAATTTTATCTTATCTTATCTACAGTACCGGTCAAAAATTTAAGTTCACTCCTTGTTTTCAGTACAATTGACTGCTTTAGAGAGATAGTTTTTTGTAGTTCAGACGTCAAAATAAATTTGTTTCGTAAACAATTTATATTTTCTTAACATCTGTTTCCCTCAAATCTTATAGGCTAAATAATTATTTGGCCTATATTATCTGGCTAAAACTGTGTTTCGTGTAAAGATGTGTCTCAATTAGTGGCAAAGGCAAGGCCATAAATATAACTAGCATTTTGCCGTCATGTTTATTAGATTTTAGTGAAAAAAAGGTACGTGAATTGTGTCTAACTAGTAAAACAAATCTCCACAAAACAATAAATATAAGTTGAAAACATATTTCGACTACCAAACCGAAAATAATTATCGTACAAAAGTACTCATTTGTACCGAAATCAAAGGGTGAACTCAAACTTTTGACCGGTACTGTATATATTGTCATAGACAATTCATCAATTTCATCATCAAACTTACTTTCTCCTCAATAGCGTTTAGTTGCAGGCCGAGATATGTGTTGAGGCATTCTGACAAAGACTTCACTGTCTCCGGCAGGCGGCCTTGTTTATTCCTCTGGATAATGAGATCACCAACCTAGAAGATGACAAATTACTGGTAAGATACACTAAAATTAAGACTGAGGCCAATAATTTAAAGCTTATAAACATAGAAGTTTAAAAAATAGCTACAACTGGTGAATGAACATCTTTTGTTGTAACTAACCTAAATAAATTGTATAAACAATTTTAATTTTGAAGTTATTTGTTTTTTTTTTCTAATTTTATCTGCCAGCGGCTATGTTTAGTCATAATCAGATTTTAGTTCAGATGAATATGAGTAGGATAAGTTGATGCCAGTATATCTAATAAGTAAGGTAAGTAACATAATTATGAATTTATAATCTTAGGTAACTGTATTTTTGCGAATGCTCACCTGAGTATCAAACACCGAAGACAACTTCACATTATGCTTATGATATAAGCAGTCCGACAGTTTCCTGCAATCATGCACTATTTTCTTAGGATATTCACTCTCCAGTAGCTTCTGCAGACCAGCCTCGAAGGCACGGTACTGCATCACCTGAATATCAAATATGTAAATCTGCTGCGGAGTAGCCATTACGAGAAATGGCATTTTGCACTTGCGACCCATTGCTGCACCATCAGAGCTCACACTCACGTAGCTGTACTGATTTAAATCTTCCAAAGCTTCTTGGAAACTGTTGTCCACTTGATTAATAAAAATGTATTTCTTTGCAATATTAATGATCAGTTCACATTCCTTCTCTGAGATCTTTAAGTGCTTTTGAATGTCAGCTTTCTGTAGTTTCACTATATTAGTCACTTCAGAATTATAGTAATGTGTTATACCTTCACATTCATTCCCTTGAGGCAGCTCTTTAACATTATAAAGAGAAATTTTAGACTTATCACTGGTAATACTGTAGAAATGGCCTTCATATACTTCACTGTTCTTAGTAGTAACTTGCAGTAACTCTCCTTTCATGTATAGACTGTCCATTTTGAGTCTGTGATATGTAAGAAGAGTGATTAAGATAAGTATTTAATCCTTCTTGACTGGTTTCGCAGGCGGCGCGGTGTCCGCTGTACCATAAGCTTTGTAGATGTAGAGACCCAGAGTCACATGCAATACAAGGACGGCGACCACGGCGGAGTAAACGCTGCTCGTAGTTATATCCAATCGCAAAATGCCATCGAAAAGTACTATCTTTGCGGCGAAGAATGAAACCACCGGCACGATTATAATCACCAAACAGTATTTTACTACTGTTTGAAAGACTTGAAAGTCGGGTAATTCCTGAAATGTAACAGGTTATGTGGGTATAAAACAAATAACTAGAAACATCAATGAATTTCATAACTACTTTATACTTACATTGGCGCGACCTTCAATCATGTTAAGAAACCGAAAATAAATAAAAGAACGAAAAATTAACAAGCACCTTCGACAATCTTTGCCTCATCAATGCCAAAGCGATTTCACCGATAAAATCGTAAAAAAGAATGACTATGATGTTGACAGCGCACAATTTGACATTGAAAAATCAATGAATATTGTGTTCGAGCCATTGATTTTCCCGTTGAAGTAAACGTCGAGCGATTCATAATAAATTGTCTATAGATGGTCGTACAGGACCGCGATCTTCCTCCGCATGTTGCGCGTTCGATCGTGTGACGTAGATATAACTAAAGTGCCCTCCACACTCGCGCGCGTAGGCGCTTAGCTTTAACCCCTCAAACGCCTTGTTTCAGATCTGTCCCAAACAAGTTAAACTGTAACTAACAAACTGAAGGTTTATTAATTCAGTATCAAATTTTTGACAACGGCTTTCCAGGGCGCGAATCAAAGAATATAAAGCCTGACCAGAAATATAATATATGACTATTGTCAGGAGGGCGCTGTTATTCTAATGTATTTGTTGACAGTTCAGTTTAGTATAAAGAAAATAGTTCTAATGAAATTCCGCAACATGGCGCGTAGTCAGACATTTCTGGCCAGGCTTTACTAAAATTCACACATTCTTTTATTCACGCCAAGGTCACAGTCACAGACTACTAAGAAGATACGACGTATGTCACATCACAGTCTAGTGCCCGGGCGCTTTTTCAATACCCAACAATGTGGTAGGTAACTTATTATAACTATTGTTCACAAAGAGGACAATAAAATTATTGTAATAGCTTTTTCATTATGTCGATATAATGTTAACTGGCTTTCGTTACTTCACGCTTTGTACACACGAGTGGAAATATTTTTATAAAATTATGTTACCAAATCCGTTATACACATACAAAATTGTCAACAAGTCAATTTGTCTTTTCATTATAAAAAAATAATATACCTATATAACTTAAAATAAAATAATTTAAGAAATTTAATATTCTTAAATGAAAAATAAACCTGCGAAGTGCATCCTGTCCCGTACCGAGTTATTCTGTTAGTTTTATCTTACCTTACCTTAGTTGTTAATTTAAAAGTGTGGTCCTTCGAACCGGATCTTAGTTATTAAACTTAATAATTATTACTATCAGAGTTAGAATCTTATCGGTATCCGAAATTGCATTAAAAACCTTGGTAGGTATCTTTACCTTAGTAGTTAATATAGAAGGTGTGGTCCTTCGAGCCGGATTTAAGTTGTAAGTGTTACAAGTATCAGGTGATGAATCCTATCGGTATCCGAAATTGAGACAAAAATCTTACCGGTCTATGTAACTATTTGTTGTAAAAACATGAAAATTATAATCAAGTACCTATAAATGAATAGCAGCAAGTAAAGACGGGAGTAACAACAAAGTAATGACCTCCAAATTATTAAAATTATCACTTACACGGCTACACCGCTTTATATTTGATATCCGGTGAGAATAATGGTGCATCCGTTTATTTAACACTTTCGTTCACCCAACCGAACATGTAACACGTTAACTCCAGTTTATCACCCCATTTGTAAAATGAAAAAAAGTCATTATTATTGGAGTTTAATATTTTTTGTAAGTACAATAACAGTAAGAGTTTTAAATTATTGACGGTTAGTTTCATTAGACTTATATTGACCGGGATATAAACCGTGACTTTGACATCCACCCGCCGTCTTCAGTTTCCCGTGATCATGTAAATCATGTTGCATGCAACTGCCTCGAAATATCGGGACTTTAATAAAAATAAAAAAGGTAATGACGGTTTTTATCCCTGTCAATATAAGTACAATAACAATATACTTAATCTTATTATAATTCTTAGGTAGACTTTAAAAGATGCGAATTAAACTTTGGTTCGCTTTTGGTGTCTTCGGTTTTATAATATAAGTATGTACTATTATGTACACACCAAATTCAGTTATTTAAATTGGCCTTGGTAACATTTAATTATAAATACATTAACAGTGGGGCAGTAAAGGCAGAGGGCTTGACTTATTACAATTAAGCTAATATACAGGGTGTCCCACGGCGATGCCACATGGAGGGAAAGTACCTTAGATATCGTAGATAGCATATTTTGCTGAAAGAAGACTTCATTTTATTTTCAAAACTTAGTAAAAGTGCATTCAAATTTCTTTAATTTTTACTATTAGGACTTATACAGGGTGTATTTTGATAGCGGGTCAGTAAGGCCGGTATGAGATCCCGTAGTTCTACATGAAAATAGTCTAAGGGGACCATCCATCAATTTCAAATTGATGAAAAATGGCATTTACAGATTTTGGAAAAAACATACAGGGTGCGAGAAAAAGGGCATTTTTGACAAACTTTTTTTTTGGTGCATTGTCGTGAGTTGAACCCTAAGCAATTATTGATACTGCATAGGAATGGAATCGATTGGCATCATAAAAATACCATATGGAAAAAAAATTCATACAAATTGTATGGGAAAAGTTTTTCGTGATTTGTGACTTTTCTAGCCGGAAATTTTTTTTTGGTCCCATACAAGCTTTTTTTTGATCCTGGATAGGAATGGGATCGATTGGCGTCAAAAAAAAAGTTTGTCAAAAATGCCCTTTTTCTCGCACCCTGTATGTTTTTTCCAAAATCTGTAAATGCCATTTTTCATCAATTTGAAATTGATGGATGGTCCCCTTAGACTATTTTCATGTAGGACTACGGGATCTCATATTACCGGCCTTACTGACCCGCTATCAAAATACACCCTGTATAAGTCCTCATAGTAAAAATTAAAGAAATTTGAATGCACTTTTACTAAGTTTTGAAAATAAAATGAAGTCTTCTTTCAGCAAAATATGCTATCTATGATATTTAAGGTACTTCCCTCCATGTGGCATCGCCGTGGAACACCCTGTATAGGTAAAAGTATATAGCTAAATTACGGCTGAGCTTTTTAGCTTGTTGAATAACTAATCTTAATTGGGTTCCATATGGTTCTTTGGTGAAACGATAATTACTAAAGTAACCTGGATTTATCCGACAGATCGAGATAAGTGCCACTTTCGTTGATATAAACGAAATCAAGAACAATATTTTAAAATGGAAACAACAGAACGCACTTAATTTTAGTGAGGTCAGAAAACAGTTCTTTCTCAATTTAACCTATTTATTTTAAATATTCTTTTAATATGCAGTAAATTATCAAAAATTCTCATCTGCAGATTGGGGCATCATCTAGTGGTATCTTCGACTTTACAGATGTTAAAAATAAAATTCTGCAATGGAAGAATCAAAAATTGGCTGCTTTATGTCCGACGAATGGGTAAATACTAACATAAATATGTCATAATTTCATCGGAGATTGTTGTTTAATCGGCAGGTCTGTCAAAATCACTGCCAAATTACCTTGACCTGAATATATAATTAGGTCCTGTTTTTCTTGTTTATCAATGCGGAGAAATATACTTACAATAGATTCAGTTGCTAAGTATGTAAGTACCTACAATTCAATGAATAATGTGTATAATTCCAACTCCTCTTTGTTCATACATAATTCATATGTACTTATTGTAATGAGTTTACTTTACTTTCAGGGCACAGCTACAAAATTTACTGAATTTAGTTTGCAGTACAGCTCAACCTACCAATATTACATTGAGAGATGGATGTATAACATGTTTTTCTAGAGTTACTTCCATGCCCGAGGTCAGTATTTTTTGTTGAAGCCATCGTACTTATACCGTAGTTTATTAAATGATCATTTCTTTTTTTTTTCGCCACTTTTATGAAATGCGATATTTTTGAAAAAAAAAAAATGGTATTTCTACTCAGAATCGGTAGCTTTTTCAATCCCAGTAGTTAAAAAAATTGTCCCATACGATTTTTTCTTATTTTGTTATCATTTTCCGTACATGTTGTGTGGGATAACAAAAGAGGAAAGCAACAAAAATGTATGGAAATTCTGGGACACTTTTTGTCTCCCAGTGAGATTGAAAGTACTCGTGATTCTGAGTACAATTTTATTGACCTAAAATTCCCTAAAAAAATCAAAATAAAAAAGATGGCAAAAAAAAAGAAATGCTGAAATAGACTATTGAAGCTATAATTCTAACTTAACTTGAGTTTAATGAATCATTCACAAAAAATATGTCAAAGGTCGAATATTTTTAAATCTACATTTAGTATGAATAATTCTGGGTCGCGTCAGTTTGAATTTTGGTGGATTATTTTTGGATCTTTTGAAAATGTCCGTGATTTTAGGGCCCCCAAGAATTAACTGCATTAAGCGCCTGTGCCACCCAATATTTCGTGAATACGTCGTACGCTGCCTGCGCGACTGCACTTGCTGTAAGTAAATATTCAATAAACAATAATTTAATACAATCCAGCCCCTTAATAAATAATTAAAATATTTTCAGGCATTAGCAACTTCAGCCTTAAACGTACAGCCTTCTGGGTGCTTCATGGGTTATTGTGATTTTGTACGTTGTTTAAGGAGAACCAACTCAATTAATTTGGTAAGTACCTACCAACTTTTAAAACTTAGCACTTGTACAGTCATACATAAATTAAATTCAAGTTTAAGACTCTTATAAAAATAAATTGGCGCCCCTATCAAAATTACATACCCACCTACCAGTAATCGTTTTGCCTATTAAATTGGGAGCGACCATTCTTGACTTTTAAAAAAACCGACTAAAATACCAATTGACTGGTTCTTCTTTCAGATAACTCAATGTACTCGAGAAGCAAGAACAGGTATTAATCTAACACTTGATGCCGACAACGTGAGATTTTATACCAACGTGACTTCTTGTATCTTGGCTAAGTCACGTTGCAGTACTTATAATCCAATCACTGGTGACCCACAGACCCCAGGATACACATCCTCTGGTGCCAGAATCAGTAACGCTTTACAGTTTTCCGCAGCGGGTGAATTGAGGATACTAGCGTTTTCTGCTTCCACACCAGTGTCCAGTTCCTTCTGTTCATCACCATCGAATCTCACGCAAACTAGCTGGCTCACAAATGTATGCTAGGACTCGTCTTAACGTAAAATAAATAAAGACCATTGAAGTGTTTTTTCTGCCTTTCCAAAATGTTCAGTTTGCCCGATCAATTTTAGTAACCGATATTCTCGCCACTCGACTAACGACTCCTTAACATAGTCTAAACTAGGCTTTAGCTTGGCACAACCCAAGCACAACCTGTAAATTTTAAAAATACAAATTTCGTAATCTGTTACATCGCTAATTATGACTATCTGTGACATCGATTCGTCAGATGTCAAACAAATGACAAATTTGACAACTAAACTCAACTGTCATTTCTTACCCAACAAGAGTCTCGGACAAGTTTTAAACTTTGTTTTGGTTTCTTTTAATTAAGCCCACCATTAATGGAAATAATTTCCAGGAAGTGTTAAAGGTTCATTCGATTCTGATCAATCAAAATCTTTGAAATACGGTAAGTGTTTTATTTTTTCTACGCCGGGTTTCATGGTCATACCTTTACGTTAACAACAACATAACCTTTACATTAAATTTCGTTCGGTCTTCTAATTCATAATCGCTTATACAATGGGGTTAATGTTATCTGATAGATAAGACATTGTGCTGTTTAAATATTGATAGCAAGCGGCATGATGATATTGTAGCAACGATTTTCAGTATTGTATGTGGTCTACTGAGTCATAAATAGATGTTGTTATCCTGTTAGTCTGTGAAGAAATACATATGTATTCAATAAATGAACCGGATTTTTGAAAGCTATCATTAATGCAAGGTTGTAGCTACAAAATGTGTGGTATTATGAAACTGAATTTTTAGAAATTCTTGTGTCAAAAACAAACTGTTTAGGTTGATGTATAGTCATAAACTTCAGAAAAGTTTAAAACAATAGTATATTATTGTTTATTTTTAACATTTCAACATAAGGTAGGAGGCATATATTTTCTACACACCACTGTATTATTGCTTGCTGTCTCAAAGCTGTTTTAAAATAGTACATTGAATGGGAATGTTTTAAATCAACACAAGTAACAAATTTCCTTTTCGCACGTGTATCGTACGACGGTTTTCAGTACAGATGGCCCTCTGAAGTTTTGACCTGACAAGAAATAAACCACCTCTCTCACTAGTGCGAAAAAAGCACCAACTGTACTGAAATAGTACATTACGATACAAGTGCGTAAAAAAGGCAGTTCGAAACGAGTGGCGATAAATTAAAACACGACCGAAGGGAGTGTTTTAAATCGACACGAGTTACGAATTTCCTTTTCGCACGTGTATCGTACGACGTTTTTCAGTACAGTGAGCCTCCGAAGTTTCGACCTGCCATATAATGAACCACTTCTCGCACTAGTGCGTAAAAAAAAACACCATCTGTACTGAAAAAGTTATTTTTCTTTATTATAAACTGGCCAGTGATTGACCTTAGGTCGCCAAGACAAGGCCGAAGTTGTAGCTCACTGGTTCAGTAACAGCCTATTCACTCTTGACATGAATACACCCAGATTGTATTCGGCCGGGAATACAGATGAGGGGAGCATGTTCCATTCCTTAGCAGTTCACATTAGGAAAGAAGTAAGGCGACAATGTAAGAAGGTAGGTCGACAATGTAAGGGTGAAACTGCTCCCCGCACTGGTTGTCCGGTGATGGTGATGTGAAATGGTGATGGGAATGGAATTTAAACTATAATGTGAGCTTTCTGAAAACAAACAGAATGTCCATATTATACAGACATTATGTTAATAATTCTAAGGACCTTTTAAATTTGTCAAAACACCTCCTTTTGAATTTATTTTCAACCAATTTTTGCTCTTTGGGTCCCAAATAACAATTTAAATTATCAGCTCTTAGAATGTCTATAAAGTATTATATGATAATGATGAAAACATAGTAGATGGCCCTGATTTTAATCACAGTTGTCATATATACCATAGATCAAGCAAACATATCTATTTAGTGTGTCAAATGAACTCCGTAAAATCCACTGCATTGTCCGTCTTTAATCACAGCTTGCAGCTTTCGGGCGTCAATTTTTGTAAGTTGAAGTTAACAAAAACATTAAATATGCCTCGTTATGTGATATTTAATTGCAACAACACAAAAATTATGAACACTCGGCCTGAGACATATTTTAAATCACGGTAAGTAACAACTTCAGTACAAAATCTGACATGCTCGGCCGCCATACAAATAGATGAATTTGTTTCTTCTATCTAAATCTAGTTCTGTGATTTTAATTGCCAGTAAGAAATAAAAACAAATTATCTTATATCCTATGTACAAAAACGGGAGTTATGTAACACTACTAATTACTTCATTGTTTGATTATTACAAGAGACTGAGATAACAAATACCTATGAGATGTGAACACAACTAAGTGGTCCTAACCTACTGTATCTACGACTACAAATAGTTTGGTCACATTAATGATCTAATGATTTATTATGAAAGCGTACCTACTTCAATATAAAAAAAATCTGATTAAAAACTATTTAGGTCATTTTTTTCAAAGTTGTCCACCCCACTTTTTATGTAACATGGGTATTTTTTACGCGATTCATTCATAGAATCGTGAGGTCATTCGTTCCTGATAGGAGATAAAAAATATCCCAAGATTTTTCAGACCTTCCATTCTGTTAACGCCATACAAAATGTATGAAAAAATGGTAACGGAATGGGAAAAAAAACCTTGGGACACTTTTTTTCTCCTATTAGGATTGAAAGAGCTCGCGATTCTGAGTGGAAATCAAATTAAAAATTTCCAAATCAAAAAAAAAAAGTGGGGTGGACAACTTTGAAAAAAAAAATGGCCTATTTTACAAAACAAGTAAGACTTTATCTATTAGGGTGAAGTCACATTTATCAGCATCAAAACGCATTTATGTATGAGAAATTGCTCATTAGTATGAAGACACTTATGTATTGGATAGCTGAAACTATTCATACTAACAAGGGATTTCTGATACACAATATGAAGCTGGATGTTATTTCCTCCTTAAGATACCACATTGTCGCTTATCATAAGGGTGGAATATTTATATGAACAACATGTCAGCGCGTCCTTGTGGCAAGCAACAATATAGCAGAACATCACAAGTATTTTAGGTTTCAACACTCGTTTAAAATAGTCAAATGTCTTCACCCCGACATTGGCAGAATTCACCTTGCTTAAATTAGCGAGGAGTAAAAGCCATGACAGAGAAACAAAAAAAAAGTATTTCAAGTTACTAGATGAATATTGCTTTGGTATAGAAATGTTTAAAATGAAATTCAGTTCTTCTTGTCCTGAGGCATCTCAGAAGTGCAAAGGTCCTTGAGGCCTAGCTTCAATCCCGCTGCTATAGTATGAATTTTCTGAGATGATTTTTTGGCTTTTGCCGTAATCTGTTAAACAAAAGCCTTTGTTTCTATTATTCACGGCGGCTAGCTCCCGTTTAAACGGCACGCGCTAAAGTCTCAGTGTAGTTAAAAAGCAACTATCATGATAGTAATAAGGTTCAAATCCATAAAAAGCCATTTCGGAGATAGGTAACACGTTTTGTCATCTTCGAAAAAAGTTACCTGCATACTGCGAACTGTTTCATAAATTTGAACCTTATTGCTATCATGATAGTTGCTTATTAACTACACTGAGACTTTAGCGCGTGCCGTTTAAATGGGAGCTAGCCGCCGTGAATAATAGAAACAAAGGCTTTTGTTTAACAGATTACGGCAAAAAACAAAAAAACCATCTCAGAAAATTCATACTATAGCTCATTGGACTGTTTCCACGAGTTCATGCTAAATTCAGTTCTTATTTAGTCTTAATCTCTGTTGCAGCTTTGCGTAACCTAGGTTTTGCTGTTTTGGGTTTCTTCTTAACTTTCTTTGTAGATTGAGTAGAATCATCGGTATCAGAGTTATCGGACAGTATATTCAACTTGTTATTCCTTTTGCTCTGGATAGCTGTAGACACGAAGACACCTTTCCTGAATCTGGACTTTGCTTTGTCGGGATTAGGTTTCTGTGTGGGTTGGGTGTTCCGTGGTATATCGGTGAAACTTGGATTGTTCATGTATGGGGATCCTTCGGATTTAGTATGTTTTAGCCTGAAAGAAGAAAAGATTGTTTACAAATCTTTATGTCTAAGCTAAATTCGCACTGAGTTGAACAGTAGGTACATAACCACAAAATTAAAATTTTGAAAAAACCTCCGACCGCGACATAGCGGACCGATTTTCATGAAACATGTCTAAGAACACTCCCGACTAACTCAGCTTTCAAACAAAAAAACTAAATCGAAATTGGTTCATCCGTTCGGGAGCTACGATGCCACAGACAGACACACACGGATAGACAGACAAACAGACAGACAGACAGACAGACAGACAGACAAACAGACGGACAGACGGACAGACGGACAGACGGACAGACGGACAGACACGTCAAACTTATAACACCCCATCGTTTTTGCGTCGGGGGTTAAAAATGGGTAAATTTAATAATGTTATTTTCATAGGAAATTAACATGAAGACATTACAACCCTTTTTCATTGATTGATCTAATTTCATGCGAACCTTGGTCCAAATCTACTTATTTTTTTTTATTTTCTTCGATGACAAATAAAACATGATGATATTTCATTTTATGAGTATTTTGTACAGTCAGCAAACAAAAATATATATTTGGATGTCTGTTGCTCACTTTCAACACTTGACAAGTTTATTTAGTGTATAACATAGAGGAATAAGTAAGGGAAGAGTGTAAAACTCCATACATCAGTAAATGCGAGTTATTTGTATAGTGACATCTAGCGACAATCACGCGTCAATCACGCGCAGTACTGCTACTTGTCAATAAATGTCCCGACGAACGAAGAGTCTAATGCTCACCAATTTTTAGCTAATATTACAATAATAGTATTAATCAGTGTTCTGTTTTCAATTCCTTCTGCTTGTAATATAAGTTGTAAACTGTTCCAATATTAAATTTTTGGCAGACGAGACACTATTGACACCTAGTATCGAGTAGTGGTACTGATAATTCACGCCTTTTGACGCGTGATTGTCGCTAGATGTCACTATAACTTGCCTATACAAATAACTCGGATTTACTGATGTATGGAGTTACAACTCTTCCCTTATTCCTCTATGGTGTATAATCTGCAAGAACTTACTTTCCCTTTTTCTTCCAAGTTTTTGGTGATTTTCCAGCAGATTCTAACAATTCATCTCCAGCATTTGGCACTTTAAGAGAAATCTTCTTGGACTTAGTTTTCTTCTTTTTCTTGTCCTCTTTACTCTTCTTTCTTTCTCCTTCAATCTCTTCCAATTTTTTTGAACATGACCTTAAAATTTCAACATTATATTTCAATGATTTCTAAAGATTTTCATATAAAGGTCATATAAAAGTTAATTGGTCACAGGTTGACTGAGAGAAATCCCTTTCGCTGGGCGGGTTGTCGCCATACAAGCGGGCAGTTATAAGTAACGTCCGGATTCTGGGTTAGTGCGCCATTTTTTTGGTATTAGGTAAATATGTTAATGTGTCACTATAAATAAGTAAAGGAAAAACTATGCATTTTCATTATTCTTGAACGAAGTATGTAATTAATTAATTATAGACGTTAAACTTTCGTGAGACATATTAAAATATTTAATGAAACCGACGGAGGCCTCCTAGGGACCTCTAAAATTGGCCCGAAACATGTTGCAGCAGTAGCGAATAGCGATATAATAACGTGAGCACAACCGTGGTTTCATCAAATATGTAATGATAAAATAAAAATAACTATACCTACCGTAACAAAGCCTCACTGTCCGTGAAGTACGAGTTCATGGCAAAGCTCGAGATGCCCCAGGACAGGGGTCCCTTCTCCTCAGCAGGGACTCCGGTCCACACGTTTCTCTTCAGCACGTTCAGTTTTACCTGCAGCTCTGCCGGCTGCAAGTTCCTGTTCCTACTGTCTGATAGAAACCTACAGAACAAATATTAAGCATTACGTTATTTTTTACTCGACATGTTTCTTACAGGTTAGTCTACGGCTGATGGTAACATGTACCTGATCGCAAAATTACTAACGTTTTGACGTTAGTCACTTTAAACCAATAGGCTAGTGGCTCTATGAGCTGTAGATCATCGTGATAGGCTTAGAAAAATCAAAAGTGATTATAATGTTAGTTTGACACTAAAGTCACTGTGTCTTGAGCGCCATATTATATGCTATTGGCGCTAAGTCCTTTAGATTTTCGTTCGAATCGTTTGAGAATTGGGACCAGTAGATGAGAACATCCGGACATACAAAATGTAAATCGAATGAAACCCTAGACCTACGCTGTTGCTCCGGTCAATAAGAAGGAAAGGTTCCTTTAGATTCCCTAATTGAAATTTAACTATCATAAAGTAGAAGCTCCGGGGTAGGGTTGTAAATAGAAAAAAAACCAAATGTTTTTTTTCAGAATTGTGAAAAAAAACATGAAAAAAAAACCGAGCACCATGGTTTTTTTTCTAAATATCGTTTTTTTTCAGATGAACAAATAATACGACAGTAACGGTTTTTCGTGAGTTGTAACGTGTTTCAATAACAATAACGTACATTTTAATTCAATTAACATTCAGTATACAAACGTTTATTGGGGAATCCCCGATGCTGCGTGTAGCGGTGGTGTTGCCAACAGTAAATAGTGATAACTACCAACTACAGATTTCGTAAATGTTACTTTTATAAGACCAGAAATTAAAGTTATTTGATTAAATTCGTTTAATAGTTAACATTAAGTCTAAAAACCCGTATAGAAGTATTAACTACTTTGCAAATTTTGAGATTTCGTACTTTAGAAAAAAAACATACTCCAGAAAAAAAACTGTTTTTTTTTCACGGTTTTTTTTCATGTTTTTTTCAAGCCAGAAAAAAAACCGTTTTTTTGCAACCCTACTCCGGGGGCCCGGCTTCAGCGACTCACGGTCTTCATGGATAGATGTTTGAAATCGAGACGATGTTGGAATTCCTTGGGCGAGGTTTATTATTACGTTAGGCCGCTGACATATTTTTTGTGATCAATAATATTGTCTTACTTTGGCGGAGGCAAGCATCTAAACTGATGCCACGAAGAAGGTATCAATCTTGGCTTCTCTGTAGGCTCATTAAACATGGATACGCTGCGAGGACGTCTACCTAAAGGAGTTTTCTTTTCCTTGTCTGATTGATATGGAGAGTCACTTGTCTGAAAATATAACCACAAAATAAAATTTTTGAAAAAACCCCCGACCGCGACATAGTAGACCGATTTTCATAAAACACGGCTAAGAACACTCCCGACTAACTCAGCTTTTAGAGAAAAAAAACTAAATCTAAATCAGTTCATCCGTTCGGGAGCTACGATGTCACAGACAGACACACACAGAGACAGACAGACAAACAGAGAGACAGACAGACAAACAGAGAGACAGACAGACAAACACACAGACATACACGACAAACTTATAACACCCCTTCGTTATTCTGCACTATCTTAATGATTCATGTAACTTTAAAAACCTACTGCTTAGTGCTTATACTTTACCGGTGCCGGTATAATTTTCAGTTCTGGCGGCATTTTCTTTTTCCTCCTAGGTTTAGATTTTGTAGAATGCAGAAGTTTTTGAACCCGTCTTATAGGACTGAGATTTTCATCACAAGATTCGGCGTCCGAGGATCCGTCGGTCATAGCGTCTGATGTCAAATCAATTGTCGCTCTTGAAACCTGAAAAAACATTTTAAAACTCTATGTATATGTATGACAAGCAATAGCCGCCTTTACACAGTCGCTCTATTGTGCGCGCACAGGGCGCGCATGACTGCGTGTTGTTAGTTTTTAAGGTTCACGTTCTTTCGCGCGTGATTGCGCGTCGAAGTTTTTGAGAATGGAAAGAGCGCGTTCTTTTCCGTCTCCTCCCGCCAGCTTTACACGCGCATTCTTTCACACGCGATTGCTGTATCACGCGCGATAGAGCGTCTGTGTAAAGGCGGCTAATAAGATCGTGCATAAATAAGGCTGCATAAATCTGAGACGCTCTTGTGACTCTAAACATGAGATTGTGTCAGATATTTTTGCGTCCCTCTTCTTTTCGGCGATTGTAAATAAGATAGCAAGTTCTTGCAAAATTATTCTACCTGTAAAGTTTCTCGCTTAGTTTTCTTCTTTTCGATGCGGTTAATTTTCTCCAATTTTATTCTTTGTTTTCTCGGTTGCTGCAAAGGAGGATCATTGAGTATTTTGTATGATCCTAGGTCCAAGGAGGGCATTTTGAGCTCTATACTCACATCGCTGATATCTCTATGGATATTGGGCAAAATGGGAGAGGATGGTGGTGCCGGTTGGAGCACCTCTAATGGTCTTCTTATTGCTCCTGATTCTGAACTACTACTGGATGTATCTCCTTCGTCACTGAAAAGCATATTTATTGTTTCATTTCAATTACATCGAAGGCTACGACATGGTCGTCATACCCTAACGTCAATAGCTACCTGGAGTAATCAGACAAATCGATATTAGTTGGTTCATCGGCATTTGACCCTTCCTTCAACAGCCTTGTTACAATTTTCGTCCTCAGCCTTTCTTTGCTCGGATCTTCGTCGTAAAAGTCGAGTAAAGTTTCACAAAACGTTCGTCCTAAACTCTCGTAATCCTGAACTGAGAAATGCGTGGACATCCTGCTGCCCAACTCTGAACCTCCGAAAGATGCTTCCATCGTGTAGCTGTTTGCCACTCCGAGCATCCACACAACCACTCTGCCTGTTCCTTCTTTACTTCGTTGGATTCTGAATTTGCAATTTTCAAAAGAGAACTGTAACAATTTGTACCTCTGTAGCGTTTTCATATACTTTATCTAGATTTTTTTCTGTATACCTTAAGTTTTATAAATACCTTGTCTGCAGCATTTTTGTGTAACATCAAGGGAAAAACCTGTTCTTGTAATCTTCTATCTGTATTTCTTCTACTTTCACAGCCGTAAATAAATATGTTATGTTTTCGAGAATGCGCGTGTAAATCCAAGTACATCGCTACACCGCACTCTTCCTGCAATCTGAATATAATTTATTTATAATGTGATTTGATACTTATTTAATTAGCTATTGAATCTCCTAAAGTAAAAACGCATGTAACAGATTTCCAGGGTTGAAGTGGTTTCATTAGGAATCCGTCTAAAAGAGTTTTGCAAGAAGCTTTAAGAAACCAATAGAATTTATGACATACCAGTGATATTACGCTAAAGAAGGAAAGGAAAATTGGCCATTCATAATTCTAAAAGACAATAGGAAAGGTTTGAATCGAGAATAATACCTTCGAATCATCAATTTAGTATGCCAAACAGGTGGATACGTCTCTCGTATAACAGTCCTATATTGCCTGTTCAGATCCTTTCCGGTCAATGAGCACCGATTATTGCCCACGATTACCTGGAACGATTGTAAACTGTTAACAACCTTTTGTGTGGAGTGAATAATATCTAGGTCAACTACTCACGCCATCCGGGTTCAGCATTGGCACCAGTTTGAATATAAACTTTTCGCGCAACTCGCGTGCTTGATTTGAGTCACCGGTTAAGTAGTCTATGAAACCTTTCATCATCCATGAAGATGGGGTTTCTCCAGGATGTACTCTCCCTGTTATAACCACTGCTTTCTTCTTCTGAGAAATCGTAAGAAAACTATTATAATACAATCGAATAGCTTAAAATGTTACAAAATACAACATGGTTATTGGATCACCTTTGGCTCTAAATCGTTGGGGTTAGGAGGAGCAGTAATGGTTAGATAATAAACATTATTCCCAGCTAAAGTCCGACAAAGTAGCCTCAGTTTGGAGAACGTAGATTTGACTGGATGCGATTGGAGTCTTGATAAGTATTCCTGTAGATCGGAGTATGTGTACGGGTAGCAGTGTGCAATGTATACCGCGTCGTCCGCATGAGGAAATTCTATATTAAATGTTAAGGTGTAGTTTGGAAATTGTTCCTCTTCTTCGCATCTGTAAAGATGAGATTATTAAAGTTGCAAACGGGACATAATCGCGTATAACTAAGTTTTTAAACTAAGGCAGGTCTCGGAGAAGAAGTTGGCTTTCGTCGACTCAACCAATTAATTTGACATCCAGAAAAGACAAACTGACGTATGACTCCATTGCATACTTAATTACTTACTTACTTCACTGGCTCAGCGACCCAAAAAGGATCTTTGCCTCCGACACAAGAGATCGCCACTCTGCCCAATCCTGTGCCACTTCACGCCGTACATTGCTCTTCTGACACCATTGCATATTACCATTGCACTTTATCTTGGGATAAAGAGTCGTTGGAGGTTAGTTTAAGAACTTAGTTATACGCGATTAAATTCCGTTTGTGTTTGTGAACATTGTAAAAGTTTAAATAAAACGATATCCGTTTGTCAAAATATAGCGAAGCTGCGAGTTATCTTTTAACTGACCAGCTTACTTACGTAGGGTCATTCTTGTAGTACGCGATGTTATCGCCGCACCGCCTCCAACCAATCGAATGTAGGTTAGCGTCTTTCGTGGAGTACAATAAAGGTCGCATGCCTTCGTTGTATAAGCTTTCCGCCTTTGATAAGTTTACTATGGAAAACCTGAATAGACAATAAAATATTTTAACTAACATGGATAAGTCAGAAGATACGTCTGGCTAAGATTATTTGTGTCGTAGTCTAGTCAAAAATCCAACTTTTTTGGTTGTATCTGGTTGTGTCTTTTTGCAAATAAATTAGCAGTATCCTTATGGCAAACAATAGCGTGGTACGGGAATTTAATGAGGGAAGATAGTCCTTATAGGCAAAAAAATGTTAGGGATGAATGTTGATTGTTGACGGACGGTGAGGAAGGAGTAAACACAAATAATGATGGATGGATTGTGTGAAAGAGGGTATGAGAAAGAAAGAAATGAGTGCTGAGATGACGAAAGTTGAAAAACAAGTTGTACCGACCTCACATAACGTAGGATAAGGGTAGGAGGAAGAAGAAGAAGAGTATTCTTATGGCACGCCAAAAAGTGGAATTTTAATTAGTCAATTTACTTACCTGTACATCATTTGCTTTTTGGTGTTCGTCACTTTAAAATAAAACCATTGCATATGCCTGTTCGTGTAAAGATCGGTCCTTAAGTGAAGTTCGTAATAGGAAGACGTGATTTTCACAGCTTTTGCTAGGTTCCCACTTTCGAATCTCGATTCAAATCGCAACTCATCTTCGCCCCCCGCACTGGCACAAGCTGATATGTACAGGCGCGAACCGCCCACGGTAGATCTACTAAACTGAAAAAAAAAACGGTGAAGTTACTCACAGTGTCCTCATAAAGGTATACAATACATACTCTTGGGTCGTCTCGTTCCTTTTACGTCACGTTCCTAAATTTGTCCCATTCTGCTTTCATAAGCCGTTCTTTATTCGTCACGATCGTCGATGGTCTTTCTCAACTACGGTCAATTTCGTTATTCATCTTTATCTTAATCCGCCTCGTTCGTCACTCGTCATAATCTTCTTTCAGCATGTTCGCAGTTAAATCGATGGTTTTCGTGTTTTTTCGCAGTCTTGCGTCGGTACCAACTTAGAATATGACCAAATACGACATGACGAAAAACAATTGAGTCGAAGTAAGAAAAAGGCCAACAACTCACTATGGTCAAAGACGATAAATACTGCAGACTAAGTTGACGAATAAGGAATGGCTCACGAAAGCAGAATCGGACAAATTTAGGAACGTGACGAAAAACGAATGAGTCGACCCAAGAGTATACCGTCATAAAGTTAGGCACTCAAAATGTGCCAACTTGACTCCCTCTAAACGTACGTCACACATAAGATGTGGTTCTTAAATGGTTCTTATGGAGCGTGCAATTCGTCACTACTTTTAAAAAAACTTGTATCTTCGTCTGTCAATGAAAAGAAAATTGTAGTAAGTATGTATGGAATGCATATAGACTTACTGCGTTTTAACTTTGAGGAGCAGCGTGAGATACGAGATTTTTTCAAAGTAGTGACGAATTGTAACATTTGTAACTTCAGTGAAAACAAATATTAGTAAATATACGGTAGCGTCTTTTTGGAAATGTCATAGAACTCATAGATGACTCACATAGTTGACGGCACTCATGGGGTAGTACTGAAAGATGACAGTCCCAGCCTCCTCTCCCACTGGCTGTGGCCGTAACTCCTTCCCTGTAGCATTGTAATATGGCTCTGGACACGCAGGGCTCCATGATATGTGTTGTATTCTCTCCTCTACTACCTGGGAAGAAAATTTAGCTCAGAAAAGATTGATTACCTTTTGTAATTATGCAAATTGGTTGGTTACAGTCACAGTCTCCTGCAATGTTTCCTACTCTTCGTAGGTCACAAAAATATAATCCTCAGTCTGGCGTGCGCTGCCATTACGTTCGGACGCATTCCTTTGTTTACTTGTTTGTAATACCGATTTTTAGTGATTTACAGCGAGTGATACAACTCTGAGTGTGTACAAAGTGATTATAATGTCTTTAGTATTGATAATACGTGAAAAACTAAGTTAATTCGTGGTTTATATTCGTGGAGGGGTTTTTTAAAACTACCCTCATTTTTTAATATGAGTGATCGGGAGGAGAACTCCGGCCCCGGGCCGGCTGGGATGTCCCCAGAATCAATCAGGAAGGTTATTTTGGGCTCCGAGGGCTCCCTTCGCGGAGATGGGGAGATGGACTTGCAGTGGGATGACGGAGATATGAGTTACGGTAACAATCACGCTCAGGAGCGCGAGATAGACGCTGCGGAGCTTCGAGGCGATAAGAGACGATTAGAGACGGAGATAGGGGGTGATGAGGATGATGAGGGTTATACGGTCGTATCTAGGAATAAACGTAGAGATGTACGTCGCTCACCCCCTTCGATTAGCCCTCAGCCAAAGTCCGACGATATTGTCTATGAGATTTCCGTTAACTCCAAAGAAGTGCTCCCGAAACAGCTGGGGTTTGCAAAGCTTTTATCGAGTCATAATGTGCAGGGCGTCTTAAGAGTAATTTATAAAAGTCCGTACAAATTACTGATCAGATTTGATAGCGACATTAACGCAAGCAAATTTTTGGAAAGTGACGTTGCGAAGAAAGATGATTGGATTTGTAGAAATACTAATGAGTTGCCATTCTGCTACGGGGTAGTCAGAGACATAGACTTTGATGTTGATGAAAAGGACCTCAAAGATATTTTAGTGTGTGATTCAGATGCAGAGATCTTAGCCGTCAAACGATTAAATAAAAGAGATGGGCAAGGCAAGTGGGTAAAAAGTGAAACCGTGCGTATTTGCTTTCGAGGGTCAGTTCTGCCCCCTTATGTTAAGGCGTATGGATGTCGAATGGCGGTAGACTCGTATAAGTACCCTGTTACGCAGTGTTCGAGATGTTGGCGCTTTGGGCATGTCAGTAAGTTTTGTCCATCCAAGGCACAAATCTGTCCTAAATGCGGAGAAAAACACGAAAATTGTGAAACAAAGAAGTTCCAATGTGTGAACTGCAAGGGAAACCATTTATCTTTGATGAAAAGTTTATGTCCCGCGTTCCTCAGAGAGAGATCCATTCGCATATTCATGGGAGTAAATAGTTGCACATATAAAGTAGCTTTACAGAAAATTAACGAAGAAAAAAAACAGAAGACTGTTATAACTAGTGTCTTCCAGGCTAGTCAAGCCTCGCTACCGAATTCAACCGGGGAATCCTTGAATTCCGCTTATAGAAATGTATGTGCTGGAGCTTCTGGTGTCAGTAACATACATTTGGAAGGAGAGCACCCTGAGATAGAAATAGAAGAAAGTGCACCTCAGAAGAAGAAAATTGAAAGCAAAAATAAAAAGCTAAGTGACAAAAAACAACGTAAATCTAGAAGAAAGGAGAAATATAATATGAGTGTTGATGAATCATCTGATACAGAAAGTATTGTTCCTTCAAATGACGCAGCCCCAGTTCAGCAATCTCGAAGGACTCGCAAAGAAAGAAAGTCATTAATTGATAGATTTCTAGACAAGATAAAAGAAGCAATTGCAAGCGAGGGAGATCTTGAAAATAAAGTAAAGCTATTTATGGAATTTATCTGGAGTGAGGTTAAGAAGTATGTTCAGAAATTTTTCACTATAGAGATGTTGTTAAAGCTATTTGAAAATCAAAATAATGGATAGTAACGCCCAAAAGGATTTGATAAGTATATACCAATGGAATGCTAACAGTTTAAAACCTAAAGCTCGTGACTTTGAACTTTTATTATTACAAAATAAAATCCATATGGCTTTTGTAAGTGAGACCTGGCTTTCTACTCAAACTATTCTAAAGTTAAGTGGTTATAACGTAGTAAGAGCAGACAGGCACGATTCTTATGGCGGCTTGTGTGCCATCATACATAGATCAATAAAATTCTCACATAGGCCTTACAATATAACTAATTGTGACATGCAAGTAATGATTATTGAAATATTTAATATTCCTGGCCTTAAACATATTATATCGATATATTGCCCTCCTTCCACATCTACTAATCAACATGATTGGGACTCGATCTTCAGTTTTGTTAAGTCAGAATGTTTAATCATAGGTGATATGAATGCTCATCATGCGCTATGGTCATCTAAGTCTGACCGAAGAGGAGAATCTGTCTACAAAGCTATGTTTGAAAATGATTTTGTATGCCTGAACGACGGTTCGCACACTCGCATTAAATGGGTTAATGGCAGTCTGCAGACTTCTTCACCTGACATCTCATTCGCTTCAACAGACATTGCTACTAATGTTACCTGGCAAACATGTAATGAAAATTTAGGCAGTGATCACGTGATAGTAAAGATGAACTGTGGATATATGCGCTCTAAAAATTTTATCAAGAAGAGGAACTATAAGGAGGCTAATTGGGCGGAGTACAATAAAGAAGCAGAAATAGTGTTTGATACTTCAGTGTGTGATGATGTTCAAACTAGTTATGATTTATTTTTGAATAACATCCAATCACTAGCTGATAAACATATTCCTTGGATCAAAATAAGTGAGGACCCTTCATCAAAATTTAGACCTAAACATTATTGGAACCCAGAAATATCCAAAGCAGTAGCAGAAAGACGTCTCGCCCTGGCAAAGCTGCGACGTAATCCCACTCCATTAAATCTTTCTTGCTGGCAAACTAAGGTGTCAAAAGCCAATGAGCTCATTAAAAAAGCTAGCTCGAAGGCGTGGAAAGACTTCTGCACTAGCATCAACCAAGAATCATCGGCTACCAACATGTGGAGGAAAATGAGGTGGATGAAGGGAAACTCTGCAGGCCGCGCTGGAGTTGACCCAGACAACGCTAGAATTTTGCTTCGATCATTAACCCCGGATAGTGTTGCTGAACCAGACCCGTCTTTTTCTTGTGGACAAACTTCTGTTTTAGAAATTCCAATTTCTCTCACTGAATTACTAAACTGTTTAAAAAAGAAGGATACTTCCCCAGGCGTTGATAACATTTCCTATTCTATGATTTATAACCTTTCAAACAATGGTAAATTAATGTTGTTAAAAATATTTAATCTCATAATGCAGACTGGTGTTGTCCCGGATCAGTGGAGAGATATTCAAATAGTTCCTATACTTAAACCGGGGAGGGACCCTGGATTATCATCTTCATTACGTCCGATTTCTTTAATGTCTTGTCCGTGTAAAATCTTACATCTGATACTTATGAAGAGAATTGAATGGTTCGTTGAAAGTCGAGGTCTCCTTCCCAGCTCATCCACTGGTTTTAGACGGTCCCAGTCTTGTTTAGATAATTTAGTTTTGCTTACTACTGATATTCAGCAAGGATTTTCTAAAAAACAACCTACTGTTGCTTGTTTTATCGACATTGATAATGCATATAACAACATAAATATAAGCTCATTAATTGACGTTTTACAAAGTGTAGGCATAGGTGAAAGGATATGTAAATATTTATGGAATTTTCTTTCTGATAGACGCTGTAGAATTCTTCAAAATTGTAAAGATAACCTTTTAATTAGACATACACACCAAGGATTAGCCCAAGGAGATCCCATATCGCCTCTCTTATTTAATATTGCAACTAGGAAGATAGGTAATAGTATTAATAATGTTTGTATTTCACAATACGCTGATGATTTTGTATTGTATAAAACAGTAGATAATGGGCGGACTTTAGATACAGTTAATGCTCTTCAACTTTCTATTGAATGTTTGGTTGATTGTTTAGAAAAAGTAGGCTTACATCTATCTGAGACTAAATCAAAAACATGTGTTTTTAAAAGATCACGAAAAGATGTTAATGTTAATATAGTTGTTAATGGCAAGCCTCTCGAGGTTGTTCGTAGAGTTAAGTATTTAGGATTATGGCTTGATTCATCTCTGAGATGGGGGCTTCATATAAAGGAGCTTTGTGAAAGAAATTACAAACATATTAATATTTTAAAGGTTCTAGCGGGCAGGTCTTGGGGAGTTCACCCTAAACATCTTAGGCGCCTTTATATATCGCTCTTAAGAAGTCGTCTGGACTATGGTAGTTTCATTTATGGAAGCTGTGCCTTCTCTCATTTGAAGAAACTTGATATTTTACAAAACAGAGCTTTACGCGTGTGCGGAGGCTTCATACGTAGCACGCCTATTATAGCTATGGAAAGTGAACTCTCCATTCCTCCCTTGTCTGTGCGGCGATATTGGTTAGGTTGTAGATTTTTACTAAGAATAAGATCTAAAACAAGTTGCCCCATTATATTAGCGTTACAGAACATTTTGACTAAACGAAGTCTATTTAGTGATACAAATTTTCCTTTGTTGGCAAACATATATGATGAATGGAATCATCTACCTGTACATCACTCTGACAAATTGGATATGTACTCTCTGAATACGTGGGTATCCTCGATCGACATTAGGTCATGTGTGATTGATAGAATTGATTATATTGATGTTCCTAAACGGCACCATCAGAATGAGGCGTTGAAAAATTCTACATTGAGAATGCTTACTGAGCAGTATGATCAATTCTATAAATTATACACTGATGGTTCGAGATGTGTACAGGGTGTTGGAGCAGCTCTGTTTGATCCTCAGTGCAATGTTTCACTCATGTGGAAGCTGCATGATGACGCGTGCATTATGCGAGCTGAACTTGTAGCTATTAAAGAGGCGTTGTCTTATGCAAATAATCTAGCTAATAGTACTCCCGTTGTAATACTATCTGACTCAAAGAGTGCACTTCAACACCTTAACCGTTGTGTTCATGGACAAAGAGGCATGCCTATTGCATATGAAGCTCTCCAGTTGATTAATGAGTTTGCTTGCAATGATGGGGTGGTCAGATTACAGTGGATTCCTTCCCACATAGGTCTAGCCGGAAACGAGAATGTAGATAAGCTTGCTAAGACCGCTGTAATGGATGGTTCTGTACTAGATTCTAAACCATACTCAAGTGAAGTAATTCCCAGTATTAAAAAAGGAGTTTACAAAAATGGGAATACCATTTTGGAGAACAATCGCTGTCAAAGGGTGTAGGAATCTGGTACAGAACTATTCAAGCTAGACCCTTATGGATTCCCTGGTTTGACTCTGCCAATCTCGCTAGAAAAGTGTTAGTCTCAGCTTTCCGAGTCCGGTCTGGGCACATTCCTACAAACAAGTTTCTGTGTATGATGGGTGTTAAGCCATCCTCACTGTGTTTAGACTGCCAGAAGACTGATGACCTGTCTCATGTGTTGTTGGACTGTGTCCGGAACTTGGACTTGAGGAATAGAATTTTTGGTGGCTCGGGCTCCATGCACAATGGACAGATCAATTGCTGGTTGGCAGAGCCAATGTCAGACAAGGCAATCAGTGTATACCACTTTATAGATCTCTCCCTTCAGTAGGGAGATTTGTAAGCACCCATGAGGCTGACATGTTCACCCAGAGTGTCCAAAGCCTCGACAAAAATAAGATTAAAAAAAAAAAAAAAAAAATATAATCCTACAAATAAGTTCACGGCAGATATTTTTACGGTTTTCCAAAACCTTAGAAAAAGGCAAACAATTCATATGACCAAAGAGTACTGACAGTACTGACGAAAGTGACGAAAAAAAAATAGGTAACGAAAGCAGATTGGGACGAATTTTAGAATTTGACAAAAAACGAATGAGACGATCCAAGACGAAGTTCCTAATGTTCCTATTGCTATAAAGCGGTTCCAGTTTCATATCAGTGTCTAACTTGTGTTAAGGGTTAAGGCCTCTAGCTTAGCTTCTAACTATAGGTATAGGCGCTTGTTGGGGACAGTCCAGCTCCTTAGTCAACGCAAACAACTCCCTAGGTTCCTTCAGCTTGGCCGTCGTCCGAAATGTCTTAGACGCCAAGACCGTTGTCCGAAATTTTTTGACCGTCACGTCACGACGTAAGTTCATACACCTACATCAAGTATGGACTCGCGAGTGAGAGCGCAAGTTACCCTAAACTGTAAAACTTGTGGTGAGGCTATATCTTACTTGGCATTCTGAAGACCATCCAGGCGCTTCTTGAGGATAGTTCAGCTCCTTAAAGCAACGTAAACAACTCTTTTGGTTCCTTCAGCTCGGCCGTTGTCCGAAATGTCTTGAACGCCAAGACCGTTGTCCGAAATGTCTTGGACGGCACGACGCAAGTCCTTACCTACATCAAGTATGCATTCGCGCGTGAGAGCAAATTGCGCTAAACTGTTAAACTTGTGGTGAGGCTATATCTTACTTGGCATTCCGAAGACCATCCAGGCGCTTCTTGAGGATAGTTCAGCTCCTTAAGGCAACGTAAACAACTCTCTTGGTTCCTTCAGCTCGGCCGTTGTCCGAAATGTCTTGAACGCCAAGACCTATGTCCGAAATGTCTTGCCTATATCAAGCATGGATTCGCGCGTGAAAGCGCAAGTTGCGCTAAACTGTTAAACTTGTGTTAAGGTTCAGGCTATATCTTACTTGGCATTCCGAAGGCCATCTAGGCGCTTGTTGGGGACAGTCCAACTCCTTAGGCAACGCAAACAACTCCCTAGGTTCCTTCAACTTGGCCGTCGTCCGAAATGTCTTGGCGTCCGTGCTGACTTCGAACTGATTCGTTTTGATGTTGTTTTGAAGAAAGTTCGATATGAACGTGCCTGTTGAAGTTGCGTGATCAATTAGTCTGAACGAACTAAACACTTATGCAATTTAGTTTAGAACTAATTTGGCAGGTAACTCGGCCGAGAGCATGTCGGGCCATGCTCAGTGTAAACCAACCCGTTACAATAAGTTGCATTGAAGGGGACGGTTAAGTTCATTAATTATCTTATCATCAGTTCAATACTGTCGATGTCAATGATTTTTGTTATATTTTTCGTCGTGTAACAAATTTTTGACGACAATTGAGCCTATAACTATAACGAACAAAAGCTTCGCAGTTCTTTAGGCAACTTTTTTTTACATTAAAGGAGTAAGGTGCATTAGGCTAATTCCGAATGACAGAAATGATCGGATAATTCCGATAGGGGAATCTTGTTATGATGGAAATAATGGTGATTTTTATGTGACTTTCGGAATTAGGTATGCACCTTACCGGTTTTTCGATAGTTTTCATTTAACATCTTTGTTATACATATACACTATTTTTTATATTTTTATGACCCATAGTTCAAATCTTAGATGACAGTAACCACTCCAAATTAAATTTAAGTGTTTATACAGTCCTCTAACAATTTACCTTTATTACAAATAGGAAACAGTGTCGCCTGTAACGATTTAACTTGTTCTAAATTGGCTATCAACAAATTATCTTCCAAAACTGGGTCTCTACTGGGAATAGGCAGTGCCAGCGTCACTGTAGTACTTTCTATATACTCCTGTTTCCGTTGCTCCTCCATTTCCACCATCATTGCTTCCTGTGCCCTTTCAAGTTGTTTCCACCATAACATTTTATTCTACGACAATCATTGAGAATTCTCGCGGACTGGCGATAGTCAGATTTTTATCGCCAGGCTTATGGTTGCCATGGTAACCGAGTGCTTTGTTGTGACTGAGCGAGCAGCGGGCCGCGCGACCGAAGTGGGACTGACGATTTCGTGTAAGGCCCTAATATTTTGGGTATCGGAAGACTATCATGCTTCGATCGCACTAAATCTCGTTCATTTGCGTCAGAAGGGCATTGTTAACATTTATCGCAGTTTTAGAGACCTAGTTATGTTGTATGCGTATTTTGCATTTTATGATTAAACGAGCGATTCGATGAAAATCTACTTTAGATATTGATTTTAGCGAGGTTCCATGACCTTATAAAAATAGCATCTTTATCTATTAATAACATAACTGATCCGCCCTTCTGATAGTTTAAGCTTTTGAAAAACATTCCTTTACTATGATTCATGATATAATAGATTATAGAAGCAATAAATTAAACCGTACCTATTAGACTGTACTCAAACTGACCAATATTTTGATTAGCGAATTTTAGCCCTTAGTTTGACAAAAAATCTTAATCATTTTAAATATTATTCAACAACAAAGAAATAGGTAGGTACAATCTATTTTTTAATTGTTTGCTCGTGTTACAGACGTTTTACAAACCCCTACTTAACTAGTTTGAAATTACATAATTATTAATTATACATGAAATGTAATGAAATAAAATGTATTCTAAACAACACGTTACATCTTGACAGTTGCATAAGTGGTAAATGTACAGATTGTTGTTCCAAAAAGGATGCCACTCAGCATGTGTCGGAGCACATAGTGCCACGACGCTGATTTTCAGTGGACCTTTAGACTTATATGATAAGGAATACATACATATCACTTACCATTTTCAATTTGCTGCTCGCATATTTCGCCTTCCATTTTTTATAAATTTATAGCTCTATTTAATTGTCCTGTCCCATCCAATTATATTCCAATCCATTTCCAGCTTTTCCAGCAGTAGTACCAATTTTATTCGTTCAGGTTACTCAAGCTAATTTATCCCTGCTTTTCTGTGCTGCTTGATTTCATAATAATGTTCGGAGCAAACAGATATGTATATTATTGGTAACGTGCGAAATCGGCGAATGGAAAACAGACGAATTTTCGTAAACACATACAAAATATTACGGAGTCTTCCACATTATTTCTATGTAGTTATAAGTTATAACTAATTTTGCTTTATAATGTTTAACGTGAAAATCACACAGCACGCGTCGTCCACCTTACGAAAACGTCTAGACTGCGCGTCGAGTAGACTACATGTAAACCTGCATATGCAATTTCCTGCTAAAAATCCGCAAATTCGCGCTTAATCACTATGATAAGATTATGGTGAAAATTACTAATTTTTCAAGTAAAATCCACGATGGATTTCCCCGTAGCATAACGTTTTCTAGGAACGCCTGAAAGGTGACTGCACTTCGTCGGCTCACGACTACGTGAAAACCCAACTTCGCTAATGGCCCTATTATGGCAATAAACTTAAATTCGCTCGTAGAGCTACGAAGGAAAAGATCTGATAAGAAAATACTGTAAAAGTTGGCAGTATTTAGTTACCAAGGAAAAGATCTGATTGGAGACTTTGTAAAATGATAGTTGGCAGTGTTTCTCTCTGATAGCTTGCACGCGTCGCGTGTGCCACTAGGTACTCATAAATGACGATGAAGTTGCATTGCTTAAAAATTACAATAGATACTTTGTATGTTTTTTTTTCATTGCCACAAATGCATGTTAACCTTACCTTGACCTCCACAGTCAAGACTGTTTAATATTCTTCACAGAAACCGACTTCAGACTTCAGAAATCAGGAATTTAATTTGCAACCATAGTGCTAGTGCACAATAATAAAATTAATCCATGAAATGTTTTATACTTATTTTGCTAGTTATATTATACTAGTCCTATATCGATAGATAGTTATACGAATTAACGGTTTTTATAAGTAAGTGTAATACGAAATAATGATAATTATATTAAATAAGAATTATACAATTTGCTAGTATATTATTTGTTGTTATATGATTGATTATATATCGATCGATACGCACCCTTCATTATGCACCTCAAATAAATAACACAAAATAAATGAAATTGCTGACTTTTTAAATAAACGTACACCTAGATGATAAGATAAACTCCCGAACTCTTGTTTCAAGAGTGCAAGGCAATGATATTTGATGACCTGATCTGAAGGACTTAAATAGAAGAGTGGACAACACCGTAGCCCGAAACTGGGAACAGTGGAAACGGTAGACAAGGAGAACCGACCCCAGGTCGTTATCTGGCATACCCCGTTGGATGAGGCTTAGGGCAAGGAGAAATTGATTCCGATATCAGAACTGCACCTTTACCAGAATAGTTTTTAGAACCTGATTTTACTAATTTATTGGAAGAACCCAAAGCGCAAAAAGCAAAGTTCTGGTTCTCGAAAATAATTCCGTTCCGATCTTCATCAGCAGTTCCATTTCAAGCCTAACTCGTTCGATCGTCAATCTTTGTCTTTGTAAGATTTAAGGAGTTTTTGGAACAAAATTTGTTAAACTGAATTTTGATAAAAATGAAACTATTAAAAACCCAAAAGAAAGAAGTAGAAAAAAATACTTTTGAATGTATAACTCCTTGGTATTAAGTCGGTCAAAAATGAGATTGTCCTCATAATGACATACGGTTACGAACCATGAATCAAATTAGTTTTATAGACGAATGCGAAAGCCTTCTTTTACGTAAGCCGTTGCCTAGGATACTGCGATAGTAAAATCGATCGTTCGAGGAAAACCTCTTCCTAGAGCTTTAGGGTAAGATTTAAATAGATAAACTAGTTAGCTATTATTTTATTTTAAATTCTGACCTTGCTTGGTTATAACTCGGTAATAGCCCTTATGGTTTATGCACAACGGCATCGCTACACGACATTTGTTTTGCGCACCTTCAGTTGTTCAATCCTACGTGTTCCAGCCCAATTCGAATTTTAAGATCGTCAAATATTAGCTCTAGATACGATGAGACGGACATGACAGTATCAGAAGTGTTGTTTTGATAAGCTGCGTTTTCACTTAGTGTTCTGAACAGTTCTGAGCGAGCATTCGTTCAAAACAATTGACTTCCATACCTTTATCGGTACGAACCAACGAATGCTTGCGCGGTTCAGAACATTAAACAACAAAATTAAGTAAAAACGCAGCTTATGACGCCATTTTTAACTATCGTATCTAGAGCTAATATTTGACGTCACTAAAAATACGAATCGAGCCGTTCCTTTACACTATATCTACATATATGAAAGTATAGATATATCATCTATTCAATAGAGCAATTCCCTTTACAAATTGAATATGGAGCGGGGAAACTATATTCGTTGTGTGCGTTTTATTCGAGTTCTGACCTCATTTGGTTGTCGTCTGTGGATATGACTTTATACTGTATGCTTTTGTCATAAGGCGACAAATATATCCTATCATAGGCATTGACGTCACTGATTGACAATAAGTTTTTTGTAAAAAAAAATTTTTTTCGATAAAAGCATATTTGGAGTCAGTAATAAATAAATAAATAAATAAATATTATAGGACATTCTTACACAGATTGACTGAGGCCCACGGTAAGCTCAAAAAGGCTTGTGTTGTGGGTACTCAGCAACGATATATATAATATATAAATACTTACATACATAGAAAACATCCAAGACTCAGGAACAAATATCTGTGCTCATCACACAAATAAATGCCCTTACCGGGATTCGAACCCGGGAGTAGGTAAGGTGCTTTCCAAAGGCAAGATACCTACCCGATGGAGACAATATATAAAAACAATTCTGTTAATTTGACAGAATTCCTAAGACCAGCTCCTGTCTCCGTCATCAGAGACGCTGCAAATCATTATAATATAATATGGAATGAAATCTCCATCGGAATACTAGAAGTGGGTGGATACCTTGCATGATTTCAACCGGACAAACATATTAGGCACATAATGTACATTACAAGTAAAAAAAAATGCTTGTGAAATAAATACTCAATTTACTGCATATATCACAGACCAACCCCTATAGACATCCATTACAAGACGACTCGCGGTCACCAGCCTTACTTGTATTTGCCATGATATAAGCGCGGGCGCTCGCCGTGCCCGTACTCAGTAACGACCAAGTAACCGACCCGAAAGCAGCTCGTGTTTTTCGCAATAAAAAAAATGAAAAAGGGTATTTTGATGCCTTAAAGATGTCCACCTGTAGTGTGAAATGGTGTGGAAAGGTAACAAGAAGTTCAAATTTAAAAACGGACGGTATTACATTCCACAAATAAGTCATATTTATAATTTATTCAGAGCCGGCATAGGTCAACTTACACTGGCCACTTACGCGACAGTAGAGGGACAGTCATACTTCTGTCCCTTTTCATCTGGCGCGACTGCCTGCCGTCCTTGAAACAACCAATCGCAGCGCGCTCAACACATTCCCCTCCCGCTCCTCGCGCCCCAAGCACTGGTGATTTGTAGCACGCACAAAATTTACAATAATGGCACTCTATAGGAGGTTCTCTGTGGCATATATGCATGTAAATTTGCAAACCAATGCGACTCACGTCTCTGGTTGACGCAAATAGTGAAATCAAGGGTGGCATCTCCTGGGCGAGCTCACTCCATCGTAGGCCACCGTAGTCATCGTAGGTCTTCGCCTTTGGCTAGTCTGTGGTGACTGTGGCCAAGGGTAAGCCCATTTATAAAATAAAATCAACGATGGCGTGCACCACAGACAAGCCACGATCCACTGTCCCGCCACGGGAACCATGCTGTGACACCGTGGCAGCATATAATCAATGCCATTAATATCCTGAGGGATTGAGGGAAGCAAGGTGATTGGCCGGACGGCTGGCTGGCACGGGTCGCCGCCGATCGATCCATTACCAAGTCTACTACAATTTTAGTTTTGACACTTCAGTGCTTTTAGTTTTGCCCCGGCAGTGGCAGCGTTTGTGGAAAGGTTAAGATAAATCACGATTCTGTATTTTCCCACCGTGCTGTTACAGCATTGCTTATGGAAAGGCGAGGTGACTGGCCGGGCGGCCTCTGGCAGGCTGGCGCGGGACACCGCCGATCGATCCATCAAGTCTTCTACAAATTTAGATTTGGACACTTCAGTGACGTCTAAATGGCAGTGGCAGCGTCTGACACAACCTCGAACAAGTGACTAGCCTCAATGCTTCTCTCCAGTGGGGTCACTCAGGAGAATCGAGGCTCGTTACCTTTTCAACGTTGTGCCAGACGCAGAGACAGGGTTGTCTCTACTTAATTCTGTCTCATGGCACGGGTCGCCGCCAATCGATCCATTACCAGGGCGGCCCACTCCGCGATTCTATCGCCATTCTACAAGTACATGCCGGGGGCCGCGAGTCCGCGGCCCATTCAGTGGTGAAATTCAATGTCGGCTGCTCGCGTGCGGTCCGAATTTAGAATGGCGGCATTTTGTGAACATCAAAGGAGTGAGCCTTCTGTACTTGTACTATTATATATTCTGTGCCATTACCAAGTCTACTACAATTTTAGTTCTGATACTTCATTACTTTTAATACAATCTTTCTTTCGACACTTCTGTATCATCTGCGTGGCAGTAGCATCGTGTTTGACACGACTTCTAAATCCTCGGAGCCCCGTTGCCGGCGACGGGTGACCGAGCGTCAGAAAACCCACGCACCCGCGACCGACGGCGTGTGGCACAGCGTGCGCCGCACATCCAGACGCCTCCGGTCGCATGTGACGGGCCAGAGAAACCAGGGCCTAAAATGTTATGACTAGCCGCGATGTTATCTTATGCTTCTTCTTTGTCCAGCCCATTTCCCAGTTCAGCTGGGGTCAGGCCCCTCGTTCGTCGGCGTCAGGACTGAGGACAATTCTATCCTGGGTTGTCTTTGTGGTCAGGTTTTGTGTCCGCATATTTCTCTCGACATTAGGCCACCAGACCCTTGCCTTGTCGCGCGCGAGTCCATACTTGAAGTCGCGCTTGATGTATGGACCCGCGCGCGACAAGGCAAGTTGCGCTAAAGGGGCAGGTTGCCGGTCTTCTGCCTGGTCCTGTGGGGTTGCTTGGTATGTTCATAGCCTTCCTCACTGCCGCGATTCTCATGCACAGTATTTCTGTCCTATGGGAATGAGGTTATTGACCGGCCCCTGACTGGCACGGGTCGCCGCCAATCGATCCGTTACCAAGTCTACTACAATTCCATTATTGCTAAAAGCTAATCAATTTACTTTGTATCGATATATGACGTAAATGTTGTTTTTTATTCGTTTCTATTCTTGGCTTGACCAGTTAGGCGGAAGCCGCGGAAGAACGGAAACCACTTTGCTATCTACATAAATTATTTTCTACATTCTACAAACTTTTACGTCGCAAACTTAAGGCATTAGCTTATTATTCTGGTCAGTTTCCACAATTCCACAACCATTGGTACCTTACCTACCTAACTACATTAGTAGGTGACATGTCTACGAAGTTAGATAACGGCACTAAAGAAGTTATAAAATTGATGAAGCAACTGAAATTGAAGTTAGGTACTGTCTAATCGCCTAGTTTACAATTCACAATGTTCATATATTTCCATTTACTGCCAAAAGCAGTAAACCTGCAGTCTGATCGATCAACTGATAATACTGATTACTGTGACGGATTGTAGCATTTCATGTCTATACCTATGTAGGCTTCTACTATCTGTTCACGTCAATTCCGACGGCCTTTAAACTATTTGAATGTAAAACCGCTGAAAAGTAGTTCTTAAAGATTTGGTTTAAGGTCGGTCATGGGTATCATGTGTAACGCAAGGTGGAGTTAATCGATTGATGAATAACAAAAGGCCTGTTTTGAGCGCAGCGCTCCGGCCGAATTGTGATTTTTAACCCCGACGCATAAACGACGGGGTGTTATAAGTTTGACGTGTCTGTCTGTCTGTCTGTCTGTTTGTCTGTCTGTCTGTGTGTGTCTGTCTGTGGCATCGTAGCTCCCGAACGGATGAACCGATTTAGATTTTTTTTGTCTGAAAGCTGAGTCGGGAGTGTTCTTAGCCATGTTTCATGAAAATCAGTCTACTATATCGCGGTCGGGGGTTTTTTCAAAATTTTAATTTTGTGGTTAGGTTATACCAAAATAATTTATTGCGACGTTTTATTTATACCTATACTAGCTTTTACCCGCGGCTTCGCCCGCGTAATAAAAGTATTCATTAAGATTTTCATTTGGATCCTTAGGTTTCTCTGGTATATTTATCTGCGATTATTTCGATTGCACATAATACTTTTGCTTGCAATGATTGTAGAAATATTACACATCGACCACAGCGTAGGTAATTCTATATACGCTGGGGAAACCTTTATAAACATCCCACATAGCCCGTATTTCGACACTATATGATCGGTGGGTAAAAAGTACTTTTTTCTATTATCCCTTACAATTTTTTACATTTTGCTTATACTTATCGCAAACGTAATCTTCAAGCAAGCAAACAACGATCGTCTTAGAGCACTTTGATTGTAAGAGACCGCCGACCGATTATCCGTATCCCTCTAACGATACCCATATTATCCGTATCCGTATCCGTATCCGTATCCGTTTCCGTATCCGTATCCGTATCCCTATCTCTATCCCTATCGCTATCGCTATCGCTAACGCTATGGCTATCGCTATCCCTATCGCTATCCCTATCGCTATCCCTATCCCTTATCAAGATAATACTAAGTTCTCGCGCTTTGTACACATATTTAAAGTCACATACAGGTCGAAAGCGATTAATTAACATTATTTTTACCTTTTTTCCCAACGTTTCGGCCAGGTTGCACTGGCCGTGGTCGCGGAAGACTGACGTCCCAGCAAAATGTCACCGGAGATGTAAACAACACAAAACTACCCGATATTAATTTATATAAATGTTCGGGGTAGACAAATAAATATAATCTACCCGCATGTAATTATTTACGACATCACATTAGAAACCTCAAAAATAACAGTACTTCTCCACTATTTAATGGATGTTATTATACATATAAACCTTCCTCTTGAATCACTCTATCTATTAAAAAAAAACCGCATCAAAATCCGTTGCGTAGTTTCAAAGATTTAAGCATACAAAGGGACATAGGGACATAGAAAGCGACTTTGTTTTATACTATGTAGTGATATCGCTATCCCTATCGCTATCCCTATCCCTTATCAAGATAACACTAAGTTCTCGCGCTTTGTACACATATTTAAAGTCACATACAGGTCGAATGCGATTAATTAACATTATTTTTACCTTTTTTCCCAACGTTTCGGCCAGGTTGCACTGGCCGTGGTCGCGAAGACTGACGTCCCAGCGAAATGTCACCGGAGATGTAAACAACACAAAACTACCCGATATTAATTTATATAAATGTTCGGGGTAGACAAATAAATATAATCTACCCGCATGTAATTATTTACGACATCACATTAGAAACCTCAAAAATAACAGTACTTCTCCACTATTTAATGGATGTTATTATACATATAAACCTTTCTCTTGAATCACTCTATCTATTAAAAAAAACCGCATCAAAATCCGTTGCGTAGTTTCAAAGATTTAAGCATACAAAGGGACATAGGGACATAGGGACAGAAAAAGTGACTTTGTTTTATACTATGTAGTGATGATTTGTTCTTGAGAAGATATATTGGATAACATGTAAGTCTGAGGCTTAGCCGGCCTAGCCAAAATGACAATCGTTGACGCTAGACGCCGTTCGAAACGCAGTCTGGCTCTGTCGCTCCACTACAGAAGAGCGGTAAGGAGAGCTTAGCTACTATATGCTTACGACACGTAACATTGACATTGGTCTAAGGCAATGGTGGGCAAACTATTTTCATTGCGGTCCAAAATTTGAAGGAATTTTAAGAGGCGGACCAGATTTACAACAAAAATGCATTTTTAATACAGTGCTGTCCGTATCACACACTATTTTGAAGGACCGATGGCGGGCTGGATAAAACCCTTTCGCGGGCCGAACTTGGCTCACGGGCCGTACTTGGCACAGCAACGTAGGCAACAGCCGCGATAGGTTGGAGCGAGACACAGCGATGGGACCTTTCGTGGCGAGGCCGTAAGCGATTGTGATTTCGGCTAGGCGCAGACTTCGTGCCGACGGTTCTTTGAACTCGAGTGGTGTAAAAGTTTTCCACTTGGCGGGGCGTACTTTGTAACTACAGTAATATACAGTTCGAAGAACTGTACCTACTAAGTACTGTCTTGAAATGCTGAGATTAAATTCAACACGAACCAAAAGTTTCACCAGTTTCTCTAGAGTGGACACATATAAGTATACTCGTAGGATAAATACGTATGATGTTCTAAGACTACGGGACATGAAGGGAAAGTACCATCTTCTTCTTATCGTGTCGAGGTTCCTTTCTTTTTTATACAATAGATGCCCAAAAGGCAGCAGAATTAACAGCCCTGGCTGTCGCCTCTCAAAGTAGTTACCTACCATCAATATCGTAGATTTTATTTTTCAAAGGTAGTAATTAATTCTGATCTCCAATATATTTTCCCTTCACGCCCCATAGTCTTCGGACACCCTGTATACATTTTGATCTAATTAAGCTAATTAAACAGTTAATGTCTTTTTATACACCGTGTTTTTATTGTTTTCCGTTAAATTCCCCCTCCCCTCCTTGGAACCCTCCTTGGAACCTCTTGGAATTTACCCTCCTTGGAACTTGTACACTCCTTTTTGCTGTGTACTTAATACAGCAAAAGGGAATGTACAAGTTTCTAATGGGGTGGCAACGCGCATGTGACACTGTTTGAGTTGCAGGCGTCCATAGGTTACGGTGACCGCTTTACATCAGGCGGGCCGTATACTTGTTTGCCACCGACGTAGTATAAAAAAAAAAAAAAATTCGACACGCGGCTAGGTTCATCATCAGGAACCACCCTGTATATCGCTTTTCGTTAAACTAAAAAAAAAATATTTTTCCTTTCCTAATATATCAATCAATTAGTGTCAAGTGTCTGACGGCAAATATCAAAACAAATAACATAAGAAAGTGGTAAGGGATAAGGACACGTGTTCAGTAATTAAATTATTTTTTTAAATAATACGATAACCATAAGAGTTAGGACGCTAGTTTCTTACAGAAATTAATTGTATTTGACCTAAAGAACCTTCCCTTAAAGTTAACAGAATTTAATAAAAACAGGGTGTATAGTTGCGTTGTGAATTTTATTACTTATTGAGACTACCACCTACTTGTGTCGTGTCCTTTAACCCCGCTTGCAAATTTTTATCGGGAACTAGTATTGATCGGAAAACTCACCAACATTTTAATTGTTACAGGTATTAATTATGGGGCGTAAAGTGACAGTAGCGTCGTGCACGCTCAACCAATGGGCGCTCGATTTCGAAGGGAACTTGAGCCGCATCCTGCAGTCGATCCAGGAGGCTAAGGAGCTGGGGGCCACTTACCGGACGGGGCCCGAGCTCGAGATATGGTAATTACCACAATTACATGAAACAAAATGGCCGCCTGTCACATTGACGTGATATTGTATAATAACAAACGTTTTTAGAAAAATGTGTCTTCAGAATATTGATTTTTTGGGCTCATTAATCGGAATCGTTTGTACCTACTTTTACGCTTCATACACAAAAAAAAACAGAATGTTTATTCAGTAGGCCTCACGGGTTATTTTACAAAAGGACGTGTCTATAGATAAAGATGTTACTCGATTAAAAAAAAATGTCATCTAAATATTGACTTTTCGTGGTAATTTAATCTGTAACGATAAAACGGGTCGTGAAGTGACAGTAGCGTCGTGCACGCTCAACCAATGGGCGCTCGATTTCGAAGGGAACTTGAGCCGCATCCTGCAGTCGATCCAGGAGGCTAAGGAGCTGGGGGCCACTTACCGGACGGGGCCCGAGCTCGAGATATGTTAATTACCACAATTACATGAAACAAAATGGCCGCCTGTCACATTGACGTGCTATTGTTTAATAACAAACGTCTTTAGAAAAAGGTGTCTTCAGAATATTGACTTTTTGGGCTCATTAATCGGAATCGTTTGTACTTTTACGCTTCACACACAAAAAAATAAAAAATCAGAATAATATTGTCTTCGGTTACCGCGATAGATCATGAAATAAAACTATGGAAACGGATTAAATCGCGTATATAATGAATTTAAAATTCATCCCGACGTTTCGAACACTTTATAGCGTTAGCAACGTCGGGATGAGTTTTAAATTCATTATACGCGATTTAATCCGTTTCCATAGTTTTATTTCATGAAAAAATCAGAATGTTTATTCTGTAAGTAGGCCTCACGGGTTCTTTTACAAAAGGACGGGGCTATAGATAAAGATATTACTCGTTTTAAAAAAAAGTGTCATCTAAATATTGACTTTTCGTGATAATTTAATCTGTAACGATAAAACGTATCGTGAAGTGACAGTAGCGTCGTGCACGCTCAACCAATGGGCGCTCGATTTCGAAGGGAACTTGAGCCGCATCCTGCAGTCGATCCAGGAGGCTAAGGAGCTGGGGGCCACTTACCGGACGGGGCCCGAGCTCGAGATATGGTAATTACCACAATTACATGAAACAAAATGGCCGCCTGTCACATTGACGTGATATTGTTTAATAACAAACGTCTTTAGAAAAAGGTGTCTTCAGAATATTGACTTTTTGGGCTCATTAATCGGAATCGTTTGTACTTTTACGCTTCATACACAAAAAAAATAAAAAATCTGAATAATATTGTCTTCGGTTACCGCGATAGATCATGAAATAAAACTATGGAAACGGATTAAATCGCGTATATAATGAATTTAAAATTCATCCCGACGTTTCGAACACTTTACAGCGTTAGCAACGTCGGGATGAATTTTAAATTCATTATACGCGATTTAATCCGTTTCCATAGTTTTATTTCATGAAAAAATCAGAATGTTTATTATGTAAGTAGGCCTCACGGGTTCTTTTACAAAAGGACGGGGCTATAGATAAAGATATTACTCGTTTTTTAAAAAAAGTGTCTAAGTATTGACTTTTCGTCGTAATTTAATCTGTAACAATAAAACGGGTCGTGAAGTGACAGTAGCGTCGTGCACGCTCAACCAATGGGCGCTCGATTTCGAAGGGAACTTGAGCCGCATCCTGCAGTCGATCCAGGAGGCTAAGGAGCTGGGGGCCACTTACCGGACGGGGCCCGAGCTCGAGATATGGTAATTAGTAAAAAAAAAATATTGGGGACACCTTACACAGATCAAATTAGCCCTAAACTAAGCAAAGCTTGTACTATGGGTGCTAAGCGACGATATGCATACTTAAATAGATAAATACATCCATACTAATTATAAATGGGAAAGTGTGTGTGTCTGTTTGTTTGTCCGTCCACGGCAAAACGGAGCGACGAATTGTCGTGATTTTTTAAGTGGAGATAGTTGAAAGGATGGAGAGTGACATAGACTACTTTTGTCTATTTCTATCGCGAGCGAAGCCGCGTGCAAAAGCTAGTACTTAAAACATTCATGACTCAGGAAGAAATATCTGCTCATCACACAAATAAATGCCCTTACCGGGATTCGAATCCAGGACCGCGGCTTAACAGGCAGCAATATTGATGTTTGTCAAATTAAACATGTAAAATCAAGTCACTCACGTAAAATTGTCGAAAACCGCTCGACATGTTTCGCTCCGTAACGAGGAGCATTTTCATTGAGCTCGCACGATGCCGATGGTATCTCGACGCAGGCACGACTGCATCGGGATATTCGGGACACCATGTTTTGTATCATGTCGAGCGATTTTGACAATTTTACGTGTGACCTGATTTTACATGTTTAATATTAATATGTCAGTGTCTAACGGTAGTTTTGTTAGATTTGTGTCTCTTTCTAACCCCTCACTTCCCTAAAATAGGGGGTGGAAGTTTGTGTGGAGTATTTCGCAATCTGCCGCAGCCACGGTCAAAAGCTAGTGACTTATAATATAAATAAATAAATATTATAGGACCTCTTACACAGATTGACGTGAGTCCCACGGTAACTTATGTTCCAATGTACCTAGTGCCGTTATAAAATAAAATAAAAAAGCCTTATATTTCTTACAACTTATAAAACGATAAAATACAATTTGAACTTATTTCTACATAATCTAATCTAATACATTTTACATACTAATATTTTTAACTATTGCGGTTTGTAAGAACCCCTCGCTACTCGAAGGTGAAGGCCTCCTCTAGTGATCTCCAAGCGTCTCTATTGTTTGCTTTATGCAGTGCCGTTATAGGGCATACATAATCATTAATATAGTTACATAATGCGGATGAATGTCGAAGGAAGTAAGGGGAGGGGAGAACCGAGTGTGTGACAGATGATATGAAACGAAAGCAAGTAAAGCGAGGAATGGAAGAGGAGGGTATGCTGTGCCGAACCCCAAATGACCCAGTCATAAGGGCATATGGGCCATTTTTTTCAAAGTTGTCCACCCCACTTTTTTTTGGATTTGGAAATTTTTATGTGTTTTCCACTCAGAATCGCAAGCTCTTTCAATCGTAATAAGAGAAAACAAGTGTCCCAAGGTTTTTTCCCATTCAGTTACCATTTTTTCATACATTTTGTATGGCGGTAACGGAATGGAAGGTTCGAAAAAATGTATGGAAATCTTGGGACATTTTTTTTCTCCTATCAGGATCGAAAGAGCTCTCGATTCTGAGTATGAATCGCTTAAAAATACCCATGTTACAAAAAAAGTGGGGTGGACAACTTTGAAAAAAATTACCCAGCTGAATGATGATGATAATGACTGAAATAGGTAAATAGCAGTCTTCGTTGTATGTTATTTCTAAAAGATTTTTTAATTTCAGTGGCTACAGTTGCGAGGACCATTTCCACGAGCCAGATACCTACCTCCACAGCTGGCAGGTCCTGGCGGAACTACTCAAATCCCCAACTTGCAACGACATGCTTATCGACGTGGGTATGCCGGTTCAACACCGGAATGTGTCCTATAACTGTCGCGTGGCGTTCTTTAATAAGAAGATACTGCTGATTAGGCCGAAGATGATGCTGTGTGAAGACGGGAACTATAGAGAGTCGAGGTGGTTCTCTAGGTGGACTAAAGTGAGTTAAACTTTGTGTTATACAGTCTTTTTAACCTCCGACGCAAAAACGACTGTCTGTCTGTGTGTGTGTGTCTGTCTGTGGCATTGTAGCTCCCGAACGGATGAACCGATTTGGATTTAGTTTTTTTTTGTCTGAAAGCTGAGTAAGTCGGGAGTGTTCTTAGCCATGTTTCATGAAAATCGGTCTACTATGTCGCGGTCGGGGGTTTTTTCAAAATTTTAATTTTGTGGTTAGGTTATTATATGGTGTAGGCATTTTTAGATGGTGTAGGTCGGGGTTCAGGCAGACCAAAAAGGAGATGGTGCGACGACCTGGAATTTTTTTTATTCCAACTGGTGGGGAAATGCGAGTGATAGGGTCGAGTGGAGGAAGAGAGGGGAAGCCTTTGCCCAGCAGTGGGACACTAACGCAGGCTAAAAAAAAAAACTCCTTTTTTACCAGGCTGTATTTCCTCTTGTCTTGTTACCCCACCATAAATAACCCATTTGAAATTTATTTTTAACAAGCAGAAACGTCTGCTAACGATTCTAAACATTTTTATATTAAAGGAAAAAATGGAAATGGTTTCTGCTTGTTAAAAATAAATTTAGTATGGGTTAGCACATTGTTACTGGTGAATTCTCAATATAACTTGAGACTCCAGTGCCGTTACAAGATGTAATAGTCTGTCGGTAGATGGCGCTAGACGTCACCCCAAGACGTGTGACTGTGTACATAAGGAAAGGCATGGAAAGATTTGCGATGTCCGGCGCGGCTTCCGTAGCTCAATTGGTTAAGAGCCTTGCACGGATTGCAAATGATGCGGGTTCAAGTCCCGCCGGAAGCGTAAATTTTTCAATTTTTTCCTTTAATATAAAAATGTTTAGAACCCATTTGAAGTTTGTGAAATCCTTAATACAAGCCACAGACCAACCCCTATAGACATCCATTACAAGACGACTCGCGGTCACCAGCCTTACTTGTATTTGCCATGATATAAGCGCGGGCGCTCGCCGTGCCCGATCAGTAACGACCAAGTCACCGACCCGAAAGCAGCTCGTGTTTTTCGCAATAAAAAAATTGAAAAGGGCTATTTTGATGCCTTAAAGATGTCCACCAATAGTGTGAAATGGTGTGGAAAGGTAACAAGAAGATCAAATTTAAAAACAGACGGTATTACATTCCACAAATAAGTCATATTTATAATTTATTCAGAGCCGGCATAGGTCAACTTACACTGGCTATTTACGCGACCCCCTTTTCATCTGGCGCGACTGCCTGCCGTCCTTGAAACGACCAATCGCAACGCGCTAAACACATTCCCCTCCCGCTCCTCGCGCCCCAAGCACTGGTGATTTGTAGCGCGCACAAAATTTACAATATTGGCACTCTATAGGAGGTTCTCTGTGATACAAGCACAGTATAATAAAGAGTACTATCGTAAAGTATGGCCACTCCCTCTCCCCGCTGAAAGTCTCGCCCACCCCCTCTCGGTTACCTCGCAGTTACCGCCTGTCAAAAACGCGACCTGTCGACCTGTCATATCTCACTCATACAAACATACGCGTTCACCTACACGAGCTTAGGGTCCCCCCACATCTAGCGTCTCGCGAGCGTCGCGTCGGGCCAACTGTATGGGCAAAGCCTGACGCCGCGTCGACGTCGCGCCGACGCGGCGTCTTTTTCCTTTTGGGCTGTAAATACACTAAACTCAAAATACACTAGTAGTCAATATGCTACAATTTCAAAACGACCTTTGCTCATAACACACGAGACCCTAATTACTATATTCCCAAAAGGAACCTATCCTCGATATGCACCATTCTCATTGCGTACTATTTCCAAAATACTATATTCCCAAAATACCCTAAATTATCTCCACTCGGAAGTGCCAATATACTCTACTGTCATAAGGCATTATTCCCAAAATACTCTAATCCCTATACACCCTAGTCCCAAAATACACTATTTTTTTTTAATGCCAATTTCTCGTTTCTACGTTAAGCGAAACGGAGGGTATGGGAAAAGTTTTTCGCAATTTGTGACTTTTCTAGCCGGAAATTTTTTTTTTGGTCACATACAAGCTTTTGATACTGGATAGGAATGGGATCGATTGGCGTCAAAGAAAAGTTTGTCAAAAATGCCCTTTTTCTCGCATCCTGTATGTTTTTTTCCTAATTCTGTAAATGCCATTTTTCATCAATTTAAAATCGATGGATGGTCCCCTTAGACCATTTTCTCGTAGGACTACGGCATCTCATAGCTGCCCTTACTGACCCGCTATCAAAATAGGTACACCCTGTATAATAAGTTAACGTACATAAACTCACAAATCGTGTAGACAGAGCAAATGAAACTATGAATTTCAGTTCCACTCTTGGCAATTAAGGAGTTGAAATTAAACGAAATTGTGATGGTGACCGGTTGCCAGCCCACCGCCCACACCACAATGGAACCCAATAGTTTAGTAAGTGGCATTGCTAAAAAAAAATCATCTTTCATTCCAATAACGCCAGGTGATCCCCCCCCCCCCTCCGTTTCGCTTATCGTAGAAACGAGAAATTGGCATAAAAAAAAATAGTGTATTTTGGGACTAGGGTGTATTGGGATTAGAGTATTTTGGGAATAATGCCTTATGACAGTAGAGTATATTGGCACTTCCGAGTGGAGATAATTTAGGGTATTTTGGGAATATAGTATTTTAGAAATAGTACGCAATGAGAATGGTGCATATCGAGGACAGGTTCCTTTTGGGAATATAGTAATTAGGGTCTCGTGTGTTATGAGCAAAGGTCGTTTTGAAATTGTAGCATATTGACTACTAGTGTATTTTGAGTTTAGTGTATTTACAGCCCAAAAGTCTTTTTCCATACAGTTGGCCCGACGCGACGCTCGCGAGACGCTAGATGTGGGGGGACCCTTAGACTGTGTGCTAGGAACGCGCCTCTTTCATATATTTGATCGCGAGTGTCCAAGGTGTGATAAAAGTGTTATTTTTTATGAAATGAAATGATTTATTTGCCATTAAATGTGGTATACAATGGTGTTAAATATATAATATTAGAGCTAAACACATTTAGGCTTTAAAAAGCCATGCAAATTGTGATATTCTAAGTCTAAGTTTAAGTCATGAACAAATTATTTTCATGGAAAATGTTTTAATTAAGGACCGGCAAGTCGAAGACTACTATCTCCCGCGAATGATAACGACCATCACGGGCCAGAGTACCGTACCTATCGGAGACGCAGTTATTGCTACTAAGGACACCTGCATCGGGTTCGAAATCTGTGAGGAGCTGTGGAATCCACAAAGGTACTTATTTTTTAACCCCCGACGCAAAAACGACGGGGTGTTATAAGTTTGACGTGTCTGTCTGTTTGTCTGTCTGTCTGTGTGTGTGTGTCTGTCTGTGGCATCGTAGCTCTCGAACGGATGAACCGATTTAGATTTAGTTTTTTTTTATTGAAAGCTGAGTTAGTCGGGAGTGTTCTTAGCCATGTTTCATGAAAATCGGTCCACTATGTCGCGGTCGGGGGTTTTTTCAAAATTTTAATTTATTGGTTAGGTTATACAAGCTTTCATTTAGTTGCCTGCCTGTGGTCAGAATTAGTTTCTATTCTATGAATTTGCTACTTAAATCTGGCCCGTTTGTCTAGTTTTATACTACGTCGGTGGCAAACAAGCATACGGTCCGCCTGATGGAAAGCGGTCACCGTAACCTATGGACGCCTGCAACTCAAAGAGTGCGCGTTGCCACCCCATTAAGAAACTTGAAACGAAACGGTGAAGTTAAGATATTGCAAAAAATCTTTCAAATCAAGGTTCCGCTCTCGACAGTTTCCTCCTTTAAAATCTAATCAATCATAACGAAATCTGAGAATCAGAACAACAGTGAAATAATCTATGTTGGACCGTTTAGTTATTTTGGCTAATTGTTACCAATCTTGAGTATCACACCTTATTTGCGCCATAATGAAAAAGGCCGTTTTTGGAATTTTTTTATTAGCTCTAGAGCCTTTAAAAATAAAAATAAAATAACAAAAAAATCGAAACGGTCCGACAAGATAAAAATAATAATAATCCGTGTTGAAAAAATCGTTGCTCTATCTTCAAAAACCAGGAAGGAAATAGTCGAGAGCGTTTGTATGGAGAATTGACCCCTCCTGTATTGTCTTAACATTTTAGCCGCCACATCGCGCTTGGTCTCGATGGCGTGGAGATAATCGCCAATGGCTCCGGGAGCTACATGGAGCTTCGCAAGGCATACGTCACCGTCGACCTGGTGAAGGTAGGTTCACACTTATTAATGCCAAAACATGCGATTCACACCAAAACACACACTTCACTCCAAAACACACGCTTCACACTAAAACACACACTTCACACCACAACACACGCTTCACACCACAACACACGCTTCACACCACAACACACGCTTCACACCACAACACACGCTTTACACCAAAACACACGCTTCACACCAAAACACACGCTTCACACCACAACACACGCTTCACACCAAAACACACGCTTCACACCAAAACACACATTCACACCAAGACACACATTCACACCAAGACACACTCTTCGCTTCACACCAAAACACACGCTCCACAACAAAACACACGCTTCACACCAAAACACACGCTTTACACCAAAATACACGCTTCACACCAGAACACACGCTTCACATCAAAACACACGCTTCACACCAAAACACACGCTTCACACCACATTTCACACCAAAACACACTTCACACAAAAACACACGCTTCACACCAAAACACACACTTCACACTAGAGATGGGCCGAATATGGACTTTGCCGAATACGAATATTCGGCCGAACATTCGGTTTAGATCTTACCGAACCGAACATTCGGCCGAATATTCGGTGCGCTATATTTTTAAAGCTGATGTAGAGTTTGAAACTTTTAAACGAATGGTAATGAAAATAGAACGTTACTATTGTTACTAAGGCGCCTACTGTTCTTATCAATAGAAGGATACTTAAAATTTTGTTCTTTCCATTTTTAAGCATATATTTAGCTCTATGTTTGTAGTTCCTTGGAATGTTGAAATAGGATGGCATTATCCGATGAATTACGAAACAACTTGCGTTATTTAACATTTTGTTTATTCGGTAAATATTCGGCAATGTAACCGAACTATTCGGCCGAATACGAACATTGACAAAGTTGCCGAATATGCCGAATACCGGCCAATATTTACCGAATATTCGGCCCATCTCTACTTCACACCATTTTAGGCCGCTTTGGTAACCCTATTTTTTCTAAGCTGCTGAAACTTTTAAAATGTTTATCAGTTCTTTTGATTAAGTACCTACTAAATATCATTTTTTAGAGTGCGACATTTAAGAGTGGAGGGGCGTACCTGTTCAGCAACCTTCGCGGCTGCGATGGACAGAGGATCTACTTCAACGGCTGCTCCTGTGTCGCCTTAAACGGGCAGATTGTCAGCCGAGGCCTGCAGTTCGCATTGGTTGATGTTGTAAGGTTTTCTATTTTTTTTAATACTACGTCGGTGGTAAACAAGCATACGCTCCGCCTGATGGAAAGCGGACACTGTAACCTATGGACGCCTGCAATTCAAGGAGTGTCGCGTGCGCGTTGCAAAAATAGACGCTCGAAAGCTGCAAGCTGTGAGTAGGGACCTAGGTACCGACAACCTAGTCGTATTGACTGATTTCGTTTGGTACACTCAGTAGGTGCGTTTGCTTGATCTATGGTCTATGGTGTAAATGAAATCTGTGATACCTACAATCACGTACGTGTGACAGACGGATGGACGGACGGAATCTCAGTAACAGGGTCCCATTTTTCCTTTTTTTGCACGGAACCTTAAAAACCGCTTTAAACTCCCTTTATTTCCAGGAAGTAGTAGTAGCAACAATAGACCTAGAAGATATCCGGTCATACCGGACCCAGCTTCGCTCCCGTTCCCACCTGGCCGCGTCAAACCCCCCCTTCCCGAGGGTCACAGTGGACTTCGCGTTATCTGATGACGACGACGCCTTTCTGACAACAAGTCCGCCTATTGATTGGAAGTATCTGACGCCGGAGGAGGAAATTGAGCTTGGTACGTACGTGAGCATTTCTCTTTTTTGCCACTTTTATGAAATGTGATATTTTTGAAAAAAAAATGGTATTTCTACTCAGAATCACTAGCTTTTTCAATCCTAGTAGTTAAAAGAATTGTCCCATACGATTTTTTCTTATTTTGTTACCATTTTCCATACATGTTGTAGTATGAGGTAACAAAAGAGGAAAGTAACAAAAATGTATGGAAATTCTGCGAAACTTTTTGTCTCCCAGTGAGATTGAAAGTAATTCTGATTTACATGATTCTGAGTACAATTGACCTAAAATTCCCTAAAAAAAAACAAAATAAAATCTCATGCTCACGTTGTAAAAGGTATTTAAACAACGTTTTCTATATGTCTGTTTCAACTTTATTTGATAGCTCTTTTATATTTTACTACCAGTACCTTATTTTATGACTCAATATGTTTAGTCAATCTATAACTACAATTACAAATCCCTATTTTTACGAGGATAGCAAACTTTTGAGAAGATTCAACCGCAGTATACAGCAGAGCTGCCGAACGCTTATAGAGCAGCTTCCTTTTCCTAGCGTTTGTCCAGATTGAATTCAGAAAGCTTGAGAAGACGTACCGTAAACCTATAAATTTACCGTTGTCCAACTTAAATTATGCCCTATAATGGCTCGAAGCTGTGTAGGAAGGTAGCGTACGTCCTTCGGTACGTACGGTATATGAGGACACCGCTATCCTAGGAAAGTGGTGCTTTAGGGCGCGCTAGTCAATTCTTAAGAATTGGCGCTAGTTTAGAGGAACTACGTACTTTATAACCCTGTTGTCCTTCTTAGTCTTCTTACCTTACCGAGAGATTTGAGTTATGTGGCTGAGGGCAGTGAACACCGTTTACGTTCAAGTGCTAATCTATTCCTATGAATAATACACGTACGTACGCAAAATCATTCACGGTGCGCGCTGTGAAATTGTGGAATGAGATGCGTCTGTCGCTCAAACGCTCTGTGACATCACTCAAGGTGAATCTGCAGAAACTTTGGCTTTCTGAACAAGTACGATAATGACTTATATTGACCGGGATATAGACCGTGATTACCTTCAACTGCATGCAACTGCGTCGAAATATCGGGAGCTCGACAAAAATCAAAAAGGTAATCACGGTCTATATCCCGGTCAATATAAGTTCAACGTGCCTCTATATCTTGCTTTTGTAGACTATAGCAAAGCCTTTGACAGCATCAAACACTCCGCTATAATTTCCGCCATGCACAACCAAGGTATTAGATCCAACGTACGTTGAACTTGTTGGAACGATTTATAATAATAGCACGGCAGCCATTAAATTGCACGCACCTGGTCCTATTTTTAAAATAGAGAAAGGCGTTAAACAAGGTGACCCGCTGTCTCCTAAACTGTTCACCAGTTGCTTGGAGGAGATTTTTAAAAAGCTGGCGGTCTCTTGGGAGGGTTCGGGCATTGTTGTCGGTAATAAACGGTTAACTAACCTGCGTTTTGCCGATGAAATTGTCCTCTTTTCCCATACAGCATCTCAATTGCAACACATGCTCCAAGATCTCAGCACAGCGAGCCTTGAAGTTGGACTCACAATGAACAGAGCAAAAACTAAGTTAATGACCAATCGGGCAAAACATGGGGTCACGGTAGATGGGCAGGATATACAGTATGTTGATGAGTACATTTACTTGGGCCAGATAGCTTCCTTCGAAAACAGGCAAATCATAGAAGTCAATAGACGTATTGATAACGCCTGGAAGAGCTTCTGGTCCATGAAGGCGCTAATGAAGGGTAACCTTTCTCTGTGTCTCAAGTGCAAACTCATCGACATGTGTATCCAGCCTATCCTAACCTATGGCGCTCAAACGTGGTCACTAACAGAAGCTCTAAAGTCCAAACTCAAGGTTTGCCAGCGAGCGATGGAGCGCAGTATACTGGGTGTTCGCAGAACTGATCGAATCAGAAACACGGAACTGCGCTCCAGAACTCGAGTTGCAGATGTAGGTGTCAAGACCGCTACGCTTAAGTGGAACTGGGCTGGACATGTCTGCCGCATGCACCCTGAACGGTGGGCCAAAATGGTTACCGAGTGGGACCCACGGAACACCGTGGAGGGTGCAGGCCGGGGTTTAGGCAGACCGAAAAAGAGATGGCGGGACGACTTGAACGCATTTTATCCAAGCTGGCAAAATTACGCACATGACAGGGTTGAGTGGAAGAAGCGAGGGGAGGCCTTTGCCCAGCAGTGGGACACTACAGTAGGCTAATAAAAAAAAAATATTATGTATGTATTGATATATTTATATATTGGTTAGGTACATATTTTGTATTTTATTTATGTACTCTAGCATGTAATTTACTTTTCATCACACCCACACTTTAAATGTGCTATTGCACGCAGACGGAGTGTGAGTTATAGAAAAATCGTTCTCCCAAGGGAATAATGAAATTTCTTGTACCGTATTTAACTTTTTTACATCTATTTACATATTTTTTACATTGCGAGTGTGATGAAAAACATTGTGTGTAACTCGGGGAGTATGAATATTACTAACTCGAGTCTTTAAATCGCTCCGGCAAGCCGTCGCGATTTAACTTACTCTCGTTGGTAATATTCAACTTCCTCCCCTTGTTGCACAATGTACTATTTAGTGTCATTTTGTATGTATGTAGTTTATTTAATTGTTAGCAATATTTTGGATTACTTTTGACCTTTATTGTACTCCTGTAAGTTTGTCTATTTTACCTACTGGAACGATCCTCTCATCTACTCCAAGGTTAGCTGGAAGAGATCCCTTATAGGGATAAGCTCGCCTTTGTATCTCTGTACCTTCAAATTGTTTATAAACTGTTGTACACAATAAAGTGATTACTACTACTTGTTTTTACAGCGGTCCTCTGATGTTTGTTTGCAGGCCCAGCTTGTTGGTTATGGGACTACCTTCGCCGTTCCGGGCAGGGAGGGTTTTTCCTACCGCTGAGCGGCGGTGTAGACTCTACCAGTACCGCCTGCATAGTGTTCTCTATGTGCACTCAGATATGCGACGCCATACAGAAAGGAGGTAACCTAACATTAGTTGTGAGACTACCTGTGCCATTCGGGTAGTCTTCCTACCGCTGAGCGGCGGTGTAGATTCTACCAGTACCGCCTGCATAGTGTTCTCTATGTGCACTCGGATATGCGACGCTATACAGAAAGGAGGTAACCTAACATTAGTTGTGAGACTACCTGTGCCATTCCGATAGTCATCCTACCGCTGATCGGCCAACATAGCCTGCAGTATCCTCTTTGTACACCCAGATATGCGACGCTTTACAGAAAGGAGGTAATCTAACATTCTAGTTGTGAGACTACCTGTGCCATTCGGGTAGCCTTCCTACCGCTGAGCGGCGGTGTAGATTCTACCAGTACCGCCTGCATAGTGTTCTCTATGTGCACTCAGATATGCGACGCCATACAGAAAGGAGGTAACCTAACATTAGTTGTGAGACTACCTGTGCTATTCCGATAGTCATCCTACCGCTGATCGGCCAACATAGCCTGCAGTATCCTCTTTGTACACTCAGATATGCGACGCTTTACAGAAAGGAGGTAACCTAACATTAGTTGTGAGACAACCTGTGCCATTCCGATAGTCATCCTACCGCTGATCGGCCAACATAGCCTGCAGTATCCTCTTTGTACACTCAGATATGCGACGCTTTACAGAAAGGAGGTAACCTAACATTAGTTGTGAGACTACCTGTGCCATTCCGATAGTCATCCTACCGCTGATCGGCCAACATAGCCTGCAGTATCCTCTTTGTACACTTAGATATGCGACGCTTTACAGAAAGGAGGTAACCTAACATTCTAGTTGTGAGACTACCTGTGCCATTCCGATAGTCATCCTACCACTGATCGGCCAACATAGCCTGCAGTATCCTCTTTGTACACTTAGATATGCGACGCTTTACAGAAAGGAGGTAACCTAACATTCTAGTTGTGAGACTACCTGTGCCATTCCGATAGTCATCCTACCGCTGAGCGGCCAACATAGCCTGCGGTATCCTCTTTGTACACTCAGATATGCGACGCTTTACAGAAAGGAGGTAATCTAACATTCTAGTTGTGAGACTACCTGTGCCATTCGGGTAGTCTTCCTACCGCTGAGCGGCGGTGTAGACTCTACCAGTACCGCCTGCATAGTGTTCTCTATGTGCACTCAGATATGCGACGCCATACAGAAAGGAGGTAACCTAACATTAGTTGTGAGACTACCTGTGCCATTCAGGTAGACTTCCTACCGCTGAGCGACGGAGTAGATTCTACCAGTACCGCCTGCATAGTGTTCTCTATGTGCACTCAGATATGCGACGCTATACAGAAAGGAGGTAACCTAACATTAGTTGTGAGATTACCTGTGCCATTCCGATAGTAGGAATACCGCTGAGATGCCAACATAGCCTGCGCCGGCAAAAAATGCTGATTTTCGTGGGAGGTAATTTATGGATGATCCCTTTTTCGGTGCATGGACGAACGAATGCTCGCTCAGAACTGTTCACAACACTAAGAAATTCTAGTTGTATGACTAAAGCTGAGTTTAGACGTGCAAGTTATTGCTGCAAGTTTTGAGACGGAAGTATTCGCAAGAAAAAGATGCAGATATTTGCCACTCACTCTTACCTATAGTTGCGTCATAAAACTTGCAGCAATAACTTGCTGGTCTAAACTCAGCTTAAGTTGAATACACCCTTTATTGAATTCCGTTAATTTTAATGGAAGATTCATTACATCAAATACAATCAATTTCTCTTAAGAAACTAGCGTCTTAACTCTTGCGGTTATCGAGTTATTAAAAAAATAGATAATTGCTGAAAACGTGTGTCACAGCCTTTACCAATTCCTAATGTTATTTGTTTTGACGTGTGCCGTCAATCACTTGACAGTTGACACTAACTTGAATGTTTGAAAATTTATTATGTATGAAAATGATGAATTTTTTTTTGCGAATTTAACTAAAAGTGATATACAGGGTGGTTTCTGATAGTGAACCTAACGACGTGTCGAATTTAATTGAAAACAAAAAAACACAGTGTATATCGACTGTGGGATTGGGGAACAGTTGTGTTTGAGATCAATCACAATTTCGTTTTCTATCAACCTGTTAACTGCCAACTTGCCAAGAGTGGCACTGAAACAGTTTTTATATTCTCTGCCTACTCTTTTTGGGAATACAGGCATTAATTATGTATGTAGGCTAAGTTAAATAAAAGCTTGTAATGCTACAGACCCCTGATGTTGCTTATGTCCATTGGCGACGATAACCGCTTCCCATCAGGCGGCTCGTCTCCTTGTTTGCTGCCTATGTCATAACATAGTACATTACGATACAAGTGCGTAAAAAAGGAAGTTCGAAACGAGTTACGATAAATTAAAACACGAGTCTTTGTCGCACGTGTATCGTACGACGTTTTTCAGTACAGGTGGCCCTCCGAAGTTTAGACCTGACATATAATCACATCTCGCACTAGTGCGTAAAAAAACACCATGTGTACTAAAAAAAATGATTCAGTTTATTATTACTTTTCAGAAAGCCAAGTGCTATATGACGTCAGGAAGATCCTCTGCCAGGCCGATTACTCACCGTCAGACCCAATGGAGCTGTGTAATAGACTCTAGTGACATGCTACATGGCCACAGAGAACTCTAGCCAGGAGACCAAGCAGAGAGCGTCACAGGTACAGCACACATCGTCACAGTATAGCACTAGATCCTCTGCCAAGCCGACTACTCACCGTCAGATCCAATGGAGCTGTGTAATAGACTCCTAGTGACATGCTACATGGCCACAGAGAACTCTAGCCAGGAGACCAAGCAGAGAGCGTCACAGGTACAGCACACATCGTCACAGTATAGCACTAGATCCTCTGCCAAGCCGATTACTCACCGTCAGACCCAATGGAGCTGTGTAATAGACTCCTAGTGACATGCTACATGGTCACAGAGAACTCTAGCCAGGAGACCAAGCAGAGAGCGTCACAGGTACAGCACACATCGTCACAGTATAGCACTAGATCCTCTGCCAGGCCGATTACTCACCGTCAGACCCAATGGAGCTATGTAATAGACTCCTAGTGACATGCTACATGGCCACAGAGAACTCTAGCCAGGAGACCAAGCAGAGAGCGTCACAGGTACAGCACACATCGTCACAGTATAGCACTAGATCCTCTGCCAAGCCGATTACTCACCGTCGGACCCAATGGAGCTGTGTAATAGACTCCTAGTCACATGCTACATGGCCACAGAGAACTCTAGCCAGGAGACCAAGCAGAGAGCGTCACAGGTACAGCACACATCGTCACAGTATAGCACTAGATCCTCTGCCAGGCCGATTACTCACCGTCGGACCCAATGGAGCTGTGTAATAGACTCCTAGTGACATGTTACATGGCCACAGAGAACTCTAGCCAGGAAACCAAGCAGAGAGCGTCACAGGTACAGCACACATCGTCACAGTATAGCACTAGATCCTCTGACAGGCCGATTACTCACCGTCAGACCCAATGGAGCTGTGTAATAGACTCCTAGTGACATGCTACATGGCCACAGAGAACTCTAGCCGGGAGACCAAGCAGAGAGCGTCACAGGTACAGCACACATCGTCACAGTATAGCACTAGATCCTCTGCCAAGCCGATTACTCACCGTCAGACCCAATGGAGCTGTGTAATAGACTCCTAGTGACATGCTACATGGCCACAGAGAACTCTAGCCGGGAGACCAAGCAGAGAGCGTCACAGGTACAGCACACATCGTCACAGTATAGCACTAGACTAGATCCTCTGCCAAGCCGATTACTCACCGTCGGACCCAATGGAGCTGTGTAATAGACTCCTAGTGACATGCTACATGGCCACAGAGAACTCTAGCCGGGAGACCAAGCAGAGAGCGTCACAGGTACAGCACACATCGTCACAGTATAGCACTAGATCCTCTGCCAAGCCGATTACTCACCGTCAGACCCAATGGAGCTGTGTAATAGACTCCTAGTGACATGCTACATGGTCACAGAGAACTTTAGCCGGGAGACCAAGCAGAGAGCGTCACAGGTACAGCACACATCGTCACAGTATAGCACTAGATCCTCTGCCAAGCCGACTACTCACCGTCAGACCCAATGGAGCTGTGTAATAGACTCCTAGTGACATGCTACATGGCCACAGAGAACTCTAGCCGGGAGACCAAGCAGAGAGCGTCACAGGTACAGCACACATCGCCACAGTATAGCACTAGATCCTCTGCCAAGCCGATTACTCACCGTCGGACCCAATGGAGCTGTGTAATAGACTCCTAGTGACATGCTGCATGGCCACAGAGAACTCTAGCCAGGAGACCAAGCAGAGAGCGTCACAGGCACAGCACACATCGTCACAGTATAGCACTAGATCCTCTGCCAAGCCGATTACTCACCGTCGGACCCAATGGAGCTGTGTAATAGACTCCTAGTGACATGCTGCATGGCCACAGAGAACTCTAGCCAGGAGACCAAATAGAGAGCGTCACAGATATTGGAGATCATTTTCACATCATTCGCTCGTAAAATTTACATTTAAGTGGTATGTAAGCAAGGTAAAGTTTATTGCTATGCTCGAAATAATAAAAGTCAAGAATGCAGAAAGCAAAATTGGCTATTAGGTACGACCTTTATGTCTTAGTACCACCATAAACACAAATTAGGTCAATTCAGGACAAAATGCCCCATGTAGTCTTTTACCTACATCATAGATTTTATTTTACATCAAATTTGATAATAGATCACATATAACTCAAACTAGATGCTAAATGAAATGAAATGAAATATTTATTTGTCAAAAAAATGGGTGTACATAAAAGATCTTATTCTATGAAAGTATCTCCACTTTCAGCCTATTACAGACATACAAATTTAATGACCTTACAACTATATTTACAAAACTTATGACTATATTTACATTATGATATAAATCAGATTCCACTTATCACATTGCCATGGTAAGCCGAGGCGCCGATTTTCGCCCATTGTTTTTATTAATTTTACTTACATAACTCACTCACTCATTTCATCGTTGGCCACGTCTTTGCCATTGGCTAGACTATAGCCAAGAGTAAGTCCATTATTCATAGTAATATTATACTTGGGAAAGTGTGTGTGTCTGTTTGTTTGTCAGTCTTTCACGGCAAAACGGAGCGACGCCGTCGAATTGACGTGATTTTTTTAAATGGAGATAGTTGAAGGGATGGAGAGTGACATAGGCTACTTTTTGTCTTCTTCTAATCCCCCACTTCCCTAAAACGGGGGGTGGATGTTTGTATGGTGTATTCTGCAATTCTCAAATTTAACGCGAGCGAAGGTGTGAATAAAAACTAGTACATTGTGCAACAAGGGGAGGAAGTTAAATATTACTGACGAGATACTATTTAAAGACTCGAGTTAGTAATATTCCTACTTCTCGAGTTACACACAATGTTTTTCATTACGCTTGCATTATAAAAAATATGAATAAAGGTAAAAAAGAGTTCAATACAGTACTAGAAATTTCTTAACTCCTAGGGAGAGCGATTTTTCTATAACTCACGCTCCGCCTTCGTGCAATAGCACATTTAGTGTGCGAGTGTGATGAAATAGTACATTACGATACAAGTGCGTAAAAAAGGAAGTTCGAAACGAGTGGCAATAAATTAAATCACGACCGAAGGGAGTGTAAATCGACCCGAGTTACGAATTTCCTTTTCGCACGTGTAAGTGCGTTTTTCAGTACAGATGGCCCTCCGAAGTTTCGACCTGGCATATAATTTGTGTTTCAGTTGGCCAGCCAAATCGGCAGCTACCACTTCCCGATCGTGATCGACGCGGCCGTGAGCGCCGTGCTCGGCATCTTCACCGCCGCCACCGGCCTCGTGCCCAAGTTCCGCGCCGCGGGCGGCTGTCCGAGACAGAACCTCGCCCTGCAGAACATACAGGTAGGATATACCTCATATGAAGGCCATATGGATGCTGATACGCAATAATGTGTTATCCCACATGCATTTTGCAATAAGATGTCAACTCAAAAATTTGACGAATAAAGTTGACACTTTATTGCAAAATGCTATATAGTGTATGCTTCAGTAACGAGTCCAATAAGTAGCTATTACATCGCGATTATGATGACTATCTTTAAGCCAGCCACACACTCTCACGCATTTTGTGTGGTCATACACATAAGGTAGTCATTCCGTAAAAAGTACCCGAGTTTCCAACTTTCCATATCTGATGCCGAGAGGTAACGGTTTCCGAGCGGAAAACATAAATATTTATTGATTTTTCAAATGGCTACAATCGTTTAACTGCTCATGCTAATATGAGCAAACGAGGTACTCCAAAACTTATCTAACCTCAAAAAGACATCTTGAGCGGAATCAACTATTTTTTCCTAATGCTACTAACATCAGCCGTATATTATATTGCAGGCACGTCTCCGAATGGTGCTATCATACCTCTTCGCGCAGCTAATGCTGTGGGCGCGCGGCCGGCCCGGCGGCCTGCTTGTGCTGGGCTCCTCCAACGTCGACGAGGCCCTACGAGGCTACATGACCAAATACGACTGCTCCAGCGCCGATATTAACCCCATTGGAGGCATTTCCAAGACAGATTTGAAGGCGTTCCTGCTTTACGCTAAGAGTCGGTTAGTTCGTTCTACAATACCATTTAGTTACGGAGGGATCAATTCTGTTGACCAGAATTTCGGCTTACTTCGATTATTTTTCAACGTGGACGAGGCCCTACGAGGCTACATGACCAAATACGACTGCTCCAGCGCCGATATTAACCCCATCGGAGGCATTTCAAGACGGATCTGAAGGCGTTCCTGCTTTACGCTAAGAGTCGGTTAGTTCGTTCTGCAATACCATTTCGTTATGGAGGTATCCGAGGTATACATTCTTTTGATCAGAATTTCGACTTAAATCGATTGTTCTTCAACGTAGGCGAGGTCTACAAACCTACATGACCAAATACGTCTGCTCACAGTAGAACTTTATAAAGACTTTCTAGGAAAATTGTTTTCATTTCGATAAGTTTAGAGACTTAAGAGATGACCTTTTTACATATTTTTGCACTTAAATACTGTACATAAATGCTGAGGAATGTAACCAAATACACTAACAAACATTTCATCCACAGGTTCTTCTTACCCTCACTATCCGAGATACTCCAAGCCCCGCCTACAGCTGAACTCGAGCCGCTAACAGACGGTCAGATCACCCAGACCGACGAGCAAGACATGGGCATGACGTACGCCGAGCTATCTGAGTTTGGACGACTCCGCAAGGCGCAGCACTGCGGCCCGTATACAATGTTCCAGAAACTGGTGCACAAGTGGGCTGATAAGTGCACGCCTCATGAGGTCAGTGCCCTCACTCACACACGTACACACAAAGACACATAAACACGCACACGGACAGATGAGCAAGACATGGGCATGACATACGCAGAGCTATCTGAGTTTGGACGACTCCGCAAGGCGCAGCACTGTGGCCCGTATACAATGTTCCAGAAACTGGTGCACAAGTGGGCTGATAAGTGCACGCCGCATGAGGTCAGTGCCCTCACACACACACGTACACTCACAAAGACACATAAACACGCACACGGACAGATGAGCAAGACATGGGCATGACATACGCCGAGCTATCTGAGTTTGGACGACTCCGAAAGGCGCAGCACTGCGGCCCGTATACAATGTTCCAGAAACTGGTGCACAAGTGGGCTGATAAGTGCACGCCTCATGAGGTCAGTGCCCTCACACACACACGTACACACACAAAGACACATAAACACGCACACGGACAGATGAGCAAGACATGGGCATGACATACGCCGAGCTATCTGAGTTTGGACGACTCCGCAAGGCGCAGCACTGCGGCCCGTATACAATTTTCCAGAAACTGGTGCACAAGTGGGCTGATAAGTGCACGCCTCATGAGGTCAGTGCCCTCACTCACACACGTACACACAAAGACACATAAACACGCACACGGACAGATGAGCAAGACATGGGCATGACATACGCAGAGCTATCTGAGTTTGGACGACTCCGCAAGGCGCAGCACTGTGGCCCGTATACAATGTTCCAGAAACTGGTGCACAAGTGGGCTGATAAGTGCACGCCGCATGAGGTCAGTGCCCTCACACACACACGTACACTCACAAAGACACATAAACACGCACACGGACAGATGAGCAAGACATGGGCATGACATACGCCGAGCTATCTGAGTTTGGACGACTCCGAAAGGCGCAGCACTGCGGCCCGTATACAATGTTCCAGAAACTGGTGCACAAGTGGGCTGATAAGTGCACGCCTCATGAGGTCAGTGCCCTCACACACACACGTACACACACAAAGACACATAAACACGCACACGGACAGATGAGCAAGACATGGGCATGACATACGCCGAGCTATCTGAGTTTGGACGACTCCGCAAGGCGCAGCACTGTGGCCCGTATACAATGTTCCAGAAACTGGTGCACAAGTGGGCTGATAAGTGCACGCCTCATGAGGTTAGTGCCCTCACATACACACACACACACCTACACATACAGTCACATGCACAGACACAGACCAATACAATGTGGGGTGTTTTGTGTGCACACATCACACAAACACAATTTTTCACTATGATCACATGGATAAAACAATTTTAAGTAATTATCGTACTTAAAATGTACGTGTAAACTTTGTCAAATCTTCTCAAAGTTCTAAAATCAGTCATGCAGCATTAGCGTAATATTTCTATTTTTATTTGCAAGAATATTTCAACAGACAAGTACTAAGCTACTAACACAGCGACTAAGCGAGCGAGTAAGTAACTAGCACAGCGATCTCGTCACTAGAAAAATGTAATTTTCGACAAGCACAGATAATTTATAAACTAACATGGCTGATGTAGTTAGATAGATAGATAGAATACTCTTTATTGGCACACCTCAGCAAAAAATACAGAAAAAAGATACAGTGGAGACAAAACTAATGATTATAAATAGAGGCAGACAACAGGCGGTCTTATCGCTAAAGAGCGATTTTTACCAGACAACCTGGCCTGATTTGCCTGATTAAATAAAAGTATACTTTAAAAATATTTTTTGCGGTTTTCAGGTCATAATAAAATATGGCAATATTTTGTTTCGATTCAATTAATAGTATAAGACAGACTAAAAAAGGGTCAAGTAGCCTATTGCGTTTAGTATAAAACCTTGTTGAACCCCACATTATTCACAGGTCGCTGAAAAAGTGAAGCACTTCTTCCGTTGCTACGCGATCAACCGGCACAAGATGACGATACTAACTCCATCATACCACGCCGAGACGTACAGTCCGGACGACAACCGCTTTGACCATCGCCCCTTCCTATACCGGGTACATTGGAGCTGGCAGTTCAAGGCCATCGACGATGCTGTGAGTAAAGTGATACATATCCATACTAATATTATAAATGGGAAAGTGTTTGTGTCTGTTTGTTTGGAGACGATCTTTCCAAAACGGACGCCGAGACGAATGACGACAACGCTTTGATCGCCCGTTTTTAATTGGAGATAGTTGAAGAGATGCTGTGACAAAGGACATACTTATCTCTTTCTAGTCAAAGTGACACTGTACCGGCGATACAAACAGACATACAGACACACATTGATTAAATTGTTTGTTTGCTCTAACTTTTCGAAGACGGCTGCCCGTACTTCTGTTTAAAACTCAACTCTTGAGCGATTAGGTGCAACATGTAATCATTGAAAAGGGAAACTGCCCTATTTTTTCCTTGATAGTATTACAAGATCAGTAAACCAATTTTGGCATACGCAAATCTATCAACAACTCGCATACTTTCTTCGAAAAATCGCTTTCAGGTAATAAGTTTTCTACGTTTCTGTTTATCCAATGTTTTGAAGCATTCAAGGCCCTAGGTGTAACAAACAGAAACTACCTAATTTAGAAGCAAGACTTTTCCCTCTCTCCAGAAACATCTTGAGAAACGCAAGAGCCACTCAAAACAGAGAAGCATTTTTTTATAACATTGCATTGTTTTTTAGGTTGCACAAATGACGAAGCAAAAGGGGCTGAAAAGCGACGGCGACCGACAAGGCAAGAGCGAGTCACCGAAAGCTACCAGCAGCGCGCCTTTCAATATACGCGGCGATCGGAAAGGAGTTCTTATATAAGTCAGGAGACACATTGAAAGGTTAGAGGTTTGAACATAATATCGTCACTACTTTGAAAAATACATTTCGGAGAGTGCGCTGAGGAACTGTACAACCTTGTTCCTCCGTCCCCATTTCACCATAGGACCACCAGACAATCGGCAATGCGGCATCGCTTCATGGTCAGTATTCCAAAAATGCGTACTAAGCGTTTCGCTTCAACATTTCTTTTGCGAACCGCCAAGGAGTGGAATGCCCTGCCTGAGTCTGTGTTTCCGCACGAGTACAATCCAGGTCTCTTTAAAGCAAGAGTAAATAGGTATCTCATAGGTAAGCGTGCTCCACCGTAGACCGCATCATCACTTACCATCAGGTGTGATCATGGTCAAACGTCTACCTATCCTTACTAAAAAAAAAAAAATCTAGTATCTCACACTGTTCCTCAAAGTTAAAACGTAGTAAGTCTCTATGCATTCTATACATACTTACTACATTCTTGCCTTCATTGACAGAAGAAGATACAAGAGTTTTTCAAAGTAGTGACGATATGTCGCCACTCAACCGCTGTAAGTTCGGTAAGACTTTAATTTTTCACCGCTAAATCAAATTTTACGTAAGTCCTTAACTGAAATAAAATCTTATGTACACGAGAAGTTAAAAAGTATTTCAATAGGCTACTTGCATCCTAGTCAAATCAGCTTCTTTTTAAGAACTTTCAAAACGAATTTGAACAACTTGCTAATATGGAATTTGTATGAAATCCAATTGAGTGACGTCACGGTCAACTCACTTACTTTATATATTTCTAACTGACTTATTAAATAGAAATTGGATTAAAAAATAACTTCTGTCCATGTTTTTCTTATAATTATCTGATGTTTTATTTCGTGCATGGTATAAAATATTTTATTTTAACTACAGTCAAGTACCCTATTATAAAAACTGTACACGATAAACTCCGGCCATGCATGACATTTCATGTCTTTATCTGCAGGCGACTATACTAATACTTGCTCTAAATATGAATGACGCTCTATTTCTTAATTAACATTGTGTAAATAATTAATTTGCGCATAGAGTTTACGTATATATAAGGTCCTAATTTATTAGATGCAGATATTTTTACATCTGATAGTACTCGGTCTCTGGAGTATATTAAACCGTGAAACATTATAGCTTTTACGATGTTTTTTTGGAGAAAACGGAAAAACAAATTTGCTAGTGTGTCTACAACTTTTGAAAAACACCCTGTTTATGTGATTATTAAAGTTTTGAGGTTTTTTATATTTTTCCTCTCAAAGGCAACAAAGAAATTTTACCTTAAATTTAAACTATCGTAAAATTTCCATACATTCGCCATTGCTGTCAGAATTCTCCTTTCGATTAGATGCCGTGAGCGGCTCATCGGAGGCAGACGTGTCGCCGGTCGCTCCGCGTTGACAATTAAATTTGACAAATATTTTGACAGAAAATGGTGTACGTACACGAAAAACCATACCAGTGTAAAACTGTGCTCAAAATAAATAGGGTAAATCAAATATGTCAGGTGGAGATCCAATCTCATTTAAAATTTAAAGGTGCATGGCTTGTGCATAAAAAATAAATAAAAATATATCACATTATTAAAGAAAATAACGAACACAACCGAATGAGTATAAATGATTTCATTCTAGTTCGGTTAAATTGAAAAAAGTTTCATGTTTTCTTTTACTCATCGGAATACATTTTCATTACGCTGGTATTAACAGTACGTCATTTTAAAAATATATATGACAGCACCTACGTCAAATTTTGTCAACCAAACTTCACAGGTTGTATGTAAACAATTACAATTTAATTTATTCATACATATATGTATTCAGATACTTATTAATTGATTCTTACTTAGAATAGAAAAAAGGGGAATGCGAGTGGGTATAGGTTTAGTGCTTCTAGTTCAAATTTAATTGTATATATAAAAAAATGTCTCAATTTCATTAAAGATTTACTCTGTGCATATCACGAACACGTAACCGTAAGTTGAAAACAATAATAATTATAAAGTACCTAAATATATTGTTGTTTAGAAAGTTAACGCTCGTTTTGAATGGCACTTCTCCACTCAACTAGACTAGACCAAATATTCAAGGAACAGTCACCAGCATATATGACTATGAACGGCCGTGCAAAAATATCTAATTTTCTATAGGGGACCATAAGTATATGACGACATATTCCCGGCAAAAATTTGTGATGCTCCGTGACCGGCAAAAACATCGTCTCTCTTTCTAGCGTCTCGCGAGCGTAGCGTCGGGCCAACTGTATGGAAAAAGACGCCGCGTCGGCGCGGCTTAGCCATACAGTTGGCCCGACGCTACGATTGCTAGACGGCAGATGTGGGGAGCTGGGGAGTGTCCTTATCCGCAGAAATATCTGATCGGGTAGCTTAAAAATATTTGATTCCTTATAAATAAAAATCTAAATTACACTCTCACTCGCATAAATATCTATCCATTGTTAAAGCAAATATATATCTTACGGGCTAGAAATCATTAATATGTAATTAAAGTGCAATAACAAACCCTACCTTAGTTGCCTGTAAATTGTATGAGGTGATTTGACATCAGACTCACGAAACACGTGCAGTATTGTCAGTGCATATGTCTGTCTCATCTGTTGTTAAACTATGACAAGTAAACTTATTACAAATCTGATATCAGAAGCCTTTTTACAAGCTTTTATTCAACTTGCCTTGTTAGTATATCTTAGTTTGGGCCAAAACGTAGAAGCTAAATTTGACCCGCTTACCGATTTGCGATTGAGCTGAAATTTTGCACACTTATGTAAATCACGTGACAATGCAATATTCTGGTATCATGGAGGTGATCTGATGATGGAGCAGAAAGGTGGTCAGAGGAACTCTGTTATGAAACGTCGTATCCCCATTGAGTAAGGGGTATTTAGAAACATCTCGGAGAGCAATAGATGATTTTTGAAAGAAAGGTACAGTCGGCTAAGGTAAAGCCTGTGCCAAAAATGATTTTTTTTAAACTTATTATAAATTATAATTATAATTAATTATTATAATATTAATAATTATAAATTGGGAGGTGAATTTTTATATTATCTCTACATATCATTAAGAAGAAAAACCGGCCAAGAGCGCATCGGACCACGGTCAGTGTAGGGTTCCGTTCCGTAGTTTCCGACATTTTACATATTGACAATTTAATAAATACCGTAATTTGGGGTGAATAGGGTTCCCGGGGTATATAATGCTATTATATTTAAATAATATATTTTATGATTTATGTAAATAATATATTTACAGACATGAAAATGTCTGTCAAAGTAGGCATTCAAATTTATTGGATTTTTTACTCATTTTAACTTCATTTTTGTGTGAGATTTTGCTAAGAATTTGTTCATTATCCTTTTGAATGTAGTGTATACCTACACTTCTAAAGTTTATGTTTAACAGAAAATCATAAGACATATTTTCATTTTTATAATGGTTTTCATGAAGAAAGCGATGCAACTGTGTTGGGGAACTTTTACGGGATGAACAAATATCCGCGGCCTGAGGGGTGAATAGGATCAATAATGGGGGGAAACGGGTCGCAAAGGGGGTGAATAGGTTTACGAAAGGGGTGATTAGGGTCGGAAGAGGGGTGAATCGGGATGTGTAGTCAATGGTTGTCAAATTGTATAAAAGATATATAACTTACCTAAAGTGATGTTTTTATGAATGACCTCTCTGTATATGGACGCAATTTATACGTCAATGTATTGCTTCGTAGTTAGACTAGATACAATAAATTAACATTTAGAAGTGTTAATCACACTTCTGTCAACCACAAGTCAACGTTTCTACTTAAGTCCACAAAAATCACCCATGGTTGCTATAATATAAACGGATTACTTTAAAATAAAAATCATAAGTATGAAACTATACATCTAGGGAAGAAATAAAATTATTTTATTGAATAATTTTTCATTTGTTATTTTCAAGTTTATATAAATAATAAATTCTCAATTCGCTCAAAGGTTGGAAGAGATCCCTTATAAGTTCGCCTTTGTACACCATAACTATACTGTATTTTTATGTCCTAACTTGTCTTATGTACAATAAAGTGTTTACATACATACATACATAAATTGAAATAGATATCATACACGAAAGAAAAAACGACAAGGCCCACTGGTGGCCGAGCTAACGTCATTACCACTAGGCCACCCGCCCGCCGTGTGGTACCCGACGAAATTTCTCTAGTGTATGTTATCTCTGATAGGCACATTTTGACCACCTCGTATATGAATCTTTAAGGCCCTTTTGCACCAACCACTTAACTCAGGGTTAGTGGGCTGTCAACTGTCAAATTCCATGTAAAATGGTGGGTTAACCCTCAGGTTAACCCTCCATATTCGTTGGTGCAAGTGGCACTTAGAGGATTAAGGTATAGCGAGAGAGATGGCGGGTTCGATTCCCGGCTCAGCCACCAGGACTACCAGGAGGCCTTGTCATTCTTACTTTCGTGCGTGATATCTATTTCAATGCATAAGTATGAAAACGGTTATGACTTTATTTTCAAGTAAGTAATTTTTGCTGATAAACTTTTTTTTCGGCATTCAATTTTGTAAGGTATGCTCCCAGCCGAAGATCAGCGCTGATGAAGAGGCACCAAAGAAAACACGTCCATTCCATACAAGATTTATTAGCAGAGAGCGAAAATATAACCTACCCACAATCAATCGGCGCCTAATTACTAAACTACCCACATTTGTCACAAATTTATTTCAAAAATACTTAAGTCATTATCAGTTTGCCGTTAATATTTGTGGGATATTAAATTGGACCAGGAGTGATATTTAAAAAAAAACTATACATTTATAACCTTTTGATTTTGGAATTCGGTTAAAAAATCCGGCCAAATGAGAATCTATTTTCGCACAATTGTAAAACTAAATTACCTTTACTAGTTACCTCCAAAATACTAAATGAAATGACATCTATTGCGACTTAAGTAGTTTGCATAAATTAGTAACCCAATTCACCAATTCACCTAGAGATGGCGCTGTACTTTGGGCTACTTAGTACATCGTTTTCTGAAGATTTTGGGTTCATGGGGTCGGAACGGGTATGAACTAACTTAATTTGTGGTGAATAGGGCCAAAACCAACTTTTGAACGTCGATAGCAGTTTTTTTTATATGTGCTATGCTAATTTTTTATACAAAAAATCTTCCAGCGGTGTGAACTTCGGGTTGTCTTTGAAAATATGTCGTTTTATTTAGTAATTTTCGCTCACCCTAACGTTGGGGTGAATAGGGTCGGGAAGGGGGTGAATAGGGAAAAGTGCTAGGGTTGATTTTTTTGGATTACGAACAAAACCTGACCTGTCACGAGCATATTATATTTATTTTATCAAAAAATAAGGAACTAATATGTTATGAGTCGGTAATGTATTAATAAAATAAATTTATCGAAATCTAGACATATGATAACCCTAAACCAACCTTTATAGTTATATGGTGCTCTGACGCAGTGAACAAGTAAGTATGGTCGTGGGCAATGCGGATAACGTGTCAAAATATAAGCATAGTTTATTGCTATTTTTCATGTTTAAATAACTTCTAAACTAACGTAGTGGGTATTAAAGTAAAAGGTTCACAGTGAATATTAGCTTGCCAGACATGTGTTTAGCTATACCATTGTATTGAGTGTTGTATCATAAAGTCAAACTAGGCATTTATTAAAGACTGTATCGTTAAGTATGAAGACAACTTTGAGTAGCCGTATTTATTTGCTATTATATTTTTTTCTTATAACAAGCCATGGGCCATGGGCTTAATAAGGCACATAATAAGGTACACATTTTGTCCTAGAAACTCGACGTAAAGCATATGGTTTCGAAAGTATTGACTTAATCCTCCCGAGTACCAATTACGATTCCGGACAAATGCTACTAGAAAATTCACAAAGTGCGTAAAAGACGATACGATTGAGAAAAAAAATTGTATGGTGCGAACCTCAACGACACATGATCCACAAAGCAGAATATCTGGACATAGTCTAGCCACTGTTATTTTAAAAAAAGATAGTTCCAGGATCTGTGTAAGGCGGCCATTTAGAGAATGTGGCATGGTGCTTACTCTAACTCCGACTTTGATGTCGAATTTGACTATCATACATTGTTTATATCGATCTGGTTTAAGCACTGTTCAAACACCATGAATGTCAATTAGACTTTGGCCTATGGCAAATTTTTTTATCTGTTTCTCTCATCCTGCTAGCATCAAAAATTTACGGCAATCCGGAACGTTGCTCAAAATTGCGTTTTTTTAAATTATATAAATTCGCCGCATTTATTCTACAAGTACCCAATCGGAAAAACCATGAAGAGGACTCTTAAAGAATATATTTTGGCAGCATATTAACCTTTGTTTGTTGAAATCGTACAAAGAGTCATTGAAATATTCTCAAATTAAGCCAGATAGGGGTTGTCCGAAATTTATTTGCTAGACCTTAATAAAAGTACCATAAATTAAGTCCCTAAAATAAAAAAAATATCAGACCTTCTTATATCAAATAGTACTTACCAATACCTTAAGATCATACTCTCGGAACATAATAATACAAAATTATGCACATGTCAACATTTAGACGAGGTTTGTTTTGTCCTTATACTTAACGATACAGTCCTTACTAATTATTTACTATGTGGGGTGTCTTTGATCACTTGCATGGGGTAACATTGACCATAATGACACATAGTTGATTATTGTCTGATTATGTCACGGTACTTGTTGAGACTGATAATTTGATCTCTTCTTGTGATAAATATTGAAACAATTGCAAATAAAGTTGGTTTTTCGAAGATGGTAATTTTTATTTTTAATCAAAGTAACCCCAAAATAGTGTTAAAGAGTTGTAATATTTGACTCTGCGAACCGTTTTTTATCTTTTCTTGAAATAAAATACTTTTGTAAGGGATTACATTCGATTACCATTAAAAAAATACATAAGGTATCAAAGTAACCCCAATGTCAGTTTAAGTTTGATAACGTCGTTTTTTTGCGTACATTATTTTGTTACCTTTCTAGATTTTTAGCAGGAAAAGACTAAAAAAGTTGATGGTCCCATTTTTTTCTTTCTTTGTTACGTTACATTGACCAATTATGGAATTTATACTTCTCTAACCAAAATATGGGTAAATATGGGTAAAAATACCCATTAAATGTAGAAGCTAGAGAAGTTTAAATTCCCAGATTGGTCAATGTAACCCCAGTTTACGGCAGACACCGTGAACCTTTTCTAATAATTCTCTTTTTATTTGAAAGAAAAATCGTTACGATACTAAAATATGCAATCTGAGATAAAAAAATGCTTTTCATATAGTTACAAACTTAGTTCAGAATTTTTTTCTGTAAAACTTTTATAAATTGTTCTACCTATCAAGTTCAAAATAATTTTCCTAGAAAATCTTAATAAAATTCTGCTTTTGAGATTTTTTCATATTTGAGAAAACAGCCCTTATTGCCTGAAATACGGCGACATTGATATTTGCTTTTTCGTATTTTGATGGTATTTTGACTGCACTGTTGTATTTTTTGCCATGCTAATTTGAACCTTATCTCTGAGCGATGTTTTTTAATTTTCAGGCACGTCACAGATGTTTATGACATAACATCTAGGTATTTAGCCATTTAAAAGAAACTACAAGTGGCTTTACAGACGTGGCGACTGCAACTGGTACAGGGCCTAAGCCATAATTTAAAATTATACTGTGATTTTTATATGTATTTGTGTTTTATTTAATGCTAAGTATGAGTTTCAACATTTTCAACTCAAGAAACTGAAATTAAGAGAAAAGACTAGGACATTGGGTAAGATCAAGAGTCTGATGCAGATAGCGATGGCGGTATTGGATATGATAAGATATGCGTCGATATTCCCTGTCTTCCTTTGGGTCTCTGACTTGACTGCTGCTAGCTGTACTCTATTCATTAGGTTTTTATTTTATACACATTCTTTATTTTTGTATAAACTAAATGATAAAAAAACCTAACGACCAAAAAGAATAAAGAAAATATCTGATAGTCTTTAATACAACCCGCATATACGTAATGCACAGCTCAGGCCTCTGAAGACCTGCAGGGCAATCATGGTCGCGCGATAAATGATAAAACATCGGGCCGTCCCTATCGCACTTACAAATAAAGCGATAGGGCTGATGTTTTATCATTTAGCACGCGACCATAATTGTTTGCCTGGAGGTATCGGCCTTCACAGACGTCTTTGAAAAATGTTTGCGGGGATAGGCAGGCTGACGATTTTTAATCTAAGTATAGAAAAGTAACGCAAAATGAAGTGCAAAGTAATTTGAAATACACCTAGGTAAACAATCAACTGAGTAAGGAACGTTATCTACATATTTAGGTAAATTAAAGTCACATGAGACATGGACAGAGAAGGAAAGCTAGATGACGCGTATTTTTTCTCTGTCTTCTTGTATGCTACCTTTTTTACAGTTTTAATTTCTCAAAGGAGGTCAGTAGTTGACTACAAACTCAAAATAACACTCTTGAAAAAAATTAAGGGTCACTGACCTTTCACAGTAAATTGAGGTAGTGTGAGTGAAGGGTGTTTGTGTGTGTAATGGGGTAATTTGAAGATGAAAACTCATTGAACAGATTCTAGTACCTCTTTTACGTACCACTTAACTGTAACTGGCCACTTCACGTCGATAAATTAAATACTTGATTGTCAATGTCATGTTATTTTCCGTTGGATTGTGTTGTTTGAAAATTGTGTATTGATAGAGAGGGTCGCCATTTCCAACAATTTTTGTAATTTTTTATGATAATAAATGTTTTCTTTTGTTCATGCTTCTTTTTAAAGATATGGGTAGATTTTATTTGACAAGTTTTAACTCGACAGGCCCAATGACATGTGCAGTTTTCCCGCCGAACCTTTACGACATTTACAACAAACAATTGTTGACATGACAGACAGTGTTATTGTGACATGTGATAATGCATATGATGATTTTTTTTAGACGAAATTATAATTAATTTTTTTGTTAGGAAAATTAAATCAAAAAAGTTACATGAAAAGATTTCTTAATTTATATTTAAAGTTAATTATTTTAATGTAAAGTATCATGTGTTAAAATATCTGCAACTAATAAATTAGGACCTTATATATCTGTTTACACAACTGGTATGATTCATTGAATAATCGAAATTTAGTTACCGTCATAATATGTTACGCGAATTATGTTTTTATCATTAAGGGCCGGTTTTTCAATCGCCAGATAAATATATCTATCAGATAAAGTTATCACTATCCTTTTCATCACACGTATAAATGACAATGACAGCTAACATTTATCTGACAGATATTATTTATCTGGCGATTGAAAAACCAGCCCTAAATCTATTCATTTCTAACAGGTAAGTAAATTTGACGTAGTTACTTACGCAACTTACCTTTTGTTTGCAAAAAAATTCAAAAGTTGGGGACGAAATGTTCAAACACAAAAATATTGTTAGGTTCATTTGCATCACCGAAAATGGAGGGTTAACCTGAGGTTGGGTTAACCCACAATTTTATATGGGATTTGACAGTTGACAGCCCACTAACCTTGAGTTAATGGTGCAAGTGGCCCTTAAATAATATAAAAGCTACATAGGTAACCTTTTTATCACACTTGGTCAGTAAGAGTGCAATAGGCTAGTTTCCTATACTTAAAATAAAATATTTTATGCAGTGCACGAAATAAAGCACCACATAATTAGAAGAAAAATATGGACAGTAGTTATTTTTAAACATAACTTCTATTTAACAAGTCAAAAGAAAGATATAAAGTAAATGAATTGACCGTGACGTCACTCCTCTGTATTTCATAGTAATTCCTAGCAAATCGTTTTGACAGTTCATAAAAAAAGCTGATTTGACTAGTAGGAAACTAGCCTATTGCACGCACGCGTAGCGGTAGTTATAGAAAACGCTTTTTCCCTAGGAATTTATGAAATTACTAGGTTAACTTTTTGTGTAAAGCCTGATAAAGCCTGACCAGATATATATGACTACGCGCCATCTTGCGGAATTTCATTAGAACTATTTTCTTCATACTATACTGAACTGTCACCAGGGGCGACACACTCCGCGATTCTATCGCCGCGCTACAAGTACATGCCGGGGCCCGCGATTTCGCGGCCCAGTCAGTGGTGACGACCTTCGCGTGGCGCAATAGAGTTCAATGTCGGCTGCTCGCGTGCGGTCCGTAGGTAAGAATTTAGAATGGCGGCATTTTGTAAACATCAAAAGAGTGAGCCTTCTGTACTTGTACTGTTTTATATTCTGTGCTGTCTTGACAATAGTCAAATATTTCTTTCTGGTCAGGGTTTAACTCGGGGTGTTGACATGGCGCTGACAGGCTGTTATCGTTTGACTTTAGTAATTGCGATTTGGTCGCTGATCAATTAAAATTAAGAATTTTATTTATATGTATAGATCAGTCAAATAATACAAAAATAATTTCCTAAAAAAGAAAGGGTCATGCAAAGTTTTATTTGTGGGTTGGGTTCCTTGGAGGAATGTAAGAATATGTTTTGAAGGGAGCATATACCTATCGTTTAATATTGTCTTAAGATTCTTCCAAGGACCCCAAATTAAAACACGCGTGAAGTTGCAAGGTGTATGTATGTTGAAATTGTGATAAAAAAGCACAAATTATTAAACTTTTATGAAAAAATGTGGATATGTATGTATACTATAATTTTGCTATGAAATGTAGAGCTTTAAGTATTTTCCTAATACAAATTTAAGATCAGAAAATGTTTTATTGGGTCTTAGCTCAATACTAAAGACCTGAAAATAACTTGGCAAGCCATCAAACGGCTCTGACCAAGCCCGATCCTGTCTAACTAGCATTAAAATGCCAATTTTTTTTCAAGAAATTCTACTTGCTTAAGGCACTGGTCCCACAGCGAGCTGGTAAGCTATGAGCTATCGGCTATAAAAACGAACAAAAGATAATCACTCCCGCGTAAATAAAAGAGACACGGCGATGTTTATAGTTACTCGCCCAGTACGGGAGTGGCTTATCTTTTGTTCGTTTTTGTAGCCGATAGCTCATAGCTTACTAGCTCGTGGTGGGACCAGTGCCTTACGCATGCAGTCTGGGATTCGCTTTGACAACTAACGCCAAGATTTGGCATACCCACTAGATTTACGAAAGCGACTGTCATCTGTCTTTTCAAAGGATAACCTGGACTTATTGGGATTTAACGTATTAATAAAATTCAATCGATTTTTTTGAAGTAGTATTTAATTTCAGTTATTGTTGTAATGTTCAAGTAACATTGAAATCATAATTATGATACTTTGCTTAGGATCATTTACAATGAGATAATGTATTTTGTCCAATGTTACACTTCTTCGATATTTCGTTCACCCAAAAAAGGGAATGGCGTCGGCGAAACCTGCAACGAGACAGGTAAAAATTTTGTTTAAAATATGTAGAGATTCCAAATTTGGCACGTAGATTCCTTGTAAGGTGTAGAGGAGCACTAAGAAAGGATTTTTCAAAATTCACCTCCTAAGGGGGTGAAATGGGGGTCCAAAGTGTGTATGAGAAAACTAGATGGCGATAATCGGCGAAGCCACTGGAGAAAGCTAGTCACAATAAAAGTCTAAGTAATGAAATTTGAATAGTTTCATATGCTCTTCTTCCTCGGTTCCTCATGGCTGAGGGTCGCGACCACATGAGGTCGTTATTTTTCGCACCAAAGCCCTCCACTCCGCACGGTCTTCTGCAGTCCTCATAATAGGCGCCTGTGTTAATCCCTGGCAGGCCTTCTTAACGCTGGGTTTAGTGGGTAGGGCCGTTTCTCCCCTTCTCGCCAGGAGAAGGGAAAGCAACGGTGAGTCCCACACAGCGTGCGCAACAGCATTCCCACTCCGTCAAAAAAAAAAGGCCTTCTTAACGCTGTCCACCCAGCGGTCGGTGGATGGCCACTTCCCCGTCCTCCATCCACCATGCCAACCATAATGCGTTTCTCTAGGTTTCATATGCTATGCCTAGTTTATGATTGTGTGTGTGTCTAAAACTTACCGTCCGCTATTTCAAATGCTTCATCGACGATTGTCTTGGCAATCTTAATGGGAACTTCGGCAATGCCATGGTGTTTATGCCTATGATGTCTATGTGGCCGAGGCGTGGTAGTAGGCTCTGAAATTCATTAATTAATTTATTCCTTTTCACCACACCAACAGTTAGAGGCTCTATTTGCTATTCGTAAACAGATAGAAAAATTGCATTTTATCCACAAGAGTGCAATGTAATTTCATACAAATTTTAACTTAATGACTGCCCACTTAGCAGATAGATTTTACCTATAAATGATGATTTTGAATCATAAATATTGAATAAATTGATGGATTTTATTTCGTTTCATGTTTTATAGTTAGTATTTTGTTCATGTTAGTGTGATGAAAAATTTTGTGTTTCACTCTTTGGCAAACCCTCTTGCCTTGAAACCCTCGCAACGCTCAAGATTCCATATTGATATTGGCACGTGCGGTTAAACAACAACTTTGCTCCCTTGTAAATCAAATAACTTATAAATTTTCGCGGGTCAAAAGTATTGCGACTAAAAATGCGTTTTTCACTGCTTCCAGTAGTTCCACAGGTGGTAAATCATCTTTATTAAAAATTCATTACGTCAAATTACTTTACCCACTGAGGATTATATTTTAGAATCGAGCTATGCTTCGTTTAATAGTATGCTTCGTTCAATGTACACCCCAGCCATTTTGCTCCCTTGTGATGTTGTAACTACTACATACTATTGCAAAATCAGGCGCCTATTACCGTCCTCGTCGTCGTCGTCATCTGGAGGCGTAGGTTTATGTTTCTTGACGGCCTTTTCTGCATCTTTTAGAGCGTCTGCGGCATCTTTTTTAGCATCGTCAGCGTCCTTTTTAGCATCTTTTTTGGCGTCATCGGCAGCTTTTTTACCATCCTTTGCGGCGCCTTTGGCTTTATCAGCTGCATCTGTAGGTTTAAATGTATTGAATATATCATAGAGATTTATTGCTATGGTTACTGCCCTATAGTAATTGTTTATATTATGCCTGATAGGTAATTTTAAATGCGAAGTTAAACTAAAGTAATCATTTACTTATTTTTTTTCTTTTGATTATAGTCTCACATCTTTAATTATTTTGTTGCCTTCGACTTTCCAACCGCCAACATTTTTATCGACCGATCGTTTTTATTTAAACTAATCCATACTAATATTATAAATGGGAAAGTGTGTGTGTCTGTTTGTTTGTCCGTCTTTCACGGCAAAACGGAGCGACGAGTTGGAGATAGTTGAAGGGATGGAGAGTGACATAGGCTACTTTTAGTCTCTTTCTAACTCGAGCGAAGCCGCGGGTAAAAGCTAGTCATTAATAAATGGAGGAAGCTTTTACTAACCTTTCGGTTTGTCCTCTGGCCTCGCACACTGTAAATAAAAAGGCAAACAATAGTTATTTGTCCACGAGAGCAAAGTTCTAGATTTCTTCAAGTGATTATTTTACCATGAGAAAATAATCACTTGACTTAAATTGCGAAAAAATTGGTTGATTCACAATTTTGGTTTGATATTTTGACTAGGTAAAATATGCCCCTTAATGTTACGTCCGTACCCAAAGATAAAAACTTGATCCTATTACTAAGACTCTGCTGCCCGTCCGTGTGTCTGTCTGTCCGTATGTTGCCTGATAAAATAAATATTCATATGGGGCTCCCATACAACACACAAGATTTGAATGCCGTTTTTAGATAGTGGTACGGAACCCTTCGTTCGCGAGTCGGACTCGCACTTGACCGGTCTTGTCTACTGACGGAAATGCCTTGACAAACTATAGCTACCTACTTCGTTCCATAATCGTCTTCGTCTTCTTAGTTCTTCATCTGTTATTTTCATTGCAGATCATAAACTAAATATGAACTTCTAAAATTACAGACAAATAGAACTTTTTGACAAAAATATTGAAATTATTTATTTCTCGTATGCCATATAATCATATACGTCACTGGATTACAATCATAAAATGGAAACCTAAATAAAATAAAATAAATTTTTGCAATATTGAAATAAACACTTACAATATGTGCTACCAGAAGACCAACGATTAAAACACAAAATATTATTCTCATGATGCCGTAGAGAGCAGTCGACCAAATTTGGCTGTTCTTGATCGAAGACTAAATTCCGAAATTAAAGGAAACAACAAGATGGTATTGCCACTTGTACAAATAACATTGCGCACAGTTACTGTTTTACTAAACGGTTCGATAAGGTTGGCTAGCCATGATCGTGTGTCTGAACTATTTAAAAAATCGTTAACGCTACCTGGCATTTCGATCGAAACTGAAACACAGCTATATCGACTTAATACGTGAGTAACCCGCTTAAAATATTTTTAAATATGTATGAGTCTCACGGGAGTTTTATAGTTAAAACCGTCTGAACTAATTGACGGTAAACCATTAGGTTATTTTTTTTTGTTATTATAAACTGGCTAGTGATTGACCTTAGTCGCACCTGATGGAAAGTGACGACAAGGCCGAGGTTGTAGCTCACTGGTTCAGTAATAGCCTATTCACTCTTGACTTGAATTCTCCTAGATTGTATTCTCCCGGGAATACAGATGAGGGGAGCATGTTTCATTCCTTAGCAGTTCGCATTAGGAAAGAAGAGGCAAACCTCTTCGTGCGAATGAAAGGTAGGTCGACAACGTAAGGGTGAAACCGCTCCCCGTGCTTGGTTGTCCGGTGATGGAACGGCGAAGGAGGAACCAGCAGGCCTAGCACATGATGGCCGCGGGAGTATGTCGCCGCGAGATAGACTACCTGTTGAGATGGCAACCCGTATTATAAATCTAAAATGGCTAGCCGAAAAAAAAGGGCGGCAATAAAAATAGAAAGCAGGCAGTTTCCCATTCTCGGATTACCCAATGTTTTAGTTAAAAGATATTCTATAGAATTTTAAAAACAAAACCCATTATAAGATTTATTTATGAGTTTACTGGAACAACAGAAAAACCGCTATCGCACAATGCACAGTACGCCAAACCTATAACGTAATTATACTCTAATATGGTGTATTATTCCATACAAAGTCTACTCTCCTTGGTAAACTGTTTCCAGGACATCTGGAGCCCATGTGTCGAGGCATTTGACCATGACCGTACCCTTCGTTGCAAAAGTGACAGCGGGGGGTTCCTATGAAGACCCGACCACGCCGAACGAGACAACGTGCACCGCTGCAGTAAGAGAGAGCGAGACAGCGCACAAATCAGAGCCTTGGAAGGGATAAGATCCCATAGAGAAAGCGTGGGCGCAATTGGATAATTGTAGCGACGAAATCCTTATATCATTGTTAATAAAGTTGATATTAGCGTAACTAGAAATAAGTTGGGGTTGCAGGGACTCCAGTTAGGATGAAGGCCGGGAGTTGAGGACACTCTGATTTTAGACTCGAAGGGAGACCCAAGTCTTTCCAGCTTTGTTAAAATGTGTTCCCTGATCATATATAATTGTATTAATTGTTAAAGATTAATTGAGTAGTAATAGTAGAGAATAAAGCCAGTGGTTCCGGATTCGGCGATAAACGAGCTAAGTACCTCTTTTATCCAAACAGCGTCTCAAGTTGTATTTTAAGTAACACAACATATTTTAATTATCTTTGTTCAAGTGCAAGGCAAGTTCAATTCTTGCGTTATAATCTGGATTTATTGTTGGGACAAATTCTATAACCTCGTAATGGTTAATAAGTATTTTAAAGTAACTGTATAATGTTTCTTCCACTTTGTGTTACATATCTTGTATGACATTTTATTGATGAATATTAGTGCGAGTTCGAGCCTCGCCACTATGTTAAATAGATTCCATATATATTTGTTGAAACCAGGATTCGAGTTCCTGAGATATCTAATTTACCTAAATACATTTCGTAAAGGATTGAAACGAGACGACCGATATTATATTGTTATATCCTACAGATTAAACAACATGTGCATTTATTATAACTCAAACTGTGTTTAGAGTAAACTGTCTTGGAAATTCTGTTATTACAATTCCTAATGAATTATTGTATTGTTGTATTAAATAGAGCATAATTATAGACGTTATGTAGACATTGTATGTAGACGTTACATTAATAAGGCGAAGTAAGGGTTTTAGCGGGTTTTCCCTTACTTCATGAGCCATTGATTTAATATATTGTCCCCGCAAAGGTATGGGCTTGACTTGTATTGTATACACTTTTGTCTTATAATTTATATAAATATTTCAAGTGATAAAGGCCTAAACTGTTTTCCTCAAGTACGTATTTCTGTATTGTATTCAAGTTCGCATTCATAGATTTTTGATTTCATTTTATATAACGAATGCCTTATAGATTTCTTTGATAGGAACGCCCTATACCTTAATAAATTTGCGATAATATATTTCAATTTTATAAATCGCCATGTGCCTTTCCTTACAACTACCCCATATAGTAGCTCAGACTCCTTAGATTCATCTACACCTTAATCAATCTAATTTATTTAATTCTCTAAAGCCTTCAGCATGGTATTTTAGGTCCCCCAATACCATTACACGTGGCGCTCGTGACGCAGGATCTAGTGCTTGTGTCTAAAATCATTTATAAAAAGACACAACTAGAAAAAGAACTTCTAACTTTTAAAAACTAAACACAACGTAGGAAACCTTAAATTTTATAAACTTAATACTTATGACGATCACTTCGATTACCTATGAAGAGTCTGAGAGGGGTGTTAAGTTGCTGTATAAAGTGCTATAATGATTAGCAGTTTTAACAATATTTGTGTATGTAGTTTGCTGTAATGTTTTACAACCAGAAATTCCAAGAGGTATACCATGTTTTGCATTTTAAATTTGAATTTGCAATTATTTTATGAAAAGACTTGAAAAGAAAAAGTACATAAATCTTGCAGTTATTGGTTGGACAGACAAAAGGTATTTTGTTGCAGGATAGTTTCAGTATACCTAACATACCTGGCTTTAATAGGCGACTAAGACCGATCCTAGGAAAAGACTGGTGTGAATTGTGGCAGTTTTGACGCGTCTAGAGGCAAGACACGACGCCGCTGTATAGCCGACTGTGGACGGTCTCGACAACGTCTTTTGGGTTGACCTTAACTTACCGATGTCTGATTAATTTTATCCAATTTATTTTTGGTTTGTTGTTGTTTGGGTAATTTGGGACTGAATCGATGCTACCTGGTCGGTCCATGGTTTCTGTCACGAAGGGTTTTACTGATAAAAGGAGTTATAGATAGACATCTCTTACTATTTATACATATGGGTTAGAAGCTGTTTTATTACTAAATAAATCTCGATGTAAATTAAAGTTCTTTGCTGTCGCAGTTTGTAATGATTCTATAATTATAACATTCGAAAGGGCGAAAAGAAATCAACACACAACAGCTGTTTCGCATGGTTTAAATTCCTCTATTTTTTTTGTTTTGTTTATACGTCTCAATCATACATAACACAAAAGTTGGGTCTTCATATTTAAATTCAAGGTGTAAAATTTATGCGAATTAAATGGACAATATCGCGATATGCAATACTATGTATTTTGTTAATGGTACTCGGAGTATTCACAGAGAAAAATTAAAACAGGAATGCACCTAAATATGTATTGGAAACTAATAGCAATTTATGACAATCTTAAAGTAATCAAAGATTGTATAAAATCAATTACCCCAAAACTTAATCAGGTATAAAAACATTTTAAATAAATGTACCACAAATTCTGATATTATTAATTTCTTTCATCAAGCCTATCTATGAAATTTTATCGGTCAAGGCATTTGTGACGGGGCTCATGAGTCAACTAGATACTGCAATCGAGGGCCTAGGGACGAGATTGATTGCCAGGTCACACCTCTGTTATATGACTTGCGTAGAATAACCTGACTTCACTTGAACTGAGGCGCCGGGGTTAGCCGCAGTGATCACTCACAAGTAGTGTCAAAGGTATACCGTTTAACATCTGACACCAAATCATTACAAATGAATGTCCTACCATGCGCTTGCGCATTCGCTAACCCCCCCTACGATACTTTGATACGTAGCCTCACGTTTCGAGTAACTCAGACTCTACGTGGGTAGCAGACGGGATCAGTTTTAGAAGCTTTGGCACCTCAGGGCTGCCCTGAGTAGTACATCTCACTTACGCTTAGGAAGGACTGTTTCTACGCCTCCGCTCACGCTGGACGCAGTGTGACCCGAGAATTAATTCTCTCGTCTCAGACGAACGCGTTTTATAGTAGATCAGGCTCTGTCCATGAGGAAGTGACTCTGAGGTGTGTGGCTGAGGTATTTGTCTGTCCAAACTTTACTAAATAGGGCCGTAATACCATTACACGACGTATGGTCAGGCCATTGTCTGTTCAAATCATTATTTCATAACAAAAGTTCAATTGCATCACTTATTAACAAAGGTTAAAGTGAATTTTCATTTAGCTGGCATCACTATCATAATACTATCTAAATACCCTAAAGAACAGAGATGACAAAGGGTTTTATTTTATGACAGCTATACTCAACAAATGATGTAAATAAATGTCTCTAAATAGAAAATAGACATTTATTATGCCACAATATAAATTATATGACACAAAATTATTTTGATCAGTGTAATTTGAGATGCGAGATCTCTTGACGACAACATAGGTGTTATTTACATATGTAATAATCTACTACAAGCTATCAAGTATTATTGAAAGTTGATTGTAAATTGTAATCAATAAACTAGAGGTCTTATGTGTGAACTTTGTTTGGAAAATCCCTGGCCAGGGTAATGCGTGGTTGTGAAAGGAGATGTGTGATTGTAACTTATTAGTGTCTTGAGAAGGCGACGATGTGTAGATTACGAAGATTGTATGGTGATGTATGAGTCAAGAGATCTTGTTAACACAAACTGCAGTCTACTCGGTTAACGTGAACTATAGATAATTTCATGAAAACGCATAAAGCTTGAAATAAAGTCGCCGTCGATAGAACTTGTGAACAACGTAAACAAACCTTGTAGTCAAAATGTCTTTAACTTCCATTCTAACTCATCTGATACTGGCTAAATCCATGTGTTATTTAATCAATTCATATCACATTATGATCCTCAACCTTTAAAATAATAAAATTGTGCTAAAATATTGATATTTTATATAATGGTTTGTTTACATTGTTGACAATATCTATTGACAGCGATTTTACAAGATACAAAATTAATTAAATTTCATTAGCACTACCAAATAACGCTCTAAGATAGGATGTCGTTTGTGCAAAGAGACATATGGTTAATCGTTAGAGGCAGTAATTGTAACGGTCTAAATGCAAACAATAAGATACTATAAAAATTGTTATATTTTAAAATATTAAATTCATTATTATTTTATTATCCGTGCCCAAACGTCAGGTAGTTCCTTCAGAAGTATAGGCGCCGGTGCTAAGATATAATTGTTATTGGTTTATTGGCCATTACAAGTCTCATAGTGTGGTTTTGTTAGAGAAGAAAGAAGCATAATTAACTTGTTTAAAGCTACCTTCCGTTTTGTAACCATTGGGACAAAGACATGAGTAGCAGGATAGCATTGATTGACAAGCGCGCTACCTTTTCGCGGATTAATAAAGTAGTTTTCTAGATTTGAGCATCGTGGACGTGCACAAAGTAACGCCAGATTCCATCGATAATTATTAAGATATAAATAAAAGGAGTTTACATTTTTTCCAAGTTCTCGTATTCATGTTATATAGGTTACGTGGAAGACAGGGTAATTTTGTTCGACTAACCAGAGAGGGGCGTGAGATGGCAACCCGTATTCCACATACGTGAATACGTGCTTTACTAAGTAGTTATAAATAGGTGATTAAAATTGCCATCGGTTAAAAGTAATAAATCTAAAATGGCTAGCCGAAAAAAAAGGGCGGCAATAAAAATAGAAAGCAGGCAGTTTCCCATTCTCGGATTACCCAATGTTTTAGTTAAAAGATATTCTATAGAATTTTAAAAACAAAACCCATTATAAGATTTATTTATGAGTTTACTGGAACAACAGAAAAACCGCTATCGCACAATGCACAGTACGCCAAACCTATAACGTAATTATACTCTAATATGGTGTATTATTCCATACAAAGTCTACTCTCCTTGGTAAACTGTTTCCAGGACATCTGGAGCCCATGTGTCGAGGCATTTGACCATGACCGTACCCTTCGTTGCAAAAGTGACAGCGGGGGGTTCCTATGAAGACCCGACCACGCCGAACGAGACAACGTGCACCGCTGCAGTAAGAGAGAGCGAGACAGCGCACAAATCAGAGCCTTGGAAGGGATAAGATCCCATAGAGAAAGCGTGGGCGCAATTGGATAATTGTAGCGACGAAATCCTTATATCATTGTTAATAAAGTTGATATTAGCGTAACTAGAAATAAGTTGGGGTTGCAGGGACTCCAGTTAGGATGAAGGCCGGGAGTTGAGGACACTCTGATTTTAGACTCGAAGGGAGACCCAAGTCTTTCCAGCTTTGTTAAAATGTGTTCCCTGATCATATATAATTGTATTAATTGTTAAAGATTAATTGAGTAGTAATAGTAGAGAATAAAGCCAGTGGTTCCGGATTCGGCGATAAACGAGCTAAGTACCTCTTTTATCCAAACAGCGTCTCAAGTTGTATTTTAAGTAACACAACATATTTTAATTATCTTTGTTCAAGTGCAAGGCAAGTTCAATTCTTGCGTTATAATCTGGATTTATTGTTGGGACAAATTCTATAACCTCGTAATGGTTAATAAGTATTTTAAAGTAACTGTATAATGTTTCTTCCACTTTGTGTTACATATCTTGTATGACATTTTATTGATGAATATTAGTGCGAGTTCGAGCCTCGCCACTATGTTAAATAGATTCCATATATATTTGTTGAAACCAGGATTCGAGTTCCTGAGATATCTAATTTACCTAAATACATTTCGTAAAGGATTGAAACGAGACGACCGATATTATATTGTTATATCCTACAGATTAAACAACATGTGCATTTATTATAACTCAAACTGTGTTTAGAGTAAACTGTCTTGGAAATTCTGTTATTACAATTCCTAATGAATTATTGTATTGTTGTATTAAATAGAGCATAATTATAGACGTTATGTAGACATTGTATGTAGACGTTACATTAATAAGGCGAAGTAAGGGTTTTAGCGGGTTTTCCCTTACTTCATGAGCCATTGATTTAATATATTGTCCCCGCAAAGGTATGGGCTTGACTTGTATTGTATACACTTTTGTCTTATAATTTATATAAATATTTCAAGTGATAAAGGCCTAAACTGTTTTCCTCAAGTACGTATTTCTGTATTGTATTCAAGTTCGCATTCATAGATTTTTGATTTCATTTTATATAACGAATGCCTTATAGATTTCTTTGATAGGAACGCCCTATACCTTAATAAATTTGCGATAATATATTTCAATTTTATAAATCGCCATGTGCCTTTCCTTACAACTACCCCATATAGTAGCTCAGACTCCTTAGATTCATCTACACCTTAATCAATCTAATTTATTTAATTCTCTAAAGCCTTCAGCATGGTATTTTAGGTCCCCCAATACCATTACACTGTCCTTATGTCATCAATACAATTAGACAAAGACGTGTCATCTATCTCGCGGCGACATACTCCCGCGGCCATCATGTGCTAGGCCTACTGGTCATGCATATTGATTATTGTATTGGCACATCTCGGACACTGGCGATCAAATAGGTATATGAAAGAGAGGCGTACCATGCTTGATGTATGAGTGAGATATGACAGGTCGACTGTTCGCGTTTTTGACAGGCGGTAGCTGTGAGATGACTGAGAGCGGGGGGGCACTTTCAGCGGGGAGCGGGAGTGGCCATACTGTACGATAGTACTCTTTATTATACTGTGGTATTAGTGTATATCATTAAAATGTATCCATACTAATATTATAAATGGAAAAGTGTGGGTGTCTGTTTGTTTGTCCGTCTTTCACGGCAAAACGGAGCGACGAATTGACGTGGTATTTTAAATGGAGATAGTTGAAGGGATGGAGAGTGACATAGGCTGCTTTTTGTCTCTTTCTAACGCGAGCAAAGCCGCGGGCAAAAGCTAGTTTGGTATAATTATAACTTTAACCTCCTAAGACCCTGGCTCATTTTGCAGAATTTGTAACATTCTTAAATCCCACTGTAGCAATATTCGATGTATTTTGTTATTGCCACTGCTGGGCACAGGCCTGTACCTCTCAGGCGTAACACTTAGGCTAGGCTATTTTATAATATGATTATAAAAGTAAAATAAAAAACCACTTACAAATTATAATAAACACATTATAAAAAACCTAACCAAGGGTGCCGCCAGCAGCGGGGCAGGGCAGGGTCCAAGCTGCCGGTGGTTAGGGCTGCAGAGAGAGGAACCGTCGGACTATCCGCGCCGTGTCCAAGATCACCGCCTTCTGCATCTGGCCCTTGATCCAGCCACCTAGCGAGAGTCTCTTAAGATGTTGGTCGAGACTCTTCGCTAATATGATACGGTGGTGGATGGATCGAGTGCCTGGAACAGGGGTAGCATTCTGGATCGGTATCGGTATTACGCTGAATTATTATTATTAAATATAATATTTTGTAATTTTTAAAGAAATTCGGGACTCCGGATTCAATGTTCAAGTAAAATTCACGAGCGTAAAAAATAATCTGGGAAGAAAAAAAAAACAGCCAAATGCATTATAATAAGATACTTTAATTATACCTAATGTGAAGCTAGGTATAGTAGTTTCAAACAATTTTCGTTTCCAATATGTTTTTGACAGAAGCCGATTAGTGCTGGATACCATGCAGATTTGCTAGTAAGTCTCGGGTGTCGGTGATGGATGAGTTCTCTGTATGCCGATATATTTCTTACACGTTGAAAAACCCGAATATATCTGAAAAAGAATAAATCTTATGAGACAATTCTACACATACATTTATAAAGTCACTGCTGTATTTTCAAAAGGGTTATTTCTAGAGCAAATTAAACTTTAGTTTCAGTGCGACCTTTGACAGTTAATCGGTTTAGTAAACCACAATTTAGTAGATTTCTAAGATAAAGTATATCTGGGAGCCTGTTATTTATTTATTTTCCCCTCACTAGCTCGGAAACACGTGTTTTGTCCTTTAATACCAGTGGGCAAAAACGCATTTTATCCACTAGTGGGTAAAGTAATTTGACCTTGAATAAAGTCAAATTAATTGCTTTAAAACTGATAAAAGTATGTGAATCTAGTAATACAAATGATTTACCACGTGTGGAACTACTGGAACCACTGATAAACGCATTTCTTTAGTTTCCTCGCTATAGTGAGGGGAAAAGTTTTGTGTTACACTCGGGTGCAAATGTATTTTACTTCTCGTGTGTTAAAAAACTCGCAAGTTCAGGATTCTATTCTCGAACCACTCGCTTCGCTCGTGGTTCAACTATAGAATCCTTTCACTTGCTCGTTTTTCAATTCCACACTCGGCGTTAAAATACAACTTTGCCCCCTTGTATAACAAATAACTATTAAACTTTATTGCACATTATTAAGGGCTGTTCAAATAAAATATTATCTGATGTGGTTTACCTCTCAGTACTTTAACAAATAAAAAATGTAATTTTTTTTCCTGTGTCTGCCGTGTCTGCGACTCGTTCGGCAATTTTTTCGGGCACTTTCATTATGTTCGGAAGAGGACGCTCCTTACCAGCACCGTGTTTATGACAACCTGTTGACAAAAATTGTTAGTAAGTTATAACTAAATAGCATAAGCAGAGATCGTATTTTTGTGTCATCACAAATGCCGTAGGTAAGTCACGAAGAATGTCGCAATTCCGGTCTCTGGTCTCTGGTAGTAAACATTTTATTTTACGACCAAAAATGTTTTGCAATGAAAAAACCCCCGACCGCGACATAGTAGACCGATTTTCATGAAACATGGCTAAGAACACTCCTGACTAACTCAGCTTTCAGAAAAAAAAAACTAAATCTAAATCGGTTCATCCGTTCGGGAGCTACGATGCCACAGACAGACACACACAGACAGACAGACACACAGACAGACAGACACGTCAAACTTATAACACCCTGTCGTTTTTGCGTCGGGGGTTAAAAACAAACATTGAATACAATTATCATTCGTTTGCCCCTTTCCCATTCATTTGGGGTCGGCGCAGTCTTCCTCTTCCATTCCTCTCTCACCCGTCATCTCATCATTGATTACGCTTCATATCATCTCTTGCACAGTGGATACGATACGCCTTTCGGTTTTCCTATCCCGTCTATTCCTTCCACATTGTTTACAAGTGCTATTTTACATATTTTCACTGCAATTTGTGGCCGGTAACTATTGCCAAGAATAATTTAGGTATATATTAGGATTTACAATCTTCCTGCTAAAATCGTACCTCGATTTTTTAGCGCCACCTATTAAATACTATCATAACTGATGATGCCTATAGTTTTTTTTAAATGTGTATTAACGTAATATCATGATATAAAAATAAAGAAGCATGTCATTTCTTTTTATAAATTATAAAAACACACAAAAATATTTTGGGGAAAATATGATTTTGGCCACTTCCAGGCTGCGAAACAGCCCCATCTAGTTTTAAGCCTAAAAGGCCCATACATTTCAGGGGTACGCTTTTTTGTCGTACGTATGGGCTTTGTCTGTCCTGTATTATCACGTCCTTGCTATTGCTATCCCTCTCTCACATATAAGAGAAAGGCAGCCTCTGCCTCTGTAATACAACACTGAGAGAAATTTGCATTGTGAATTTAACAAGTTCGACTTGTTGCAGTTTATCCGTTTGAATCAGCCAAACGTATGTTTAAAACAATATGTGTCAGGTTGTTTTTATAAAATCGACTTGTTGATTCAAATATATTGCCGATTCAAATGATAAGTAGCTTGTTGTTTGAACCAAAGAGCACGTAGGCGCTATTTTAACCAAAAAACTTGTTGAACGAACATGAAATCTGTTTGTTTTTTCTCTCAGTGAAGGAACAGCTTACCTGGACCATGTTTGGCGCCATCAGCGTTGGGCGTCGGGTTCCGTTGGTCTTGTCCCTGCTTGACAGCGTTTTCCGCTTCTTTCGTGGCATCATTCTTCACGCCCTCAGCCGCGCCTGCCACTTGGTTTACGGCCCCCTTGATTTCTTTTTCGGGATCTATATTAAAAATAGAATTATTTTATGAAGCGTATGGGCGGTGTTCTTGAAAACTACTGATTTTCCTGTATTTAGCACTGTCTTCTTTGTACTATTACCTACATTTCTCAGATGTACCTAATCTGGCTAGTAGTTCATAATAATATGAGATTTTAATTTTCAAGTCGATTAGTTAAGTAGTTTTCGAAATATTGAGCAATATGACAGACAGACGAACAGACAGAGGGGTACGCAGACGGACAGACAGGGCTACCAAAGCCAAATATTTACTAATGGGGGATGGTGTTTTGGACACTTCTGACTTCTGAACCAGAAAAAAGAGAAAATTACATACCTGCACCCGCTGGGATGGCGCACTGAAAAATACAACTATATTAAGAATTGCATAAATACCTATAAATAATACCTAATCTCTGAATTGACATAAATGTAGTTAAAATGTAAGTATATTATTATAATACTAACTTTGAAACTGTAATGTAATGCATGATCTCAATTAGACCTAACTCAATTAGAATCTAAATAATAATAGATTAAGAGTTTTGTTTGTAAAAATTCTATTACGACTGAAATAAACAGTTTAAATTTTTTTTAAATAAAAATAACATTTTGCTTTGTTACATTTAAAATAATAACCTAACCACAAAATTAAACTTTTGAAAAAAACCCCGACCGCGACAAAGTAGACCGATTTTCTAAATCTAAATCGGTTCATCCGTTAGGGAGCTACGATGCCACAGACAGACACACACACACAGACAGACAGACAGACACGTCAAACTTATAACACCAATGAAATTAACAGAAATAAAATTACAAGAGTTGATTTGGTTCTGTTAGTAAGTACAATTATGTTTTCACAAAAATACTTACAATCTGTGCCACGACAGACAGGACGACAAGCGAGCAAAGAGTAATCTTCATCATCTTGAGTTATTTCCAATACTGAGCGACTGAATGTAAGACCAAACTAGTACTAAATTCACAATTTCGCTACCTTTTTATACATGCTAAAGTTAAGCTAGTAATGTATGTAAATTCTGACAGTTTCAAGTAGGAATTGTTCTGATTAGGCAGTGAATAGAGCGACGTGTGAGTGATGGCTATTGTGAGCGCTGTCAGCTGTAAAGAATTCTTCTGAAAACTTGGGATAATAGTCACTGAACTAAGCACGTCATTGACATACAAAAAGCACAGCGATGTACCCACGATGTAGCTACGAGTAAATGTGAGGCCTGAGAGGACGCTTGGAGCGGAGCGGTCGGTTATGCACTTTATCACAGTATAATAAAGAGGACTATCGTACAGTATGGCCACTCCCGCTCCCCGCTGAAAGTGCCGCTAACCCCCTCTCGGTTATCTCACAATTACCGCCTGTCAAAAACGCGAAAAGTTGACCTGTCATATTTCACTCATACAAGCATAGTACGCGTTCACATCTACACGATAAGACTGTGCTAGGAACGCGCCTCTTTCATATATTTGATCGCCAGTGTCCGAGGTGTGACTTTATGCTGCGTCGACTCAGGACATTTTTTTTAAACTACGTCGTGGCAAACATGCCCGTTGCCAACCCATTAGAAACTTGTACACTCCTTTTTGCTGTGTTAAGTACACAGCAAAAAGGAGTGTAAAAGTTCTAAGGAGGGTTCGGGTTGCCGATGACTCAAAGGACAATAGACGGAACAAATTAGTTCCGTAGGTCCTTCCGTCGCCAGCACACCGCACCCTCGTTGAGCTCTGGCAGCCTTACTCATGTATTTTTTACCTTGACTGTACAAATAAGATCTTGTCAGACGACGACCGGTCTGGCTCAGTCGGTAGTGACCCTGCCTGCTAAGCCTCGGCCCTGGGTTCGAATCCTAGTAAGGGCATTTATTTGTGTGATGAGCGAATCCTAGTAAGGGCAAATATTTGTTCCTGGGTCATGGATTTTTTCTATGTAGGTATATAAGTATGTATTTATCTATTTAAGAACGTCGATCGTCGTAGCATCCATTAGTACAAGCTTTGCTTAGTTTGGGTCTAAGTTGATCTGTGTAAGGTGTCCCTAATATTTATTAATTATTTATTTATTTAATTTAAAATTTTAACGCCGAGTGTTTAAGCGGGATTCTATAGTTGAACCCACGTATTAAAGTCGGTATAACGCTCGACGAGTAAAGGCAGAGTCGCTACTCTTTGAGAAAGATCCTCGGAAATGGATCGAATCATGTCGAGCGTTATATCGACTTTAATACGTGAGTAACCCGCTTAAAATATTTTAAATATGTTTAAAAGGAAGTTGTATCACATATTATTGCAGATGACTGTACATACCGTAGTTGTTTTTCGGTTCGAGGTTATGTAGAATAGAAGGGATATGAATGAAATTTACATACATACATACATACATACAATCACGCCTGCATCCCACGAAGAGGTAGGCAGAGCACATGAAACCACTCAAGTTTCAGTGGCACTCTTGGCAAATAAGGGGTTGAAAGAAAACGAAATTGTGACATTGCAGTGACAGGTTGCCAGCCTCTCGCCTACGCCACAATGAAATTTGTTCCACTCTATGCGAATAATATGAGTTCAAGTGAGTAGTTAGTAAATAATGCTCAATTGTTTTGAAGCAGTACACATTTTAGTCACGCTTGTCATTTGGTATTGAAATTGGTAAAAAATATGTTATTTCAAGGACTAGCAACTATTTTATTCCGTATCGGTTATTTACCATCAGGCAGTACATATGCTTGTTTGCCACGTATTACGTATTACCTAAAAAACCCGATTAAGTAGGTCTGGATGGAGTGTGAAATCTGGGGCCCAAGGTTCAGTCCTGAAATTTCAACACTGATTTACCTGTGCCAGTGAGACAAACCAGCGGTATCATCGCGTGATACAGGTAGCCTTACATGTGGGTTCGTCCATTTCGCACTTACAGGTAGGGTGCATTGGGGTTATTTCGAAGCACAAAAATTCTCGGGTAATTTCGAAAGGGGAATCTTGATATGATGGAAAAAGGGCGATTTTTATGTGATTTTCGAAATTAGTACCCTACTTATTGCGAAAAGGACGCACCGAACGCAATGTATCACACTAATGTTGAACCTTCATCAATGTAAGCGTGATCCACCGTAGACCGCATCATCACTTACCATCAGGTGTGATCGTGGTCAAACGTCTACCTATTCATACTAAAAAAAAAAAAAAAAGGTCCATTGACTGTAATAATTTTGTTACCTATGAGTAACCTTCAAATCAAGAGTGCACAGGCATCTTCTGGGCGAGCTCACCCCATCGTAGGCCACGTCTTTGCCTTTGGCTAGTCTGTGGCCAAGAGTAAGTCCATTTTATATTTAAAAAAAAGGTATATGTTCTTGCAATACATACATATTTATATAGCTTACTTCTATTTCTAATTTCTACGAGGGACTTTCTGTGTGACGTACATTAGAGATATTGCTCGATTTTTACTGCAGGCGTTTATTTAAGACATTTCAAAGTTTCTATTGTATACTTACTTATAATATGTTTAAGTATCAGGTAACATTGTATAACATAATTTTTGACTAAATTCACATTTTGAATGTCATTTTAGGTTCTTCGTTCGCGCTGTTCATGATTTGTTACCTACAGGTTCAAAGGTTAATGCCAATATTTTTATATACATTTTCCATTTTTAACAACCGGCTTGGCTTAGGGCTATGAAATCTATAATCCTAGGTAGGAAATCTATTTCTGTGATGAATACAGATATTTGTAGTTTTGAGAAAGAAAGGAATTACGAATAGGTTCATAATACAACCATAATTTAATTACTTTTGTACTGTTTTTCTATCACTAATGAAGAGCCGACTAATCGGCCTTTTTTGCCGACTAGTCACCGACTAATCGCCGACTAGAAATGTGGCCGGATAGTCGGCTTTCCCGATTAGTCGGTACATCCCTAATTTAAACGAAAAAATTCATCAAATAATGTTAAACCACATTATTGTTAATTTGAATATGTAGTAGTAAATTAATTAGTTGCTCTAAATGATGATAAAAAGTATACTTTTATACAAATACTGTGCCCTCGGGACTTAATTTGGTTATCAGCTTATCAGGAAATTGGAGTCTTTATCAGTTAAGTACCTACATAATAATAACAACTGTGAATTCAAAATGTATAATCCAGGTAATTATTAATGGGATCCACTACAATAGGCTAGTTTCCTACTATACTAGTCAAATCAGCTTCTTTTTATGAACTGTCAAAACGATTTGCTAGTATGGAATTACTATGAAATACAATTCAATCAATTCATTTACTTTTTATCTTTCTCTTTGACTTATTAAATAGAAATTTTGTTGAAATATAACTACCGTCCATATATTTCTTCAAATTTTTGTGGAGCTTTATTTCGTGCAGTGCATAAAATATTTTATTTTAAATATAGGAAACTAGCCTATTATCAGCTACTATTCGTTTCGTTCTTTTTAAAGGAACCCAGGATGTAGGTAGGAGGTTAGTCGTCTTTCTTATTAGGAGCAGTGCGTTTCGGAAACGCGAGCTGCTGCTGCATAGTGATGTAGACGAAAACACCGAAATGGCGATCGCCCGCAGCAGGCTCTGGGTGAAGTAGAAAGGCTGTATATGGAGATCCTGCTGTCGCTCACGGACAGCGTCTCCAGGATGCATAGGGACAGGGAGAACAGCTCACTTTTATGTTATAATAACTCGGGGCGTAATAGTGTAAACTCATGTCAACTATTCGCTTTTACAATATTTTACTTACGCCCCATGTTGCACAGACTGCACAGTGTAATTGCGTTTCCACATTATCCGATCCGAAATCGGATTTAGGACCGATATTCTATACATAAAAGCATCTTTGACATCCATCCTAAAACGTATCAGATATTGTAAAGTGCTCTAATAAAGTGTGTTTGGAAATTTTATCTTCCTA